>NC_056743.1:1463554104-1463911337 GCF_019279795.1 Protopterus annectens
TAATTAGATGATGAGACTGTAACAGACATTTTACTGTAGATAGTACTGTGAGTCTAGTAGTTGTAATATACTGACTTTACTGAAGTGCATATACCATGCTCAGCTATAAGTATTACTTGTATCTACTAGGTGTGATGGCATGTACTCAAAACCTGGCATACAGAAAGGGAAAAATGTGGAAGCCTTGTTTCAGGAGGTTTCAGTATCACACTATGCCTTTCTGACTCAGATTTCTAGAAACTGATGTTTTCCCCCTTACAGGGGGATTTCAATGTGAAACATTGTCTTATGGATGATGCTGCATAGCAATGCTGCAGTCAAGGGACGCTAATTAGACATGTTTTACCCCAGAAATGTCTGTAGCTCCTATTTTCTTGCTCAAGTAAATTTTTCACTCATACAGGAATATTTGCAATGCATTTGTCTAGAGATGTTGTGGGGTAGGGGATATGTCAGTGTGTGGATACATGTAAGCATGTCTGTAGGGCATGAATGAGTCTACATGGATATATGCATGCGTGTGTGTGTGTGTGTGTGTGTGTGTGTGTGTGTGTGTGTGTGTGTGTGTGTGTGCGTGTACAGGGTGTCTTTGCTAATGTGATACATCAACCATTAAAGAGAACAATAGGGTTGTCAGGCCTGACAGCACAGCTTTTGGTTCAGAGACAAGGTAACAGGTTCATAGGTTCATAGGTTCATACTAGGGTATCTGCCCTAGGGCATTTATAAGCCTAGCCAGAGTGTGTTTGGCTTTTGCCACCCATTTTAAATTAATTTTGCTATGCCCTTTTTTGAGGTTAGTATACTGTGCCTCTGTCTAACAGTGACACAGAAGTGATACCCAGGGTAAACCTACGATCTCCCATCCACTCATCAAGATTCCTCTTGAAGAGAGTCAATGAGGGACTCTGCCTAACCTGGACTGGGATTTTATTCCAGAGTGAAGGGAGCCTCTGGGTTATGAATCTGTCCCTCCAGCATGTCCTATTTATTTCAGTGCTGAGGTTCAAGTCTCTTGAGCACGTAGCTCGATGGGATTTGGATTTTCTGAGGTGCAGCATGTCCATTAATTCTGGGTTGGACATGGCTTTATACATCAGGCACAGATCGCCTCTGAGCAGGTGGTATGCTACTGAGTAGAGCTGGAGTTTCTTTAACCGGGCAGCATATGGCATCTGTTTGAGCCCTTTGATCCTCTTGGTGAGGTACTTTTGGGGTCTTTCCAGTTGCTGCAGGTGTCTGGTAAGGTACATCCCAAAAGGGGCATTGTACTCAATTATGGGCCTGATGAGGGATGAGTAAAGAGGCACGATGACCTCCCCTGATCTAGATGTGAATCCCTTCATGATTAGGTGGGCTATATAAAATGTTTTTCTAACCACTTTGGCCACGTGGTTGTCAAATGAGAGATTGCTATCAACTTGGGTCCCCAGGTCCCTAGTTACTTCTTCCGTACTTAATGGATTACCACCTATGTGGTAATTTGTGGGCACTTTGTTTTTGTCAAAGGGGATGACTATACACTTTTTGGCATTTAGCTTGAGGCCATGGCTGTGGCACCAGTTGTCTGTTTCTATGAGGCCCTTTTGGAGGATGCTTGTGTCGGCTGGAGAGTCGATTATGGCGCCCAGTTTTCAGTCATCTGCGAACTTGGTCAGCCACAGTTTTTCCATGTTGGCCTGTACCTCCGAGAAATATATACGGAACAAGAGAGGTCCCAGGACTGAGCCTTGTGGGATGCCACTTGTAACTGGTTTGGAGTCTGACATGGCTCCAGCAATTCTAACCATGTGGGTTCTGTCCTTGAGCCAGTTTGCAACCTATCTAGTGACATAGGAGTTTATATTTAAGCTGGTGAGCTTATCTATAATGCCCGAGCGGGGTATTGTATCGAAGGCTTTTGTGAGGTCCAGGTAGGCTGTGTGGACCACCTTCCCATCGTCAATGGCCTTGGTGACTGTTTCAAAGAAATCGACCAGGTTTAAGAGGCAGGATCTGCCCTTAACAAAGCCGAACTTGGTAGGATCCAGTATCTGTAGGTCCCCAATATCCTTATTTATGAGGTCCATGATGATCCTTTTCATAGCTTTGCAGACCAAGCTAGTCAGGCTTATGGGGCGATAGTTTCCAGTATCCGTTGAGGCACCATCTTTGTGGAGAGGGACCACTGTTGCTGTACGCCACTCTTTGGGTACATATCCTGTAGTAAGGCTGAGATTGAACAGTAGTTTTATGTTTGGGTTTAGCTCTTCTTGGAGTTCATGTAAGACACAGCCCAGGACACCGTCTGGTCCCATTGATGCTGTGTTTTTTGCTTTGGAGAGGGCGGCTCTTACCTGAGCATCTGAGATGTCAGGGGGGCAGCACTCTGCTGGGATAGATATTTGCCCTTTTGGTGGGGGGTGGGGTTTGCACTGAACCTGTCAGCTAGGATTTTGGCAATGTCTGTGAGTTTGATGTATTTTTTGTCATTTTGGACTAATTCTGAACATATCTGGGAATTCCCACCCAGGTTCCTAACATAACTAAAGAAAACCTTGTGATTATCCTTAGTGTCCTGTGCAATTTTTCTCTCTAAGCTGGCCTTAGATGATTTTATGAGTGCCCATAGTTTTTTGCTAATACTGATCAGAGATGCCTTCCCTTTTTGGGATTTTGCTCTATCATGTAGTAGCTTCCTCCTTCTATTGTATAGTTTGTTTATGGCTGGGGTCCACCAGACAGGACATCTACCTTTGGAGGATTGGGTCTTGGTTATATTTGGGATTGCATGATCCATGCATTCCTGAAGGTGTACATAGAATTAATTTATAAAGGATTCTGCGGTCTGGGCCATATTTTCCACAGGCCCGGGGGCTTTGAAGGATTCCACCTCGGTTTTGAGGAGTGTGAAATTTGCTTTAGAGAAGTTTTTCACTCTGGTTTTCTGGGCATGGGGTGGGGTCGGGATGTGAATATCCAGTGAGATTAGTTTATGGTCTGATCTTACCAGTGAGGGATACACTTCTGCTCTGGAGCATAGAGTCCCCATGTTGGTGATGATCAGGTCCAGTATGTTTTCCCCTCTTGTGGGAGTGGTAACAAGTTGTTCCATAGCATTTGAGTTTATAAATTCTAGGAACCTTTGGGCTAGGGTGTTGGAGCTAGAGTAATGCTCCCAGTCTATGTTTGGGTAGTTGAAGTCGCCCAATATAATGGTGTTTGGAGAGACCTTCATATTTTCCAGTGTTCTCAGGAAGGCCGAGTGGGGTTCCTGGGTTTGGGAGGGTGGTCTGTAGCAGGCTATAAACTGGAAGGCAGTTTTACCCACTGTTAGTTGCACATGGATAGTCTATGATGCTTCGTGCTGTGCCACCAACCTGGAGGTGTGGGTATCTTTGATGAATATTGATACTCCCCCTCCTTTTGTGGTTTGGTCCAAGTTTTCGGGCCGAAAAGCATGGTATGAGGTATAACCTGGTAGTGCTGGGGTGCTCTCAGGAGCCTTGAACCAGGTTTCTGTTATTGCACAGATATCGATATTCTCCATGCTAAGGAGAGTTTCGAGTGCATGTATCTTGAGGTTTAGACTTCTGGCATTGAGTATAGCATTAATCTTAGTTTCTTATCCCTTGTGATACAAATGGAGGTGGGTTTGTCTTTTAAGCCTTGCCTAAAAAAAGGCACTATGGGGGTGGCAAGAGCCTTTGCCAATATCCGAAAGCCCAGGGGTGACAGGTGCAAGCTGTCCCTAGCGAAGCATCGTGGCTTGTCGAGCATGTCATCCCAGGCTGACAGGCATTGGATCCCCTTTGAATGACACCAATACTTAAGCCAGTTGTTGAAATTGATCATCTTGTCTTCATATTGTGGCATCATTCTTGGTGAGGGTAAGATGCTACTCAAGGTCAGGGTCATACCGGCCTGGGCTACATGCTCAGAGAGCTCCTCTATGTCTCTTTGTCTCTTTTCATGTAGTCCAGGGAGGTACATCTCAGGTCATTCACACCAGCATGGACAATGACTGAGTCATATTTGTACTTGCCTTGGAGTGACCTGAGTGCTTGTGTTATGAGGCAGATCCTAGCGCCCAACAGGCAGCTCACCATGACCTTCTCCTTGTTCAGCCTGGTGAGCGGGACGTCAGTGAGCCTGACGATAGAGTCACCTATTACAAGTGTATCAGGTGTGTTGTTTAGCCTTAAGGGCTATGACTGTTCAGCACACTGGCTTTGTGAGCTATGTGTTGCACGTGTTTTGTTTTGGGGTAGCGGTTGCTTGGGTGTCTGCTTTGGAGGTCTCTGCTGCTTAGGCAGATATTTATTTAGAGCCTCCGAGTATGTTTTTGTGTGTTTATGTGTTTGATTTGCTGTCGTGGTAGGTCTATGTGAGACTGGAATTGTAGTGAGTGTGGTTTCCTTCTCCTCCTGAATGGTTACGCCAGTACTGAGTTGAGAGAGCTTAGCCTCCAGTTTGGCTATATGGTTGCATCTCTGACATGTGTTGGAATTTGTTGGGAGAAGGATAGGGTTGTCTGTGTACATGAGGCAGTTGTAACATTGCCTCAAGATTCCCAGATTCACCAGCTGGACCAGAGAGGAGATTGACAACTGACCTTTGGACATGCTAGAATAGTATTGGGAATTCCTTTATAATTGAAAAAAAGGGCCAATGGGGAACAAGGTACTCAAGGGGAGTTTGTGAGGGTGTAGTGCTTTTAATTTTTTAATGCTGACTTATACAATTGCTTTAGTGAGCAAGTGCCAGGCTTTAGAGTAGGAATAGGGTGTTTATTATGAGAACTAAATCAGTTCTAAGGGAAAAAGTGAAGAGCAGACTTTGTGGAGCCGAGAATGGTTTAAACCCAATTAAGCGGTGCTGCCTGATCGCGCAAAGCCGCTCTAAAGTGGGTTTTATAGAGGGGGACTTGAAAGAGCTAGAAATTGTCCCAAAACGGCCAATAGACTACCAGTTTCTTGTGCTGGGAACACTCCTCCAGGGATAGATAGGCTGCTCTGAGCTCCCCACTGCCACTGGTGAACAAAGAAGCCTTCCTTTATCCAAGAAAGGAAATGGGCAACACAGGAACTTTCCAAAAGTCCAGAAGACAGCAAAGCCTGTATTTGGACTACTCTAGGGCAGGAAAGATGGGAAATAAGGATAATTTTTTTTTTTTTTTTTGCAACAAACAGCAGAAAAATGCAATAAATATGTAACACAGGCTAGCGCACTTGAGTGTGTAGCCTCAACAGGTAAATGCAACAAACAGGACAAACTTTAAAAGTGCAGGTGCAAAAACAACTTTAAACAGTTTAAAACAGTTCAAGAAGCAGAAATACTTGCAGTTTAGCTAGATTGGACAGTCGCCCAGGTAGTAGCAGGAAAAAAACACTTTTATCAGGTTAGCAGTCGCTCTTTTAGCCTCTCTGCTGCTAGCACCACTCTGCAGGACCACGAGGAGCTTGGCTGAGTACTAACAAGTGCAAAAGCCGCGCCAAAGTGGGTTTTATACAGGGGGACTTGAAAGAGCTAGAAATTGGGTCAAAACGGCCAATAGACTACCAGATTCTTGTGCTGGGAACACTCCTCCAGGGTTAGATAGGCTGCTATGCTAATGACAGCTTTCTCATTGTGGATACACCTGTCCCTGCATTAGAATTTCTCACTCTTGTGCTAACTGACCAAGTGGCATTGGACAATTAGCATAGGCATTGAGAATGTTTAATTCTATTTCTGCAATCCTGTGCTAAATCTGAAAATAGTCCATGTGGATGTGTACAACCCTACTTATTAAATAAAATATAGTGAAATAAAATAAACACTAACAAGCAATTCACACACACCAGACTGAGGTCATGCATCAGTGACAGTTACACTGCATAAAAAAAAGGAAAATGTACAAGCATTAACAATGATCAGAAAAGTTTCAACAAACCTATGAGCAGTGTTTTATGTCCTCCAACCCTTCAAAAAAGGGAATTTGCCTACTGAAGTTATGATTTAATATGGTAGCGGATATAGTATAAAGCTGATTGTACAATGCTTCAGTACAAAATGGCTGACTATCATTTTACCATTCAGTTTTACTTACCTTTTGTTCCAGTGCAGCATAATATGTCAGCAAAATTAACTAGTTTACCTATTCACACATCTAAACTGCTGAAATTAATATGTTAACTATTAGTAACCAGCTGAATAAATAAATGTTGCTGATAAGATTTCTGACTACCAAAGCAGTTCTAAATAACGTTTCACTTTTGTGAGCTCTCATTTCAAATATGTGACTAGGCAGCAGGCTCAGTTTTACAGTGTATGAGCTCCACTAGCAGAAGTAACAAAGTAAGGGACCTTTAAATGAATAACAGTGCAGTGGTGCCATGAGGATCATAGCAGAGTTATTATAATTAGTGGAACCACAGGTAAGAATAACAAAATCAGGCCTTCTCCAGCACAGAATTAGCAGGATGAGAGACTTTAACAACATTCAAATAATCAGAGATGACCCTTTAAGTTTAATGGGAATGAAAGGATTTTCAATGGGAATAATAAAGGTAAGAGGTGTAACAGGCTTATCAAGGACAAAAACCTGACAAACAATTACTGAAAACAGATGTTAGAACAATAAGCTGAGATGGGGAGTCCCAGCCAGATGAATCGATTTGGGGATTCCAGAAGTAATACTTAAGGAGATTCACATCAGGAGGCCCTCCCATGGGTAAGAGATGGAGTGGGCCACTATTAGCATTAATACAGTATGTGACTGGTATACAATTGTTTTCTAATGCAAAGTCAACTATTACAAGGTACCAGGAAATCTGCAAATATTAAATTGTGATATGGAACAAATAACATGAAAAAGCTACACTAAGACTGATGGCATCTGAATTCTGCAGAACTTGAAGATTACTTGGATGAATAAACTGACCAAAAAGGATGCAAAATATTTGTGTACAACGATGAGAAAGATTTCACATATCTCCATACTTAACCAAATTAACTAGCAGGAATGTTGCTGCTCAGAGATGCTGAGGGTCTGATCCTTTGATGTTTTAGTACCAGCTATAATATTTATGTGCTAGGCATTGCAGTGCTTTTATTCTTTTAGTCATATTTATCACAATTTATTTTAGCTTAACTGAGTTGTACTTTGCATTCATTGTATATTAAATTTGTGTTTTTCTTTGCGTTAATTATGTAAGACATGTTAAGAAATATTTTTCTTTTTTCTGCTCTCACTGCAAATATATTAAGTTTAAGTGATCTGTCAGAGGAGCTGAGAAGTATTTTTTAAGGTTAGCAGAAAAGAGAAACCTCTTAGTCTTTAGGAGATGCCACTGACTTGCTGTTATGAGACTACGTTTTCCACCTGTCCTCCCTTTCAGTGTTGTACAATATAACTCAGTGGTGCTTGAGCTTCCAACCCTTTTTGTACATTTGACTTTGGAATCTCCTCCCAGTCTCTTCTTGTATGCTTATATGAGTAAGCAACAGAAGTTCAAACTATGAGGGTCCTTTCCTTAGACTTTAAAACTTCTCTCTCACTCTCTTTCATATTTTCATAATGTTTAGAGCATGTTGCAATATGAGTATTAATCTATTTTGTTACAACCTGCTTTTGAAATAGAGACATCTGGGCAAGCCTAACAAACACTCATAGCCTACAAACCACATCTCAGGAATTAGTACTTCTGTTTTGCACCTAGTCAGAGCAGAAGCACATTGACATTATTTTCTGCCTTTCCTAGAGATCAACAACCACTGCAAACCATGAAAACTGCTTTTAAGAAGTAGCTTGGGATTAGTGCTACCATTTTGCTCCTCGTGAGAGAAGGAGTACAGAGATATTAATTCCTGACTCTGAGCCATAGCATTACCACACAGTAGCATGGTACTCTGCACTTGTGAGACACGGGCATTTAGAGACATATGTTTACCCCACAGTAGCATGGAAATCTTCACTGGTGAGACGCATGCATTTAGAGCCATATGTTAACCCCACAGTAGCATGGTGCTCTGCACTTGTGAGACACAGGCATTTAGAGCCCTCTTTTTAAAAACAAATCCTTCATGAAGTTTCATTCATCCCTGAAGTCTGTGTTTGTGGTGACCATTCGTGCAGCCCTAACCAGTTGCCCCTTGACCACAGATTTTCTCTGTGAAAAAGGATGGCAACTGGAGAATTGAAGGAAGGTGTTAGAATAAGTTTCCTTACGAAATATTTTTGCCAAGTAGCACTTGGTGATACAGTCTTTAATCAAGTGTACATCAAGGTAGGATATACTGTCTTCAGCAAAGCATGAAGTAAATTTAAGAAACTTAGTCGTCAAGTTAAAAAATTCAACTAACTCCTGGGCTACTTTACTGTCTCCCTTTAGAATAATAAAAATATTGTCCAGGAAGCATGTGTAAAATTATTTTTTTTCCTGGATGTTAGGGTTGGCCATGACAAACTCCCTCTCCCAGTACGCCATGACCAGGTTAGCTAAACTAGCTCCACATGGGGAGCCCATGGCCACACCTATCTTCTGAAGAAAATATTTATTATCAAAGGTCCCGTAGTTATAGGACAGGATTATGTCTAATAGTTCCCCTATGAGTTGCATTTCTGAACAAGAGGCCCCTTTTACTCTCATCATAAAGGTCACCCACTCCACTGCTTCTAAATGAGGAATAGAAGAGTAAATGTCCTTAATATCAACTGTGAGGAAATTATACTCCTCACTAAAAGGTATTTTGTTGACGTTCTCCAAGAAGGACCATGAATCCTTGGAGATCTGGGTTTCACTTTTGACATATTTTTTCAGAATATTATCAACCACTTTAGCACTAGCGTATGTAATGCTGTTCCTTGCGTTCACTAACGGGCACATAGGAGGATTGCGTAGGTCCTTATGGACCTTAGGGATTCTGAATAAAATGGGAATCCTGGGGGCCGGCATGGTGAGGTAATTATATAATTCATTGTCTATTCTTGCTTCAATAAACATATATTCGTGGTTCTTCTTGGAGAACTTCAACAAAATACCTTTTAGTGAGAAGTATAATTTTCTCACAGTTGATGTTAAGGACCTTTACTCTTCTATTCCTCATTTAGAAGCAGTGGAGTGGGTGACCTTTATGATAAGAGTAAAAGGGGTCTCTTGTTCAGAAATCCAACTCATAGGGGAACTATTTGACATAATCCTGTCCTATAACTACGTAACCTTTGATAATAAATATTTTCTTCAGAAGTTAGGTGTGGCCATGGGCTCCCCATGTGGTGCTAGTTTAGCTAACCTGGTCATGACGTATTGGGAGAGGGAGTTTGTCATGGCCAACTCTAACACCCTAACATCCAGGAAAATTTTTTATTTTACACACACTTCTTGGACGATATTTTTATTATTTTAAAGGGAGACACTGAAGTATCCCAGGATTTAGTTGAATTTATTAACTCAACAACTAGGTTTCTTAAATTTACTTTGTGCTTTGATGAAGACAGTATATCCTACCTTAATGTACACTTGATTAAAGACTGTATCAGCAAGTGCTAATTGGCTAAAATATTCTGTAAGAAAACTTATTCTAACACCTTCCTTCAGTTCTCCAGTTGCCATCCTTTTTCACAGAGAAAATCTGTGATCAAAGGGCAACTGGTTAGGGCTGCGCGAATGGTCACCACAGACACAGACTTCAGGGACGAGTGTAACTTCATGAAGGATTTGTTTTTAAAATGAGGTTACCCTTTGAAATTGATTCTTGATTTGGTGGATGAAGTTCAGTCAAAAAGAAACAGGGGAATTTATTTACCCATACTTAATCAGAATACAGTACACCAGACAAATACAAGTCGGGTTGTCAAAGGCATAAGTCCTTATAGTTTTATTCTAACATTTAGCATGGATGGTAAAACAGTGACAGCTATAGTTCAAAAAATTTAGAATTTGTTCATGAACGACGTAGCATTGAGGATCAAACTCCAGGGTTACCCCACTGTAGTCTATAAACGGGGACCCAATCTAAAAAAGTTACTGGAGAGGAAATCGAGGAAGGTAGGAAGTCTGTTAGGTATGTCTAAGTTTAACATGTGTCAGTTATGTAAACACATGGAGACAAGATACACCTTTGAGGTGAGAGGTAGGAGGTAGAAAATAGGGGGTAAATTCAACTGTCAGAGTAAACAGGTGGTCTATCTAGCAAGGTGTTCCCACTGTCCAGTCTTCTATATTGGAAAGACCGACAGAAAATTGCGAGAACGAGTGTATGAACACATATACGCTATAGGGAGACGTAAAGGAGAGAATGCCCTTGTGAGACACATAATGGACCATCCATCCCATAGTTTCACCTTTCGAGTTATAGATCACGTCCCTATAGATAATAGGGAGGCCCTGAGTCTTTGATTCTGGAACGTTGTGAATTAATTTGGTAACTAAGACTAGATGCTTGTCACTACCCAGGCATCAATTAATTGAGTTCCATTGTGTGTGTTTTGAGACTGAAAAGTTTGAGTAGATAAATAATAACAATTTTCAAACACACAGTTTCTTTTGCGCAATGATGTGACAGGATGATTTTGCTTTATTAAAGTTTCTCATAAATTACTTTAATTTATTATATTAATTACAAATATTTATTATTTTTTACAGTAGAGTTTTTCACATTAAAACGTTAGGCCTATGTAACATTGTTTAAACATATATATAAACATGACTTTTATGGGTTTACCAATTTTTAATGTGTCATTTGATTTTTTAGTTTTTAATTTGTGATAAATTTTGCTATGTCTACAAAGCAATGGGTTAAGTAAATTAGGCACATTGCTTTGTTTTATTTATTTACTTATTCATTTTGTTGATGCTTAAATGTTTTTAAAGTAGGATACATTCATTGAGTGGTTTGCTGTTGCTATCTGGCACTATGAAATTGTAACATAAAGAATGTATCACTTTAAAAGTTTGTAAAGCTGGGGAGCGGCTTGCGAGTGTTCCACAATGCAGGCAACCTTCAATGCATGTCTAGCAATCATGTGACTATTAGGAGGGGAATTTAAACGCGTTTCCTGTGCAGGCTTTTTTCTGAAGAAGTTGATTTATTCAATTCAACGAAAAGCTTTTTTATGTGCTTAAATTCTATGTTACGGTATATTAAACGCACCTTGGATTTATTCGACTTGTGTATGGTGTTGGTGTAGTACTGGTCGGCTTGCCTGAGCGGATTTCATGTGTGTGAGTTTACTTAGAGCCATATATTTACCCCACAGTAGCCTGGTGCTCTGCACTGGTGAGACACAAGCATTTACAGCCATATATTTACCCCAATGTAGCATGGTGCTCTGCACTGGTGAAACACTCTTCTAACAACATTTTCAAACAATGGAATAACCTTCCTCAAAATATAGCTAATAAACCACTGTGGTGGTGGTGCTGCAGTAGCGTTGTCGCCTCACAGTAAGACGTTGTCCTATTCAATTCTCAGCTAGAGCGTCTTCTGTATGGAGACATGTGTGAATGGGCGTACCTTTGTTGAAGGTTGTGTGTCAGGGCTGGCAACTCGGCACGTAAAAATCCACTGCCAATCAATAGCGGACCGGAGTTCTGCTGTGGCGACCCCTAACCGCAGAAAGACACAACAACTAAGACTTCAAACAACTACTACACAACTATCTGGCTACTCATTGGCTTTGCTCCTGTCATCCGCCAGGATAACTACTAACCCTCCATCTACTCTCTTGTCTCCTCACCTCTCGCTGTTTCATTGCTCTTCACCCACTTCAGCATCTTCTCTCTCTCCCACTGTCTTCTCTTGTTCGCAGTAATCTAGTACTGTATGGCACCACTTGAAGTACATTGTATTGATAGTTGTGCTATGCTGGAAACTGCAATTGAAACCCCTATTACTTGAGAACTCTTTCTCAAGGAGTACCTGTATTCACTAATTACTCTTTTATACACTGTAAGCTCATGGCAATAAAATCTTAGAAAGTTCTCTTAACATTAATCTGTATAATTTATATTTTGTAGCACTATTGTTTGTAGTTTAAGCCTTTATATAAACATGTGCTTGTTCACAATTAAGTGCTCTGTTTTAATATTTCTGCTTGTCTTAAATATCAAATGCAAATAATGTACTGTTTTTCTGGAGCTTTTCTCCCCGGGCCTCCTCTGAAAATGGGCCACTGGCCCAGTCTGACTATTTTCCCGGTCAAAAAATGTAATAAATAAGTAAAATAAATAAATAGAGCCTATCATCACCCCGCAGTGGCATGGTGCTCTGAACTGGTGAGACACAGGCATTTAGAGCCATATGTTTACCCCACATTAGCATGGTGCTCTGCACTGGTGAGACACAGGCATTTAGAGCCATATGTTTACCCCACAGCAGCACAGTGCCCTGCATTGGTGAGACACAGGCATTTAGAGTCATATGTTTTCCTATGCAACATAGTCTCCAATTTCAATTGACAACTACCTAGTACTTAATCCATTGGACATATTGTGTGAGAGATGTATTTATTCAATATTATTGAATGCAAATATTCATACAAAGCCATGAGAAGAAATAAGCAGGTCATCAATAACACATAATACCACACTAAACAAAGTACACACAGCTCAGGCCAAACAAATAGACCTTTATTTGCTGAGGCTCTTAAAAGTAACCTAGCTAAACCAGAGATGCCTCCTAAAAATAACTTAAGAAAAAAGCACCCACACTAACCTCACAAATGTACAACACAGGCACCCAACTTGAAACATACACCCAAGTGTCCTGCTGACTCGATTCAAAAGTCCATAAGGCAAACCTTTAAACACTCCAAAATCCTGGTCATAGGTGACTTCATAGTCACACTGAACATTGTTCACCAGGCTGAGCAAAGACAGGGTCATAGCCAGTTACCTATCAGGTTCCAGGATTGTCAAATTATGCAAGCACTCAAGTCCTCACACAATGAGTACAGATATTACCCAGTCATACATACACATGCCTATAAATAACATGAAATGAAGCTCCCTGCACTATATGAAGAGAGAGATGATGGAGCTTTTGGATTATGTGTCTGAGGCTGGTACAAACCTAGCCTTGAGCAGCATTCTGCCATTATCAACACATGCAACAATTCAAACAAAAAAATATTGTTTTCAACAACTGGCATAGCTTCTGTTGCCATTCAAATTGGGTAGATTATATACCAGCCTGCGAGGAGATGATAGGCAGATGTAACTGCTTTTCCTGGGATGAACTGCACCTCTCATCTCAAGGATTTCGTACACCGACTAAATCGTTTCCAACCCCATATAGCATTTTTAGGCAATGTCTGTTCTCTAAAGCTTTCAACATAGCAATGCAGTATCTTCATAGCATTAAAGTATTGCTACTCAATGGTATCAGCCTTAAGAAAAAAAAAACCTCCGCTCCCTACAAGCACTCCCCACCCTGGAAAAAAATGCATATATTCATCATCACAGAGGCCTGGTTCTAGACCAATGAAAGCACTCCATCTCTGCAGGGTTTTAATGCCTAACACATGTTCAGGCCCACTGCAGGTGATGTCTCCATACTCTAAAAGAATGAACATTTGGATACTGCACATGAAACTTAATTTGATCAGAAGATGGCCACTGAGAGACCTAAAGACTGCTATTTGGCAACTTAAGTAAATCCAATGAAGAGATAAATTCTAATGAAGTAAGCAACACAGTCTTACAGTATTGCTGAATTACTCTTAAGCTGTCTTGAAAACTCAGCAGTTCTTGTAAGTATGCCTTGCAGGATTGTCATAATGAGGAATGAGCCTCAGACTTCTTTTTTGATGCATGTATGGATGAACTGACTAAATAGTCCAATGTCTCGTACACCATCTTATGTAAGTTACTGAGTGTAATACTTTTATGCATTAGTTATGGTGGACATTGCATGTCTTAAACCCAAACATTTTTTATTTTTGTTAGGTCATTGTGTCAGGGACTAATGCAGCTGAGGACTGGGGCTCTTCTAATTTATTTATTCATTTCTGTGTAGGTCTGGGTCATTTTTTTTAAATAAACCAGAGTTCTCATCCTTAATATTTACCACATCAGCCATGCAAAGCAGTGTTGAATGGTGCAGTGTTTACCAGATTTATCCAAAGAATCATTAACATTTGTGGTGAGAGCATTATATAGTACCAGCAAAGCCTTGGAAATCATGCCTTTCTAGTTTACAGCTCTCCAAATGGTTTTGCAATTCCATAGGTAACAGACTTTACCTTTTAATAGTTTCATTTTAACTCCACTGTTCACTCTTCTTGGTTTTGACTGAAATGTATAGCTTCATAGGTGTGTACTAGAGTAATGGCACTGGAGCCTTTAGAAACCTAGCCCAAAAAGATTGCCCAGGCACCTTGCCACCAGATGTTAGTTAACAGTGCTCCTATCCAGTACGGCAACTGGAATGATCCCTGGAGTGAACTTTCTGTTACCCATCCACTCATCAAGATTTCTCTTGAAGAAGGCCAGCAAGGTGCTCTGCTTGACATGAATGGGAAGCTTATTCCAGAGTATGGGCAGTCTTTGGGAGATGAACCTGTCCCTCCAGCATGTTCTGTTAATTGTGGTAATGAGGTTATGATTTCTGGAGCGTGTGTAGCGGGTGGACTGGGATTTCTTTAGGTGTAGCATTTCAAGTAGGGCTGGGTCGGACATGGCTTTGTAAGTCAAACAGAGATCACCTCTAAGTAGGCAATAAGAGACCGAAAACAGCTGAAGTTTCATGAGTCTGTCCATGTAGGACATGTGTTTAAGGCCTAGGATCCTTTTTGTAAGGTACTTTTGTGGCCTCTCCAGCTGTTGTAGGTGACTGGTCAGGTACATGTTAAATGGGGTGTTATATTTGATGATTGGTCTAATGAGGGATTTGTAGAGAGCGATGATGACCTCTTTCTTCCCGGATGCAAAAGCTTTGGTTATAAGATGTGCCACGTAGAAGGACTTTCTGACTGCAGTGGCAATGTGGTGGTCAAAGGTGAGGTGGCTGTCGACCTGGGTGCCCAGATCTCTTATGGCCCCTTCAGTGTTCAGTGGGATCCACTCAACATGGTAATTCGTGGGAATTGAGTTTTTTCCAAAGGGGATGATAATGCATTTTTTGGCGTTAAGCTTCAGCCCATGGTTCCAACACCAGTCATTGTTCTCAGAACGGTCCTTTTGTAGGATGTCTCCATCACTTGGGGAGTTGATAATGACTCCTAGCTTGTAGTCATCAGCGAACGTGGTCAGCCAGTGTCCTTCTGTTGGCCTAGACTTTTGAGAAGTAGATGCCAAACAGGAGAGGGCCCAGGACCGAGCCCTTTGGGACTCCACTCATGACTGGTCAAAAGTCTGATTGGAATCTTTAATTTTCACTCTGTTTGTCCTGTCTGTGAGCAAATTTGCAACCCACCTAGTGAGGTAAGGATTGATACCTTGTTTGGTGAGTTTATCAATGATACCTGAGTATATATTTGCTATGCAAGCTGAGTAGCATGGGAAATGTATGGAAGTGATCCAGGAAAAAAAATCTGGTTTTGTAGAAAAAGCTCCATGTTAAACTATGCTAGTAAAAGATATTTAAAAATAACATAACTAATTGTCAGGACATTTAGATATGCCATAATAGTGGTGTCAGACTATCCCCCGGATTTATTAATCATCTGTGCAGGACTAATCTAGTCCTGCAAGGAAGGGGCAGTTTAAGAGGAGGACGGCAGAGCACCATGCATATTAATGAAGGCACGCTGCCTGAACTCCAAATCCTACATGGACCATGGACGAGTGCAGGGGGTGTGTCTGAGAGCAGAGCTCTCAGAATAAACATGCCCCTGCAAAGTAGAAAAGAAGAATGTGTAAATAAATGAGCGAGACAGCTCACAAGTGTCCGTATATCCACACCAACAGTCCCCATGTGTTCAACAGCAACAGAACAGTCAAATAAAATGAAGAATCCTTATTACTGATGTATTTTAAAACCCGGAGTACAGCTAACAAAAGGTGCACGGGTTTGCCCATCGCCTAGCTATGGTTAAAGCAGCTGAAAAGGCTGAAGAGGGTAACAAGGAATATATATGCAAATGAAGCAGCACAGCAATAGTGGAGTGGTTAGAGCATCCACCTAATGAATAGGCATTCCTGGTTCAAGTCCCACCGCAGCACAAATAATTTTCCATGAGAAATCTGTATATGAACATAATTTTACATCATTTTGCCATATAACTTACAGAATAACAATTAAATGTGAACTGGAGTACTGCATGAAATGCACATGTGAAGTGTTAGTGTCATAATGAATAAGGCACATGTACGCAGGTCTAAACACAAATAAGCAACGGTAAGCGTGTCCAAGTGTGCTTGTGCAGGAGTAAGCATTGCCCACACAGAGTAAGCAAAGTAGAAACTAATGAGTTTAAGAAACTGTAACCAGAGGTTAGCAGTTATTACCATCGCGCAAACCCACACAAACCTGATTACAACCGAAGTAAAGTGCCCTAATCACTCTGGATCTAAGGGCCCAAGTTTCGCCCAGCAACAAAACAAGCTGCCTCAGCAAGGCTCAAACCCAGGACTCTGTACATTATAGTCACAGTAATTAACCAATATATATATATATATATATATATATATATATATATATATATATATATATATATATATATATATATATATATATATATATATATATACAACCATGGGGGGACACAGTGCACCTGTGAAATCTAATCTTGGAACACAGACAGGAATGTCCCTTGCGGCACGCCCCAAAAATGTACATATTATGGAAAGAAGCAGGTGCGACAACCATTCTGGCCGGGGTGCGGACATATGCGGAATACAAGGGTGGGAAAGCCTGATGACCCATGGGTCGAGACAACGTATGACATGGGTCCCGTGAAGTGGAGAGTGGGCAGCGTGTAGTGGTGTGTTCAGACCCGACATGCACCCAGAGTAAAGATGGGTGCTGTAGAGGAGGTGCGGGTGGGGGAACTATGGGTAACTAGTTATGGGTCTAGGTGTTCAGGTGTTGGCTGATGTGGGTCTATACGGACATCCCCAAGGATGCAAGCAAAAGTGTTCATTGGGCAGAGGTGTCACCCAACGAGCAGCTACACCCACTACGAGTCCCACTGCAGCAAAGTCTAATCTACATGGCAAAGAACAGAATAACCAAATGTAGATGTATATATGTAGAGGTATGTGTGTGTATATCTACTCATAGCTATATGAAGATATACCTCTCCCTCTCCGTAGTATAAATGTATACATAAAGAAACAGAATACATATACATACCCACATATAGATATATACATATGCAGACACCCATACATCCATATGTCGTTAGACATATATATATATATATATATATATATATATATATATATATATATATGTATTTATATATATTTATATATATTTATATATGCATACAAATACAGATATATACATGTATTTGTATATAGATATGTAGAAATATATATATGTATATATGTTTATAAACATACACACATATATAGCTAGGATATTAATTGAATCATGTAAGTAAATTACATCTGTTAACCAGGTAAGTCTGGCTGAGCTTTTGGCTCATTTACAGCAGACACCCGGGGAGAAAAGCTCCTCAGAACTAGAAAACAATGTGTTACATATTAGTATACAGCAGATATATATATATATATATATATATATATATATGTATATATATATATATATATATATATATATATATATATATATATATATATATATATATATATATATATATATATATATATATATATATATATGTATATATATAGATCTGTATATAGATATATATATATATATAGATATGATACACCAGTTAAGGATTACATATGCTCACAGGCCATGCCAATGGGGGTGAGGGGTCCAATCAACAAACGGGTAACACGTAGCATCAACCCCCCCCACACCTAGACAGGTGGAACTTACAAACACACGATACAAGTAAACACACCACTGCTTCCCAGAACACAGGCATGATACTACCAGTGGGAGAGACCTGCCAAGTCTAATCGTGAAACAAAGACATCAATGTCCCTTGTGGGACACCCCAAAAATTAATTATCATCGGAGTCAGTCCCTGTAATGATTCATCCAGGCTGTATACGTACACGGACCAGTAGGTTGTGCAAGCCTGATGACCCATGGGTCGACACCATGTATGACATGGGTCCTGCCATGTAGAGAGTGGGCAGTGTGTAGTGGTGTGGTTAGGCCCCATCTGTGCCCGCAGTAAGGATGAGTGCTGTAGAGGAGGGGCAGGTGGGGGAACTATGGGCATGCAATTATGGGCCTAGGCATGCAGGTGTTGGCTGGCACAGTTGTATTAGGACCGCCCCGGGGATGAAAGTAATATTGCGAATTGGGGAGAGCTTACGCCCATTTCTCTCAACCTCTAAGAACAAAACCACTGGACAGAACATAAACCGTTGGAGGGACAAATAGGGACAGAAAGCACATATTCCACTTACAATCTTAGAAAGCTGATAGAATAATAGGTTATGCATTAGCATGACTCGGCTGAAGGATGTGGGGTCCTAAATCCAATTACTTGTCTGTATATAATGGTGTCAGTTCCCATGTATTTGCCAGACAGGTGCAGATTGCAAGAGGAACACACCAATAGTATGAAGCAAACTCTGGACAGGCCGCCGATTCTGTACAGTTGACAGGCATGCTTACGCCTAACAGGCAGCCATTCCCGATATGGGTCCCACCACAGCACAGTCCAATTTACATAGCTAAGTACGGTATAACCATATGTGTTGTTGCATAACCCACTACACAACACCTACAAACACATGGTCGCAACACCCCACTGTAGGTATGTAAGCCGATGTAATAGGCATCACAAGGTATTATTGTAGTCCTCACCCCCACCCAGGGGTGTGAGTGTCTGACGCAAACACCAAATGCAGTGCATATGCACACCTGTTGTCGTAGACAACATGGCCAGCTGTGGACCTTCCCTGCAGTCATCCTGCACATCCCTGGATAATCCTCCTAGTAACACCCCCCTTTTTGCCCCATGCACACCATATACCTATCAGCCCCTGTTCCATTTCTATTAATGTTTACGGGTACATGTAGGTGACACCGTCTTCCCCCACTATATTGCCAGTATCTGGAACCCCAACCCACATGTAATATCACAGCTGCCCCACAGAACACATGTAACTAACACATGAAGGAACACCACAAGCACACCTGGAGCAGCACAGGCTCACCACTTTGCAAAACCCCCCTACCTCACAATCTATACCACTACATCAACTAGTGATACTGACACCTCTTGTCCTGCCTCGTATACAAATCTCAACATCCGACATATCTTGCCTATTGCTCCCCATCCAATTATACCTATGGGCTACTATACAGTTACAATGTCACCCCCACAACCTACCTGCCTACTCCTTAGCTATTCACCTCTACTGTACCACACAGGTATGGAATAACTACACCTACCCCGAATACCTGCATGTAACCTATCAAGACCTCTGAAACAGGAATCCTACCTCACCTTAAACTGACCTTTGTCAACAGCCATACCTGACATGTAAACCTGACCTAAGCATGGATAATACTGACAGTTTAACGTAAACTAAGCATGATTAATGGGGGATGTAGCTATGTTATGTCTGTTACCCTCTATTAATGTGAACACCCCAGTATTAATTGGGATATGTAACTAGGGTCAATGTAGAGCTCTGCACCCTGGGCCACCTCTGACAATGGACAATCATACAGTCCAACTGTCCCATTTGACAGATGTGTACAAAATGCACAACGTTGTGCGTGTGTATGCGGGAGCAAGCGGGTATAAGCCTGTTTGGCTGCCGGTATGCGAGTACCACACTGGTGAAGCAATGTAGAGGCTGAGTGCAAGACGCCACAACCAGAGGTTAGTAATGCTGTGGTTCACGCAAACAAGTGCATACCCACCTACAAATGTTCTACAGTGCCTTAGTCAAGTCACCCTGTAGCCAACAGCTGTTGTCGTGGTCATTAACAAAATAATCTGCATTGTCAGGTTGCAAACTCCCGACCCTGCACACTATAGTAGACATGAGTTCCACTAAGCCATGGAAGATACATGTTCAACTGCTGTGATCACAAACACATCATCCAGCAGAGGCATCCAACAGTGTAGAAAATGTATATAATTATGTAGATGTATGTGCATGTGTATGTACAGATATATATATATATATATATATATATATATATATATATATATATATATATATATCTATGAAGAATGAACGTTGTGACAATAAAGCATACAAAAAGAACAAGAAGAAAAACAACAGCAACACCTGCATTATTTTGTGCTGTCATCTTATATTATATCAAGCTGGGCAGGGGTGAGCAAATCATTGCTTCTCAAACCACAGGCAGGATACTACCAGTGGGAGTAACATTGTCCACCTGCTAAGTCTACCTTGCGAAGAATTACAGGGTAGTCTCTTGTGGGGACGGTGTCACCTACATGTACCCGTAGACATTAATAGAAATGGAACAGGGGCTGATAGGTATATGGTGTGCATGGGGCAAAAAGGGGGGTGTTACTAGGAGGATTATCCCTTGTGGGACTACCCAAAAATTGAGAGTTGTTTGGACTTCCAACCATTACACAAGCCAGGGCAGGTATGTTCAAGGACTAAAAGGTTGGGAGAACCTGATGATACATGGGTTGAGACAACATACGTGTAGGGTCCCTAACGCTGGGTAGAGGGCAATGTGTGGAGGTGTGTTATGGCTGGGATAGCAACTGGAGAATAGATGGTTTGTGTGTATGTGGAACTTGTGTGGGGTAGAGGAACCATGGGTATGAAATATGGATCCAGGCATGTCAGGGTTGCATGGCCCGGTTCTAACTGGACCGCCTCCTGGAGGTCAGCGAGTTTGTTATACATATATATGCATGCACACATACATACATCTATATGTAGAAGTACATTCCCTGTACCACATTCATTCCTTTTGCAGACATAAATAACATGAAAGTGCCCCTACAAACCTCAACAGTAGATAGAATAATAGGTTGTGCATAACCATAAATGTAATAGGTTCATAGGTAGGTACTAGGCTTTCTGCCGAAGGGCATTTATAAGC
The DNA here is from genome assembly GCF_019279795.1 of Protopterus annectens. Lineage (NCBI taxonomy): Eukaryota > Metazoa > Chordata > Ceratodontiformes > Protopteridae > Protopterus > Protopterus annectens. Next base: position 1,463,575,210 of record NC_056743.1, read on the forward strand.
CTAACCAAGGTGTGTCGGCTCACGCCACCCCATTGATCAATTTACTGGGCCTCTGTCAAGCAGAGCTATTGAATTGATCCCAGTATGTCCCAATCTTTGACCCCCCCCCCAATTATATTTGGCTTTGGCTAGACTTCTTACATTAAGAGGTTGAGAGGTATGATTCTCATGTATGTTTAGTTGTGTTTTTTGGCCTCTAAGGCTCAAGTCATGACTGAATGGAGTCCTGACTCATTGGAACAGTCTGCATACTCGGTTAACAGATGTTAAATAAACATTTGTTCATAGTCCATTACAGAAAAAATGGTGACCCCCTTCTCTGCACTGTGGCTTATATATCCCGACTCAATTTCATGCCAAATGCATGGCCTTTGTAACAGTGCAGGCCTTACTTAGACTGTCATGAAATGCTTGTCATCCATATATATTTATATTTATTTATTTGCAACATTTTCATGATTTTGCTGGGATATAAACTTCCAAGGTAAAATAAGCTGTTGTTTTGTTTCTGTTGTATATTGCAGTACTATAGTATTAGAGTTACGAGAAGATAGAGAGCAGGGATGAATCTGCAATAATTCAGAGCTGTGTATTTAGTTTCGAAGTTAGTGCTGTTCTCAAAAAAATAAAATGTGAGGACTTTCCCATTATGAAATACTTGAATCATTCCTGTGATTTGCCAGCTACGTCAACGCCAGTCACTAAACCGGTCTTATTTGTAATATAATGTTGGCGAACTTGTACATCATTGGTTTACATGTGTAACGTGTGCATTATCATATAGTCTTAGTTATTCATTTATTTTAGTGTCTTGTTAACTAGAGCAATGAAGTAATGAAGTATAGAGTCTAATCTTGAAATAAAGACATGTGTGTCCCAGGTAGGACAACCCAAAAATTGGGAATAGTGTCCCATTGGTCACTCATTTCACCAATGTTTGTGGACTAAAAGGTTGGGATGTCTGAGGATACTTGGACTGAGTCAACCCATGGGATGGGTCCAGAGGAGTAGGGAGTGGCCAATGTGTAGTGGTGTGGATACACCATGTTCCCAACTAGAGAATGGATGACTGATGTGTCAGGGAAGTGTTGGGGTGGGTGTTTGGGGAAATAGGATCCATGGGTATATGGGTATATATGCAAATGAAGCAACACAGCAATAATGTAGTGGTTAGAGCACCCACCTAACAAACAGGCATTCTCGGTTCGAGTCCCACTGCAGTACATATCATTTTCCATGTGAAATCTGTATATGAACATATTTGTACATCTTTTTGCTGTAAAACCTACATAATAACATTTAAATGTGAACTGGAGTACTGCATGAAATGCACATGTGAAGTGTCAGTGTCATAAGGAATTTAGGCAGTAGTAAGCAGGTTTAAGCACAAATAAGCAGTAGTAAGCATGTTTAAGTGCGTTTGTGCGGGGTAAGCACTGCTATAGTCTGGTTACAGTTTCTTATAGTTACCTGCTGAATTGCTTAACCTGTGTAGGCATTGCTTAGCTCCGCACAAACCTTGCTTACAACTGCTTAAGAGTGCCTCTATCACTCTGTAGCCAAAGTCCCTTGTTCTGCTCAGCAACAAAATAAACTGCCTTTTCAAGGCTCGAACCCAGGACCCTGCACTCAATACACAAAGTGATTTGCCACAAAACCATGGCAGATATACATAAATTGAAGTTTGCACAAACATATCCTGCAGCACAATCAGTCAACAGTACAGGTAAGTATTATTATCACACCACATAACCCGTTAATGCAAGAAGTCTGGACAAAGTATGCCACACTGTGGGTACAAATAGGGATATATGTCAACTAATGCTCTGTTACACTCAAAATGCTGCTAGTTGCACAGTTCTATGTATTAGAACACATTTAGAAGGAGATGAAGTCTGAAACACAAAATTGTTGCAACTATTACTGACTTCAATGCTGTGATCACTCATGACAATTGCCAAGTGAATAAGGAACAGGCCAAAATATGAGCAGAACATGCATGGACATATGGACAGATATCAGCGGTTGCTGGGCACCAGCAGTTATTGTACTGAAAAGGAAACCCTTCACTGAATCCACTTTTAAATATCAAAACTGTACATTCAAAACAATGCAAATCACTTCGTATTGACTAACAAGCTAAAGTTGGTTATGAGACAACTCCATATAAAAATAAATAGACACATTTTGCTTTACTACACTAACACGCTTATCACCCCCTTTTAGGCTACTGATGACGACGTTTTCAGGAGCACTATGATCTTGTCGTTTGTCAGTGTAGCAGTTTGGTAGTGGAAGAAGGAGCATTGTGTGATATGTATTTTTAAGAAATGCTGATCGGTACGTTTTAATAGTAAGTGTAGGCTTATCTTTTCATTCACATGATAAGCGTGTTAGTGTAGTAAAGCAGAGTAGAGTTGTCTCATAACTATGTGTGTCTGTGGTTCTGTTATTTGTTTCACAAGGACCATGATATGTATTTTATGAATGTCTTATCTTTGATTTTTGTTTCTCTTGTGCTTATGTTTATATGGAGCAATGTGAATTTTAGCTTGTTAGTCAATACGAAGTAGCTTGCATTGTTTTGAATGTACCTTGCCTTTGTGTAGTGACTTTTTTAACCAATGGGGGGACGTAACATGTTATAAAGGTAGCTGTTTGAATTTTTATTATTGTTATACAGTCTGAAGAAGCCGCATGGCGAAAGCGCTCACTGTGATTAAAGGATTTGTTGCTCCACATTGCTATTGTTAGCGTGGTGATTACTTGTTTGGAAGTTTTGATATTTAAAAAGTGGATTCAGTGAAGGGTTTCCTTTCACAGTACAATAACTGCTGGTGCTTACCGTTTCAGTTTCGGAAGAGGGCCATTTTACACCAGCAACCGCTGTTATCTGGATTAACTTATATTGTTTATGCTGGTGTGATTTCCTAAGTTCGGGGGTTACATTTGGTTTCACTTATATGGACAGATATATCTGTAAATGTAGACAGATAGACAGCTATATGTAGATATATAAATGTATGACTCAAAAATAATCATAAAACAGCACTTGTATATATGTTCAAATATATATATATATATATATATATATATATATATATATATATGCATACAGATGTATACATCTACAGATACACACACCACACACACATATATATATATATATATATATATATATATATATATATATATAGATAGATAGATACAGCCATATGAGCTATATATAGGTACATACACATATACACACAGAAAAGGTATCAGTAGCCATACATATGTAGAAGTAGTGTGGAAGTACTGAGTGCAAAGTATATCCCTCAGCCACAAGCCCTTCTACTGGCACCTGTGAAATCTGTAGTGTGGCAACCATTCCCACAAATGAGAACACTGACATTAAACATATATCCACTCACAAATCAAAGGACATGACACGACACACAGGTATCCATACATAGATAACCTTTATTCCTGTACTATACAATAATGTATGCCAGTACTGACACCACATAAGGTTTGAAATATGTAATCAGTCATGAATGCAAGGCCCACACAAAACAGTAGATGCAAGCAATGTGTATATATACCATACTATGCTGTCTAGGCCAAGGCCTTCAATTAGTATAAGAGTAGGAACAGGATTTGCCTTCAGGATACGTAACAATCAACAATTACAGATGTAGTTCAGCAGCCTCCAGTCAAGCCCTAGGTGGGAAAGGTAGCACTTGTGTTAATGTCATAGTATCTTGTACATATCATTGCTTAACCTAACACCTCACTATCACACTGAATGACACTTGTCTTAACAGTTATATCACTGGAAAGGTGCCATAGCCTAGGTTAATGGCATAGAACCCCCCCCCCCCACCACCACCCATAAAAGGCTGTACAAGGGCAAGCAACACTGTGTACCACACACTTACCTCAGGAATGTACAAAGGCACAAATATGTTCACCAGCTGTTGCCCCCATATATATGGACATGGCCCAACAGTGTGGGAGTCCATGACATGACTGAGATGATAGCAGTAATGCTAGTGGTAAATAATGATAGGCCATTACCTAACAACCCTTCCTGTATCACAGCGGGACAAAGACTGGCATAAATGTGGAGGACAGAGGCAGGAACATAGGGCCATATTTGCATTATTGCTGTTACACACCCTGGAAATTGCTGGTGTTATGCAGGGATACGACATTGAAATACAAATGGATGTAGCCATGTACTGACAGCACTCAACAGACAGAATGCCACAGATATATTTGGGACAATACCTGTGTGGTGCACAGACAAAACCTAACAGCCAATCACCCTGGTATCATACAGGTAGGCCCACAGTTGAGAGCTATGCAGACAGATAACATTCCATGAAAAAGTACCATGTACACAGAAACCCTGTAAGAACAGCAAGATACATTGCACACAACAACACTACTCACGCTGTCTGTAGGTCTGAAACCTTACCCAAATGTGGATTTGCCCTGTGTCTGCAGGTTCTGCTGTAAGAGGTATTGCTACCTGCTGTTTGTAACACTGCTGTCCACACACAGGAAGGATATCTTCCATACTGTAAAGGTGAAGGGACAACACCCACAGAAGGCAGCAATTTATAGTACAGGGTTTCCATGACAGTGGTTATATGAAGGACTACACAGCAGGCTGCATGCAATTAGCAACTGATGGACACTGAATGGTGCAGAGACCACCACCTGATCATGTGCAATACCAACAAAAGCATACTGCAATCTATTCAAACCAGCTCAATCACTCTACTGGAGAGACTGAGAGAGAGAGAGAGAGAGAGAGAGAGAGAGAGAGAGAGAGAGAGAGAGAGAGAGACACGTCAAGAAAGTTCACAAAGCTCAGGGTTGTACTAGAGTGGAAACAACATAACAAGTATGTGAAACATGGGTCTATATTAGGACACCGAATGTTCAAAATTTTGAGTGTTCTAATATCGACCCGTTTTCACCGAACGCTAAAAATATCAAAGAAACAGAAAAACAATTTTTTTCCTAGGGAAAAAATTTGGTTGTCCGTTTCTGTTGCTTTGGTATTTTCAACACTGTGGTGGAAAGTTACAGGTCAGGTTCAGGTAAGTGTGCGATTGTATGGATGTGAGGGTTAGGTGAGTTAGGGTTAGGGCATGGGTCAGGTAAGTGTGCGATTGTGTGAACGTGAGAGTTAGGGCGGGGTAGGTGAGTTAGGGTTAGGGCGTGGGTGAGGTGACTGTGCGATAGTGACGGACCTTAAGGTTAGGGTTTGGGTTAAGGTAATTGGATAGTTAGTGGTGTATGTATAGTTTAGTGAATGGTTAGGTGTAAGAGTTTAGGTGTATGTGTGTGGATTGCTGTTTGCTTGGTGTGCTTGTGTTGTATGTATGTGTTTTGGAACAGCAACATTTTCCCTAGGAAAATAGTCGCTGTTCTGTATGTTCAATGTTTTAAATTTTCGATTCATAGGGTTCGATATTAGAACACTCAAAATTTTGAACGTTTGGTGCTCTAATATAGAGCCGTGAAACATATATGCATTTACTGGCATGTAGTATATGGCATTGAATAATAGGATGTATACTGTGAAAGGATGTATATGTGCCATCAGTGCATGTTCCTAAAATGATGTTGTGCTCAACAACTGCACTGGACAGTATTAGTCCCTGTGGGCAGTGGGACATACCTGTCAAATGTGCAGACCAGCAGTGAATGGCAAGGATGTGACCCATGATATCTGTGTTCTGTAAATTACTGTGGCCAACGGTTGGTGGGGGTATTAATACCGTCATGATAGACACATGGGAGAGAGACCACACCACATGCAGGACAGTTAGTTAAAGTGTAGCATGGCATGCCCACACTGCCATAGCAGTATACTATGCTTATCTATAGTTTGTCACCATATATACCCACATAATGTTAGTCTGTGTTCACATGTGACACCTGTCTGTGTTGGCAAGGCAGAACAGTTCAGCTGTGAAGTAAAGAGGGTACATGAGTGTGGGCCAGATGTTCGTATCCACCCCACATACAGATACATATATGTATGATACATATTCACAGCTGTGTATGTGTACAGAACCTCATACAGTTATACATTTATATAGGTATATAAACAACACAAAATGATATCTGCACATATGTGTATGTATATATATATATATATATATATATATATATATATATATATATATATATATATAGATATATAATATACTTGAAAATTCAAATCAACAACTCCAAATCTATCTATCTAATTTGCACATATCTCCCCCCTGGAAATAATACCAATACTCTTGAAAACATACTTAGTTACCTCTCTACCCATCTACCTCAGGAGACCATAGTATTAGGTGACTTTAATATAGACTGGGTTACCTTCAGTTCCCCTAATCCAACTAACCACATAAATCTTTATGGGTTCTCACAAATTATAACCACTCCTACTAGAATCCATAAGCCAAGCAGTAAGGAAACCACCCTAGATTGGATCCTTATCAACAGCAACCTCGATACCTATAAACCAGGAACCCTTCCTGATGATATCAGTGACCACATGCTAACCTACATTATTAAACAAACAGTCCATATCCCAACTACTAACAATTTTAAAACCTCTCGCTCCAAAAAATTATTTAATCCAGGGAGCTTTCTAAATGAACTGAAAGCATGTGACTGGTCACCAATGTCTCATCTTCAACTTGATGAAAGAGTGAGCTATTTTAAATTTCTTCAAATCTTGGATTACCATGACCCCTATCACTCTTCATGAATTAGAACCAAAATTGCCTCGTGGCTCACAAAACAAACTAGGCAAAACATCCTCCTTAGAAATAAAATCTGGGCTAAATGGAGAGCCTCCAAATATCCATCAGATCACCTTTACTTTAAACAATTAAGAAATGCCACCAAGAAAGATATTCTTAGAGACAAAAAAGAGTATTACCTTCATCTCCAACAAACCCATCCACAAAAGTCACAAAAATTCTGGTCAAGTGTAAACAAACTTCTTCAGCAAGGACACTCTTCAACTCCTGCCTGAGCAGGGTTCAACCATAATAATTCCAACCAGATTCCCGACGCCTTTAACATCTACTTTACTGAAGCCATTCATACCCTAGCCAATACTCTGCCACCAATGACCACTTCACCATTAAACTCCACTAAGACTCCTTCTCCCACCCTTCAAATACAACCTGTACCTACATCCCTTATCTGTAACCTCCTTCAAAAACTCAAACCTTGCACCCCATCTGCTGACTGTCTGCCAGCTGAATACCTACAAATTGTATCAAAAGCCATAGCCTATCCCATCTCCATCTTTATAAATAGAACTATTTTAGAAAGCAAAATTTCTGCCATATGGAAAGTATCCCACATCATCCCATTACACAAAGGTGGGTCATCTACTGAACTCTCCAACGTTCGGCCTATTGCCTTACTCTTTCAAATAGCTAAGATAATGGAAAAATGCATTCACAGACAACTACTTGACCACCTTCTACAAAATAACCTACTTGCCAACTGCCAACATGGCTTCAGGCCATTCCATAGCACAACAACTGCCCTGCTGTCCTTTTCTGACTCCATAAACAAAAATTGTAACAATAACACTTTTTCCTCTGCACTGTTTATTGACCTTTCAAAAGCCTTTGATATGGTAAACCACAACATATTTATAGACATACTAAAAGCCCAATCACTTGACCCAAAAGCATTACAATGGTTTAAGTCCTACCTGGAAAACAGACAGCAAGCAGTACTTTGGGATAATAATCTTTCTACATCCCTCCTAGTGAATATTGGAGTACCCCAAGGCTCCATCTTAGGACCCCTACTCTTTTCTTTATTTATTAACAATCTACATACCCAAATTCCTCATGCCACCTGCATACAATATGCAGATGACTCTACTTTAATTTGTTCAGCCAAGACCGTAGCATCTCTCCAATCCCTCACTCAAACTGTATTCAACAGTGTTGAAAATTGGTTCATGCAACACTGCCTCCTCCTGAACCCCAAAAAAACAAAATTATTGCTCTTTGCTCCAACTCTAAAATCACCTCAACTGTACTTCACAATAACCTCAAACAATGGAACTAACATATCCCCAGACACTACAACCCATCTATTAGGAGTAACAATTGATAACAACCTTAGCTATGATGACCACATTAATTCTACAATAAAGTCTGTTAACGAAAACTAGGCACTCTTTACAGAATTAAACCCTTCCTCACCCCATCAGCCAGAATAACTATTGCTGAGACCCACCTTATCTCTACCCAGTTCTATGCTTCTGTGATATATACTAATCTATCCAAGAACAACCTTACCAAACTTTCCACCAGTTATAATAATATAGCCAGATTTGTCACTGGTACCCCATTTAGAACTCATCACTGTCTCAAACTCAAACAACTGGGATGGCTAGAACTACAAAACCAACTACTTTCTCAACAACTAGTTATCACACAAAAGATCCTTTATCACCCTAACAATACCCCTATCCTCACTAATCTGATCACACCATACAAAAATCTTGAAACACTACGCTCAGCTAATAAGCTCCTTGTTGCCACTACTAAGACAAAAAACAAAGCTGGGGACTCACTTTTCTCCAGCACAGTAGGGAAAAACTGGAACCAGCTTCCTACTGAACTATCCACCCTTGCTTCAACTTTCCTATTTAAAAAAACATCTTAAAGAACATCTTAAATCTCACTGGCTTTGTCCATGCTCTAACCCTGACTGACATCTTATTTCCCCTTCTTGCTCTCTCTACACTTCTCTTCCATACTATTCACTGATGCTTACTTTGTAATATAAAAAAAAAAAAAAAAAAAATTGTAATTTTGTTTCTCTCTGTTATTCGATATTAAGTTCAAGCTACTAAATGACTTATTACTATTGTGTTCTTACCAACACAGCTAATGTACTGTAACTTACTTGACTACTACTATATATTGTATTCTTTGTCACTGCTAGTGCTTGGAGCTTTTCTCCCCGGGCCTCTACTGAAAATGCAACACCAAACTTGATGCTATGCAGGTAGGTTGATGCACGGCCAGAACCATTCAAATGTATACCACAAGGCCAGCAGTATATGATCCAAAAGTCACAAAATAAGATGAAAATACTAAATTAATAGCATATAACTGGCTGAAAACAGCCCTTTATTAGTGAGACAGACCGGTTTCGGCAACCAATGCCTTCTTCAGTGTATGACTCTACTGAAAATGGACATATATCCAGTAAGACTAGTCAACAAATGTAAAATAAATAAAATAAATTAAAAAAAAAAAAAAAAAATATATATATATATATATATATATATATATATATATATATATATATATATTAAATAAACGAACGCTTAAAATGTCGAGTACAACATACTCGAACACTTTTAAGTGAACGTTTAGATAAACGACAGCTGTAAATATCGTAAATAGGAGTTTCAAAATGTTTTGTTTGGCCAGCACTAAAATACGTCACGTATCACGTCATGTAAACTACTTCAACCAAGAATACTGTAAATAAAACTAAACACCAAAGTCTAACCATGAAATTATCGCAATACACTGACTTACATACTAACTGCAAAACGAAACACAAGTAAACATAACAGAACGATCACTACAACACAGATATACATAACTAGCACTGCTGCTTCCAAAGGACGTGCAGTAACACAAAAGGAATTAAATACTGAATAATGAACAGGTTATTACCATGGTTCAAAAGAGGTACAAAAGTACATCGCTTGTTGTAAATTGAAGGAAAGTGCCCGAATATGTTGAGTGCATCACGTACATATTCATGTTTGTATTGCTTTCAGTTAGTGTAGCGTTGACAGCACATGGGAGGAGGAGTTGGCCAAACAAAACTTTTCTACATTCTGAATTACGACATTTCGAGCTATTGATTAAATAAACATTCGCTTAAAAGTGTTTGAGTATGTCATACTCGACATTTTAAGCGTTCGTTTATTTAATATAGACCCTATATATATATATATATATATATGTATATATATATATATATATATATATATATATATATATATATATATATATATATACACATATATATATATATATATATATATATAAATATACTTATAGATATAAAAATATATATACATGTCAATACATTTTCCCTGCCATGACATCTGTGAGAGGACATCACACATCAATATACAACATACCTACACACCATAATGGATGCAAGATGGAGTTGGAGTGAGATGTGTAACCCATGTTGGGAGCACATTGCAATTGTATGGGATGGTGCGGTATATATGTTGGTGAAGGGTATTAGGCACATATTAGCATGTAGGTCTGGTTGGGAGACAAACAAGACAGCATACAGGGCTGGTATATGGCACATGTGTTGGTTAAGCACTGTGGATGGGTAGTTTGGAATTTGGAGGCCATTGAGCCCCCACATGGAAACAAAGGGAACATGGTGGCCACCATGGACAGTCACAACAGCATCTACATGGACATAAAGGTGCCTGGGCTGTGTGCTGAGCAGGAGGGACTTGCATGTTGAACCTTGTGTATGTGCACTGCATGCCTCCAGGTGATGTAGCACACACTCTATGTCACTGTGGACCTCCATATACCCAATACCCACAACCTACCTGAGTGACAGACACATGTCTGTGTGTGCTCCATGGGGGTGACACCATCCCCTGAGGTGGTTCCACATGAAGGTAGTGATGGAACAGTAGAAAATGAGGTTCCATGGTTGGCCATGGATGTGATGTGGATTGGTAACATGTGCACATTAGGTTGGAGTGGTATTCCTGCTGGCAAATAACCCCTACACATACTGGTGTGTAACTGTCATGGAACATATGTGGGCTGCAATAGTCCACACAATCCCGGAACATGTCCAACAGCATGCATAGATATCTCCAATACTACAGAATGGCAAATGTGTAGCTATCACATCGCAGGCCTGCCACATGCATATGTGGAAACATAGTGGCAGTGACAATAGCATGCAGGTGAAATACCCTGTAACAGCCCTGCAACTCTAGTGTCCCCACAGGGTGCAGGTCTATAACCACATAGCAGAAGGTGTTGTACAATACAATATATGGCCCAGTGGTACACATACCAGACACATACCAGTAGCGTAGTGTGAACATTATGCTGGAGCTGATATGGTGGCTGGAGACTTATATGTGTATTGTATTATGGCAAACTTGACATATGAGTTGCTCAGACATATTTCCATCATTATGTCTTTCAGGGAGCATGGCACATCTGAGAAATCCTGCATACAGTGCCGCTGAGGAGGATATCTTCATCACCAGCATGATCCACAACTATCAGCTGCTCTTCTCATGGAAAATCATGGACCAGTACGAGAGAACAGCCATGTGGACCGATGTGGTCCACAGGGTGAATGAGGTGGGATTGCACAGCCGAACCTATGAGCAGGTCCGCCACCATTGTAATGACCTGCTTCGGCAAGTACAACGTCATGCCGCTGCCATGCGGGGTGACCACCTTGCAATGGGGGGGGCCATAACATCCACCTCCCCCTCACCAGAGTGGAGGAGCTGATCATCAGCCTGATAGCACCTGCCTACCCGCAAGAGCTCCAGACCTATATGGTCATGGAGGTGGGTGCTACTCATACACCACACATTGAGCATGCAGGTAAGGTTCCAGGAAATATCAATATTCTATTGTATTGTATGAATCTCTACAGGTGGACCATGCATGTGTGAGATGTAGGATATGTTGCTGTGTAGTACCAATAAGCAGTAATGCATAACATGTAGTACTGTGGACTTCAGCTGTTGTTGTACTGTAATATTGCAGCCACCCTGTAACAATACCACAGCTGTGGCCACTGACATCAACTCTATCCCATGTCATTGTAGGTACCTCTGGGATACCAGCAAGACAGCGGCTGGATGTCGGTGAGTATGGTTTAAGGTTATGCTTGGCAATTCACTGTGCATGTCACAGCTAAGGTGCAGGCCATATACACATCTAACACACCTACCCATAATGCATGCAGTACATGTGCACTGACACAGCACACACCTCACTAATGGGATTAACAGCCTCAAACACATGCAATACATAGTCCATCTCAGACAGCTGTGGCCACACACCAATGCACATTGCCCAGGCACAGCTGACATCTGCCCAACATACACAGCTATGTCATACACAGAGCAGTTGCACATGCTACATATAACAACATCCCACTCCCACTGCTAACTCGCGCTCCAGGGTCCTAAACCTAATCAACATATTACACAGAACATACTGGAGGGATAGGGCCCTGTCCTGGGGAATCACCACACTCTGGAATGGACTACCCATACATGTCAGGCAATGCTACTCATTGGCCCTCTTGACAGAAACACTTGCCAATTGGATGGGGAATGGAAAATACACCCTGGATAGCATGTGTGTGCCACAGCCTGACAGGGGCACAGGGGAATAACATTAGTGGGTGGTGCATGGCAGTGAACCCCTGTGGCTAGGCTTATGTAAGCCCCAAGACCAATAGAACAGTACTCACCTATGAACCTCTATGTAGCACAGGCAACATCAGCCAGGGCCCAGTCATGGTCAATAATGGTCTCTACACTCACCATAGGTACAGTACAATGTCTATGTAGTTGGTCTAATGGTAATCTACCACTCATACATGCACCACTGATGATGACATATGTGAATACACATCAAGTAGTCACTAAACACGTGTCCACACATGATCCTAGAATACACAGAGGCTGTGAACAGCAATGGAAACACACATGACACACAGAGACACATCCTGCAATGGTGTGCACACCCATGAGGTATGGTGCACAGTACATGCCAGGGTGCCGAATGGATGCACAGCAATGCTGTAGACATGGGTGCAGTAGGTTCCAGGGGGAGGGCCATCACCTACAAACAGAAGCCATGCATCACAGCCATGTATAATGTTGGTAACGGAGATTGACTACAGTTGCACTGCATGCTGTTCATCCCCACATGTCCTGCATGCTGACATGTGTGTAATTACAGGTATGTGTGATACTGTACTGCATCATCGCCTGCTATTGTGTGTGTTATGGGGTTGTGGGAGCTGTCTGTAGGTGCTGTCTGGTGTAGTGTATGGATTGCCGTGTATGTCGACTGCATGTGTGTATGTCTGTGTGTGTAGCCATGTCTGCACACATGTGTGTGTGTGTGTGTGTGTGTGTGTGTGTGTGTGTATTTACTGTTTAGTGGTGTTGTACAGGTCTTACAGTCTGTTCCCTGTTTTCCCCTCACAGGTGGTGAGGTGGGGGCTGGGTCCCCCCCTGCAGGGAATCTGATGTCACTGATACAGACAGTGACCATGAAGATAGGTGTGTTGAGGCACAGGATGGGTCATCAGGGGCTGCAGCTGGGCCACCAATTGACAACCCACACATAGCCACGCCATCCATGAACACAGTCATACTGCCTCTACACACCTCATCACCATTGGCATTAGCTGAGGGACAGCCTACGGTTGGCATGAGACAGGACAGTGTGGTATCTATGGCACGTGTGTCAGGACACAACAGCCATAGCCAGATGCCTGGCAGGGTATCACTATCACATAGGCAGATGTGCAGGGGTGCTTGTAGGAGCACTGCTGGTTATCATGCACCTGGCAGATGTGCAACCCCTATTTCAACCACATGCATGTTCCAGACTGTCATGGAGGCACAAGCATGAATGAAATGGTACACCAAGCAGTGTCTAAGGGTGTAGAGGGCTCATCACACCTCTGTAACTGACAGCATCTGTGACCTAGCAGGCGCCATCCATAATTACACCGAGGTCATGGATAGACGGTTGCGGTGAGACATTGGAACTCATCCAAAATGTCATGTCTATGAGTCAGAACAGGGCAGGACAGTTGTGACGGCCACGTGGATGTATGTCAGCAACACCAGCAGCTGCAGGTCGCCGTGGACGTCCGAACAGTCACAGCGGCTCCCGTAGTGGCAGTACCAGCCCCAGCACTGAGGGGGGCTGTAAACATCCCATCGGAGCAGACCACGTGCACGTTGTCCTGGCCAGTCCCAGGAGAGACTTGGATCCAGTAGATGTCTGTCAAACTCAGGGGACAGTACTCGGTCTGGTTCTGTACCTGATACTGCCTGTAGCACCCCTGCCAGGCACGGGTCCCCTGTCCGTGGCCAGAGACGGTGAACTGCAAACCCTGCCAGATACAGTCTGCAGCTGTCCCACAATTCCCTGTATAGGGCAGCCACATGAAGGAACTGTGTGCATGCAGACACACACACATAAACAATGAACCTAGGGCAACCACATACCTGCACAAATGACATCACCAGTGGCCCATAACAATACTCAGCCCCATCATACACAAACATGTTGTCAATTGTATGGTTCAGCCTAGGCCTCTGGCAAACCAACAACACACCCTGTGCATATGATGATACCTGTGCCACTGCCTGACATCTGTAACATCAATGCAGAGACAGACTAACATGGTTCTGATGCACAGGGTGACTGTACAACTGTGTAACAATGGAATGATGTGTAGCATGTTGTCAGCAGTAAAGTGAAATGCTAATATCTTGGAAGGTGTAGCTCTGCAGCCATGATGCATCCTATCTTTAATTAACAATGTTGTATTGTTGTCATCAGTATCTGTTCAGATTGTGTTGTGTTTGTCCATGTGCCACATGGCTGATAGGTGCAGTGTTATCAGCAAGCCTTCTACAGTGGGCACCAGTAAGTGCAGTGGGTGGTACACATGCCATGGCTGGGTACAACACACAGTACCTTTGATTAGGATGCAGTACAGGTACAGGACTGTACACATGGAGGTATGTCCCGGTGCAGGTAACACATCTGTTGCACATGTAATCCCACCAAGAAAGCATAGGCACAACCACACAGTGGTATATATGCGGTCTGCAATGTGGATGGCATTGAACATGCCAACAGCAGGGTGTATGTCCCTCTCCCCACTCTACTGCGATCCTCACCTAAGTAACATGTGTGTGCCAATGCCGGTGGCATAGCCCTACCCTTAGGAGAATGTGAGGTGCTTGACTACTGTGAATGGTGTAGACAACAACTAACAACCTGATTGCATACACTGTACAGTATTACAGACAACTATGTGGGGGGATAGATGCAACAGTAACTGCAGTTATGGCAGTCATGTCCACAACAGCCACACCAAGTGAGTTATAGCAACCCCAGTAGTGCTGCACACCTCAACAGTGTGGAGGAGGGCATTGACACATCTATGACCTGTGAAGGACTGTATGCCCATGGGATGGTGCCTGTGGTATGTTGGCATATGCCAAGCAGTCCTAGTGGAAACATATCCTGTGAACGGAGGTAGATCCCATAACAACTACACACATTCCTACAAGCGGGATGGTGTACAAAAGCCTGCTATGATGTACATAGGCATTGTGCACCTACTAACCCTCATCTACACCTGTCATGATTGGGTTGACGAGGTATACTGGGTTCAGGTTTTATTCTCTACCTTTGACAAGTCCAACATTGGCAGGGTCCCATGTGTTGAGATAACCAGTGACATTGGCCATGGGTTCATTGTTGGTATGTTCCATGTCCCTGCAGACCATGGTCATCAGGTTACTGGTTGGTAGTTCCCAGCTGACATGGTGGGTTTGTGGATGTCCTTGCCAACATTGGTGAAACCATTGTCAGGTGCAGGACTATTGGATTGTATGAGGGATCCCAGCTACTTACTGCACCTGTCCAGGGGGTTCCCCCAACCATGACAGTTCACTTGACTGTACTGCATGATATGTTAGTAATGCCAGCCTTACATCCTACAGGTGGGATAGAGTACTGTTAACATGTACTGCCCTTGTCATGTAGGGTCCTGCTTATGGGATCTGCTAA
Source organism: Protopterus annectens (assembly GCF_019279795.1). NCBI lineage: Eukaryota > Metazoa > Chordata > Ceratodontiformes > Protopteridae > Protopterus > Protopterus annectens. The sequence goes on from NC_056743.1 coordinate 1,463,591,121, forward strand.
GGTTGGTATTGTATTGCAGGCCAGACGTATTTGGATGGGGGGATACCTATCCATGCCAGATGTATGTTGTTTGGGTCTCTCAAACCCATCAATTGTGCATGTGGACATATATGTTGTGGTTACATTCCCAGTTCCATCTACTATTGTAAGTCCATATACGCCTATATTGATATATATGTGTTCACCTTTGACAGGGGGACAATCATTCCTTTGAATGGCCCTTTCTGCAAACAGAAAGGACTAACCCGTCATTTCTTACTGCACCACAGTTAAGAGAACTGCAGTTCTACAGGAGCCTTTGCTGACACTCGAACTGCAAGTTGGAATATATACCGTACTGGTGGGGGGCATGACTCCCTCAACCCCCCTCTGGTGGGCCGGGACCCCCACAACCCCCCTACTGTGATATATGAACTCCTAGTGTGCACTACAGTGGGGATAGGCAATTATTCCCCATCCCCACTATAGTGACATCCGCAAGCAAATTGCCTAATCTGCAATGAGCGAATGCATACTGACATTCGCACATTGCACATTCTATGCATGTATTGCAGGATTGTGCAATGTTGAGAACATACTTTAGGCCTACCAGCATCTGGACACATGGACTGCTCCCTTTGAAAGGTGAGCCATTGCATTCCTAGTGCTGTCTATATGTGGAAATGCTGATATATACATATATATCATTGGCTGTATGCATATCTATGTATATCTGTATGTATTGGCTTATATATATATATCTATATATATATATATATATATATATATATATGTGTGTGTGTGTATTATATAGATATGTCTATACCTATGTCTACATATTTAGATATGTTATATTTATTCAATGATGAATATATATATATGAGAGATGCAACCATATAGCCAAACTGGAGGCTAAGCTCTCTCAACTCAGTCCTGGTGTAACCAGTCAGGAGGAGAAGGAAACCACACTCACTACAATTCCAGTCTCACACAGACCTACCACGACAACAAACCAAACACATAAACACACAAGAACATACTGGAGCTCTAAATAAAAATCTGCCTAAGCAGCAGAGACCTCCAAAGCAGACACCCAAGCAACCGCTACCCCAAAACAAAACACGTGCAACACATAGCTCACAAAGCCAGTGTGCCGAACAGTCACAGCCCTTAAGGCTAAACAACACACCTGATACACTTGTAATAGGTGACTCTATCGCCAGGCACACTGACGTCCTGCCACCAGGCTGAACAAGGAGAAGGTCACGGTGAGCTGCCTGTCGGGCGCTAGGATCCACCACATAACACAAGCACTCAGGTCACTCCAAGGCAAGTACAAATATGACTCAGTCATTGTCCATGCTGGTGTGAATGACCTGAGACGTACCTCCTGGGCTACATGAAAAGAGACATAGAGGAGCTCTCTGAGCATGTAGCTCAGGCCGGTATGACCCTGACCTTGAGTAGCATCTTACCCTCACCAAGAATGATGCCACAATATGAAGACAAGATGATCAATTTCAACAATTGGCTTAAGTGTTGGTGTCATTCAAAGGGGATCCAATGCCTGTCAGCCTGGGATGACATGCTCGACAAGCCACGATGCTTCGCTAGGGACGGCTTGCACCTGTCACCCCTGGGCTTTGGATATTGGCAAAGGCTCTTGCTACCCCATAGTGCCTTTTAGGCAAGGCTCAAAAGACAAACCCACCTCCATAGGTATCACAAGGGATAAGAAACTAAGAGTAATGCTACTCAACGCCAGAAGTCTAAACCTCAAGATGCACTCGAAACTCTCCTTAGCATGGAGAACATCGATATCTGTGCAGTAACAGAAACCTGGTTCAAGGCTCGAGAGCACCCCAGCACTACCAGGTTATACCTCATACCATGCTTTTCGCCCCAAAACCTGGACCGAACCAGAAAAGGAGGGGAGTATCAATATTCAAAGATACCCACACCTCCAGGTTGGTGGCACAGCACGAAGCATCAGAGACTATCCATGTGCAACTAACTGTGGGTAAAACTGCCTTCCAGTTTATAGCCTGCTACAGACCACCCTCCCAAACACAGGAACCCCACTTGGCCTTCCTGAGAATACTGGAAAATATGAAGGTCTCTCCAAACACCATTATATTGGGTGACTTCAACTACCCAAACATAGACTGGGAGCATTACTCTAGCTCCAACACCTAGCCCAAAGGTTCCTAGAATTTATAAACTCAAATGCTATGGAACAACTTGTTACCACTCCCACAAGAGGGGAAAACATACTGGACCTGATAATCACCAACATGGGGACACTATGCTCCAGACCAGAAGTGTATCCCTCACTGGTAAGATCAGACCATAAACTAATCTCACTGGATATTCACATCCCGACCCCAGCCCCTGCCCAGAAAACCACAGTGAAAAACTTCTCTAAAGCAAATTTCACACGCCTCAAAACCGAGGCGAAATCCTTCAAAGCCCCCGGGCCTGTGGAATATACGGCCCAGACCACAGAATCCTTTATAAACACATTCTATGAACACCTTCAGGAATGCATGGATCATGCAATCCCAAATAAAACCAAGACCCAATCCTCCAAAGGCAGACGTCCTGTCTGGTGGACCCCAGCCATAAACAAACTATACAATAGAAGGAGGAAGCTACTAAATGATAGAGCAAAATCCCAAAAAGGGAAGGCATCTCTGATCAGTATTAGCAAAAAACTACGGGCACTCATAAAATCGTCTAAGGCCAGCTTCGAGAGAAAAATTGCACAGGACACTAAGGATAATCACAAGGCTTTCTTTAGTTATGTTAGCAACCTGGGTGGGAATTCCCAGATATGCTCAGAATTAGTCCATAATGACAAAAATACACCGAGCCCACAGACATTGCCAACATCCTAGCTGACAGGTTCAGTGCAAACTTCTCCCCCTCTCCCCACCAAAAGGACAAATGTCTATCCCAACAGAGTGCTGCCCCTGACATCTCAGATGCTCAGGTAAGAGCCGCCTCTCCAAAGCAAAAACACAGCATCAATGGGACCAGATGGTGCCCCGGCTGCGTCCTACATGAACTCCAAGAAGAGCTAAACCCAAACATAAAACTACTGTTCAGTCTTAGCCTTACTACAGGATATGTACCCAAAGAGTGGCGTACAGCAACAGTGGTCCCTCTCCACAAAGGTGGTGCCTCAACGGATCCTGGAAACTATCGCCCCATAAGCCTGACTAGCTTGGTCTGCAAAGCTATGGAAAGGATCATCATGGACCTCATAAATAAAGATATTGGGGACCTACAGACACTGGATCCTACCCAGTTTGGCTTTGTTAAGGGCAGATCCTGCCTCTTAAACCTGGTTGATTTCTTTGAAACAGTCACCAAGGCCATGGACGAGGGAAGGTGGTCCACACAGCCTACCTGGACCTTGCAAAAGCCTTCGATACAATACCCCACTCGGGCATTATAGATAAACTCACCAGCTTAAATATAAACCCTATGTCACTAGATGGGTTGCAAACTGGCTCAAGGACAGAACCCACATGGTTAAAATTGCTGGAACCATGTCAAACTCCAAACCAGTTACAAGTGGCATCCCACAAGGCTGAGTCCTGGGACCTCTTGTTCGGTATATATTTCTCGGTACAGGCCAATACGGAAGGACTGTGGCTGACCAAGTTCGCAGATGACTGCAAACTGGGCCATAATCAACTCTCCAGCCTACACAAGCATCCTCCAAAAGGGCCTCATAGAAACAGACAACTGGTGCCAGAGCCATGGCCTCAAGCTAAATGCCAAAAGTGTATAGTCATCCCTTTGGCAAAACAAAGTGCCACAAATTACCACATAGGTGGTAATCCATTAAGTACAGAAGAAGTTATTAGGAACCTGGGGACCCAAGTTGATAGCAATCTCTCATTTGACAACCATGGCCAAAGTGGTTAGAAAAACATTTTATATAGCCCACCTAATCATGAAGGGATTCACATCTAGATCAGGGGAGGTCATCGCCTCTTTACTCATCCCTCATCAGGCCCATAATTGAGTACAATGCCCCTTTGGGATGTACCTTACCAGACACCTGCAGCAACTGGAAAGACCCCAAAAGTACCTCACCAAGAGGATCAAAGGGCTCAAACAGATGCCATATGCTGCCCGGTTAAAGAAACTCCAGCTCTACTCAGTGGCATATCGCCTGCTCAGAGGCGATCTGTGCCTGACGATAAAGCCATGTCCAACCCGAATTAATGGACATGCTGCACCTCAGAAAATCCAAATCCCATCGAGCTACGCTCGAGAGACTTGAACCTCAGCACTGAAATAAATAGGACATGCTGGAGGGACAGATTCATAACCCAGAGGCTCCCTTCACTCTGGAATAAAATCCCAGTCCAGGTTAGGCAGAGTCCCACATTGACTCTCTTCAAGAGGAATCTTGATGAGTGGATGGGAGATCGTAGGTTTACCCCGGCTATCACTTCTGTGTCACTGTTAGACAGAGGCACAGTATACTAACCTCAAAAAAAGGCATAGCAAAATTAATTTAAAATGGGTGGCGAAAGCCAAACACACTCTGGCTAGGCTTATAAATGCCCTAGGGCAGATAGCCTAGTATGAACCTATGAACCTATGAACCTATGAACCTATATATATATATATATATATATATATATATATATATATATATATATACACACACAAATACATCTACATGGTCGAATACATTCTCTGTAGTGTTGTATAACTGGGCTGGATGATATGTATGTGGACAAATCATCATTATGCATATCTGCCATGGCTTAGTAGTAAATCCCTTTGTGTATGATGTGCAGGGTCCTGGTTATGAGCCTTGCAGGACTTGTTCATTTTATCGCTGGGCAGAATACACAAACTTGCTTACAACTGCTTTACAGTGCCTTAATCACTCTCTATCTAATGGGACGTGTTCTGGCCAGCAACAAATTAAACAACTCTGGCAAGGCTCAAACCAAGGACCATGCACACCCTAGATAAACCGATGTACCACTAAGCCATGACAGGTACACAGATATTCAATGTTTTAGAAACATATCAGCCAGTCCTGTCATGCAACAGTGCAGAGAATGTTTACCAACATCTAGATGTCTGCTTGTGTAACTATAGTGCAACCTTAACAGATACAATATACCCATATATGTATAGATACACATGTATTCAAATATATATGTTGTTTTACTACCTCTATATACATATATATCGCTATCTATGCACATATACCTATATATCTGTTAGCAGGTAAATATATCTATATAGGTATATATGGCCATACATCTGTAGATAGCAATTGCAGATTGATTAATACACCAATGTCCACATGCACCATTAATGGGGTTGAGAGGCCCCACACACTACACATCTTGCATGAATAAGCATCCCCCCACAGCCAAACACCTGTGCCCTGCAATACACTACCAAGTACAGTCTGCCTCCCACAGGACATGTAATATGTGGAAGCTGTCGACGTTCCCAGGATACAGATACACATACACATATATTCTGATACAGCTATCTATATATATATATATATATATATATTTATGTATATGTATATATGTGTGTGTGTGTGTGTATATGTATATATCAGATACATATGTAGGAGGTGCACACAATATGGAACAGCCAATATGCCTACAGTTAACACCTGAGCAACTGGACACTGTATGGGCTAAACATACAAATGTCAATTATTGCCAGCAACATATACCCATGGAAAGGTCATAGTAATGACAACACACACAGGTTTGCAAAAATGGGACTCCTTTAATTGTGTACCATAATGGTCCTATATGCCATATCATATAGCTGTTCAAATACTGACACCCATATAAATGAAATACTGCAACTGTGAAACAGTTACACTTATACAGTAGTCTGGAAAGGTTCACAACTGTTGCAGTCCAAGCCAAGCCCTTCAGAATGTGCAATAGTGCTGACAGACTGGGCCACAGGGTCCCACACAATCAACAGTATGTACTTCAGGTGTGTAGTTCAGCAGCCTCTAACTACACTCTGTACAAACTCCATAGGAGGTAAAGACGTTATGTGATGCAATGAGTTCTACCCGGAACATATCAAGGCATAACACACAGAACAGTCTGTACTGCAGGGGGCAGTAGGCTGGCAGTAACCCATGTCATGTTAGTAGTTGCAATTTAGGTGGAGTATACGGTACTGTTTATCCACATACCTTGTGGCAGCTCACCCCTGATACCCCCATATTTCTAGCAATCTAGGTCATTTATGGTGCTCCCTACCTGGACTCAATAATACAAGACCATATATCATACACATATGTTACATACACTGGCCTCTGCAGTGCATAAGGGCGCACATGTGTTGTGTAGGTGACGCCCACACATATATGGCCCCAGCCCCAGTGTATGTATGGGGAATACAACAGCAGTGTACTAATGGCAGCAATGGCAGTGTGATATACTCACAGCCCACTACAGAACAACCTCCGACAGCATGACAAATGTGCAGAGCTTGGTATGTAGATGGGGGACAGAGGCTGGGATACAGGCATATATGTGGAACACTGTTGCCATACACTAAGCAATGTGTTGGTATTATTGGATAGTCAGCAACATACCCTTAGTCATGGAATTGAGGTTAGATATAGACATGGATGTAGCCGTGTACCAGTAGCACGCAACACACACACTGACAGTGTCATATCTGACACAGGTCTTATGTGGTGGACAGACAACACATGGTATGCAAACCTCTGCCCAGCAAGAGGTAGGCCCACAGTAGTGAACTATGTAGACAGACTGCATTCCAAGGTACACTCATATGTGCACACACACACCCTGTAACACCAGTACTATGCGAAGCATTACACAACTTTACCCACAGTCTGTCTGTAGTTCTGAACCTCCTACAATGTATCTGCTCTGAGTGTGCATGTTCTCCTGTGAGAGATATTGCTACCTGCTGTCTGTATCACTGATGCCCACAAACAGGACGGATGTCCGTCACACAGGAAATGTGAAGGAACCACGGCCACATGTTGTAGGGATTTATAGTGGGTGCTTGCCATGACAGTGGTAATTCAATGTAGTACACAAGTGTCATTATAGATATATATATATATATATATATATATATATATATATATATAGATATAGATATTTATATATATATATATATATATATATATATATATATATATATACATACATATATATATATATATATATATATATATATATATATATATATATGGCTATCTGGATAGGTATATGTACATATATTTCCACCATATGTTCTGGACATGGAGTGTAGCCGTACCCCAGTCCCTACAGTCCCAATGTCATAGTGCAAGGGGATGTCAGGTATGTATAGCAGGTATATTACTAGACTGTTGCTACTGTCATTGGGATTGTCTTCACAGACATGGTGGGTGTGAATACTGAAATCTGCTTATAACATGTGTGCCATTGGCTACTGACAGACATCCTACAGACATCTTTGTAAATTACCGCTGCTAGCATGTAATGCCCCTGTGGAGTGCAGCAAAAATATTGGCCACTTTATATGGCACTTCAGACACACCCTGTACAGTCCAGAGGTATGCACATATTCCCTTAGTGCACCACATGTGTACCAGGCCTGACAATATGGATGTAGACAGCCATGTAAATAGGTATAACACATAATGACTGGTATACATTTGACACCATAGGTGTTGGAGTTAGACACTCCTGCCTGGCCTGACACATAATGACTACTGGTACAGGGGTGCCATGAACATATACTACCCACTAGATATTGGCATGCATCTGTAGAGCATCCCACTGGTCTGTCTGACATACATGACGTTTAAGGGAGGGCCGGCAGCAGTACATCTGGCAAGTATCTGCACATAACATCCCACTGGTTAAATACACTCCAGTGCTAGGCTTGTAACAATGCACTGTGCAGGCTACAGGCAGACTGGCTCAACACTGGTTTACATCTTGTATGGGGGAATGCACATGTACTTGCATATATAGTAGGCTCAACAGCCATGTCACAGCACAGGGTAAGATACACCTGTGTGACAGTGCATTACCACAACCAATGTGAACACAGCCACAGCCACATATGGTAGGCTAGCATAATATTACAGTATATGGACTATCTGTTCTACACCATCCTCATATGTGTCAGTCACAGAATGTCCCTACATATACTGGGCTGCTACACAGTTTGGTCTGATGGCTGTCTGTGGTATTGGACATGTCTGTGTATGGCCTTACACAAGTGTACAGTGAAACGGTACCATACAGTGGGGCAGCATGTAACATCTAATAGATGGGGAGTAGGACAATGACATCTACCACAGTCTGTACACAGGCTAAAGTACATATTAACAATACACACACTGCCGACATTCACCATCACTAATAAGAAAAAAGGCTTCACGGCTAAAATGCTGAATAGTTTATTAAACTGTGCAGTCCATTCGACTCAGCACCACAGAATGTAATCCACTGGTGAAACAGGAACCACAATATTGCACAAAAGACAACATTCAAAGTTAAGCGCTTTCTCCTAACAAGATGTCAGGCTTCTTCAGAACCATTAAATGAAGACAAAGTCCCCGTTATATATAGATCTTACAATTCAAACCCACCAATAACATTGTTTGCAATTAACCTAACAAAATTAAAGAAACATAAACCAGCATTTCAATCTCACAAATACAGTATTTACATATTCAATTATAAAATCCTATTTAAATAAGCATAAAATATGCCTATAATTCATACACAATATTTGAACATTCCAACAATTTGATAGTAAAATGTTTATATACATAAAAATCAGTAGTGTTACAGCTTCACTGATCTAAGTTTAAAACACTACTAATACTAATAAAATCATTCAACCCGGGGGGCTTACCAGCTTGTAGTTTAATCTGCCAAAACAGTTCCCTGTATTCTAGTTTGGCCTCCCAGTTGCCCCTCCTAGGGCCTACAACTACTTGTTCTATAACCATAAATTTATATTTATAATTAGAACATGTTAGTGTATGTTTAAAAAGTGCATTAGTATCGCTCTTCCTGCTAATATCATATGTATGTTCGTAGATTCTTGTTCTGAGATTTCTCTCCGTCTTTCCTATATAAAAATTCTGACATGTTCCGCACAAAACTAAATATACTACCTCAGTACTGTTACATGTGTAGTATCCATTACTCCTAACCTTATAATTCTTAGCCATCAAATTTACCTCATCCTTTTCAATAATGAATGAATGAATTATAGGCATAATGAATGAGTGTATGAATTATAGGCATTTTTATGCTTATTTAAATAGGATTTTATAATTGAATATGTAAATATTGTATTTGTGAGATTGAAATGTTGGTTTATATTTCTTTAATTTTGTTAGATAGGTTAATTGCAAACAATGTTATTGGTGGGTTTGAATTGTAAGATCTGTATATAATGGGGACTTTGTCTTCATTTAATGGTTCTGAAGAAGCCTGACATCTTGTTAGGAGAAAGCACTTAAGTTTGAATTTTGTCTTTTGTGCAATATCGTGTTATTGTGGTTCCTGTTTCACCAGTGGATTACATTCTGTGGTGCTGAGTTGAATGGACTGCACGGTTTAATAAACTATTCAGCCTTTTAGCCGTGGAGCCTTTTTTCTTATAGGTTCTGTTTTTGGCTTGTTTTTTGTGTATTCACCATCACTACACAGACCTCAGTACTGTACAAACATCCACAGAATGTCCAGCTTATGTCATGAAATATAATCCCTGCTGTACATGACATGTGTAGAAATCTGATATATCACTGGCTTGTTATCAGATATGATGACATTTTTTATGGCGTACAGCACATATGCACCACTTCATGCACATCATATGTGCAAACGTTGACAGTGGTGTGGCTGACAGCACATACACAGGGCCAGTATAGACATGTTGCTGTGATAACCTTGTATATTTTCCATTGTAACGGTATTTGTTGCAACATATGTCCTATGAGGTATATGAAGTCAGTAGCTGTCACGGCCTTCACCATCTACAGACTGCAATCCTCACAATACCGTCTACATTCCACAGAGAGATGCACTGAGGATAACACATGAAACCATAGGCACAACATTGTCCAGTCTGCAGATGTCCCTGCAGATGGGGATTCCTCATATACATGGAACTGACATGGCAGGTATTACTACATGTACGACAGGCATATCCAGACAAACACTATTAAACAAACATTACTCCAAATTCAGTATAGCAGCACTTACAGTCTGTAGTCAGGTCAGGCACATCCCCCTCCTGTTTGTTGCCCTCTTTCCACAGTGTATGTTGTTGGAGGTGAATCCCCAATCCATCTGAGATGCTGTTTGCCAAACAACAGATCTAGTTCCTGCTCACAGTGACTGAAAAGGCCCAACACCACCATGAGAAGTATTGGAATGTGTTTCCATGCAATTGGCTATGGGATTGTTAACACAGCTGTTCCAGATGCAATCAGCTAGGGGAGGGCTGCAATTCATGCAGAGGCCATCAGCTGATCATGAGCATCACATAAAATACACATGCTGCTGCCTAAGCAAGGCAGGTGTGGGTCTCCACATCCACCAGAGAGGAAGTGGGGGAGGCAGTCATAGGCAAATACATGTCAGTGAGGGATGGGAGTGTAAAACTGAAGCATGTTCATGTCACACACCTACCAGCACAGGGTATCAAACCCCCAACAACTATGTAATGCAATCACATTTCGATGCAGTTATTGGATGCACCACATGGGTTACCTGATGTGGAGCACTCAGAACATATATGTGAGGGTGAGTGACATCTGCAACTGGGATACAGTAGATGTACGGTAGGTGTCGTGCACGTGCCTGCCTGCATGAACAGGTGCCAGTGTCAACACAGGCACACTTACACAGGAAAGCACACACATTAACACACTTGGCAGGGCCAGGAGTGCAACTCATCACTAGTGAGATTGCCACAACACATCAATGTGCAGGTATCACATGCACCACATGGGTCATATGGAGGCCGTATGGGCAAAGAGTATGAGGAGATGTCACACATCAGACAGCATGCTTCAGTATGCCCTGGGGGAGGTTGTAGTGAGTGTGGATGTGGACATACACACCCTACAACACACACACACACACACACACACACACACACACACACACACACACACACACACACACACACACACACACACACACACAAACACACAGGGTGCCACTTCTGACATGTATGGGTGCATGTCTACACAGGTGTGTGGTGGTCAACTGTGCCAGCAGGCTGTACAAGGGTAGGCGATGGCTATACCTTGGCATCAGGCCACATGACAATAGTCAGCACTGTGGCTCAGGCCTGTAGTTACTGCATTTGCCCAAACAGGTGGGTATTGCATCCCACATCCAGTCACCTGGGTGACTATTGTGTGTGGCCAATGCTGTAAACCAGATGCCATGTATGTGTTCCTTAGTCCATGACATGGATGGTGTCTGGGATGTGCACAGCTCCCACATGCATGTACAGTGACATGTGGAACTGTACCTGGGGTGTCTGAACCATGTTGTGAACACAGATTATCATCGGATGTGCCAGTCTTGCCCACCTGTGGCAGGAACTGGCACTGGGCAGCAGGTTTACCCTTCACCTACATTGATGGAATGCAAACAGCATTCCCTGATGTCAGTGTCATCTGTCCATACAGGACATGTTGTCAGGCATGGTATGTCCATTGTGAGTCACAAGTGAAGGCAACACGGGTGGTGCAGGTGTCCATTGGGGAACATAGTAGAGGTGCACTGTCTGCATGTACATGCATATTAGACAGATGGGCAGGGTGACATGCCCTCTGTAGCCTAATGCTATCACTGCATAGCTACTATCAGTGGCCAATATGCAGTGTACTACCCACGTATTGGCTGCTGTCTAGGTATGTTTGTTCATATGACACATGGGTTGAGTGTGTGCTCTGGGTAATAGTGGGGTTGTTAACTTGGATTGTCTGGCCTTGATTTCACATGTATGGGTATGGCTTTGCACCCCAGCTTCCCAGCTAATTTACGTCTGTTATCCCTGTATGGTTGACATTGTGATATATAGTAGGGCCACCATAAAATAAATTAGCAAAACCCCCTCTACAATGCCCACACTCACCTCTACACAGGATATGGGTTACAAACACACACTCCTGTCATGTCTGGGAGTAGAACCCCTACCTAACTACTTTATTACACTACAGCACTATGCAGTTACAGTATGTGCCACAGACATTACTGGAGTACTATTTCCCAACAGGTGCATTTCACAGTGAATGACATAAGCAGGATTACTAAAGCAGGGCATTTCAACTGCTCTCCAAGTGACTAGCCTGAAATGCATGGCTCCCTACACAGACAGTGAGACACATAAACCATCCACAACTGACATGTGTGGGTATAGAACCCCTGATCAAGGTCTATATCACACTACAGCATGGAGCTGTTATGGGATGCACCACAGGGATTTCTAGAGACATCCTTCCCCAAAGGTGTATTTCACATTGAATGACATCAGCAGGTTTACCAAAGTAGGGCATTTCAACTGTACTGCAAGTGACTAGCCTAAAATGCATTGCTCCCTACACAGACAGTGAGACAAACACATAACATCCACAACTGACATGTGTGGTTATAGAACCCCTGATCGAGGTCTATATCACACTACAGCATAAAGCTGTTATAGGCTGCACCACAGGGATTACTAAAGAACTTTATCCCCAAAGTTTTACTTCACAATGAATGACATCAGCAGGATTGGCAATGTACGGCATTTGAAATGTACTGCGAGTGAGTAGCCTATTATGCATTGCTCCATACACAGACATTGCAACACACACAAAACATCCAGAACTGCCATGGGTGGAGATCAAACCCTGCCACAGTTCTACACCACACTACAGCAGTACGCACTTACAGGATGCCCTACAGAGATTACCAGGCTATGACTTTCCCACAGGTATATTTCTAGGTTTGTGACATCAGCAGCCTTGCCAAACTTGAGTATGTGTATTGTACGGGGTGTGAGTGGCCTAAAAAGCATTGTTCTCTACTCAGTCAGACACACACAGATTCACACACCAACACACAGTTGCCAGGTCTGGGGTTAGAACACCTACTTCACTACTTTATCACAATACAGCAGTACGCAGTTACAAGGCACACTATGGAAATTACTGGGCTATGATTTCCCCAGAGGTGTATTTCTATGTGAGTGACATCAGCAGCCTTGCCAAAGTCGAGTATGAGTATTGTACAGGTTGTGAGTGGCCTAAAAAGCATTGCTCTCTATGCAATCAGGCACACACACACACACATTCACACAGTTGCCAAATCTGGGATTAGAATACCTACCTAGCTATTTTATCACACTACAGCAGTACGCAGTTACAAGACATGCTATGGAAATTTCTGGGCTATGATTTCCCCAGAGGTGTATTTCTAGATGTGTGACATCTGCAGCCTTGCCAGTGTTGTGTATATGAACTGTAATGAGTGTGAGTAGCCTAGAAAGCATTGTTCTCTACACAGGCAGAGACTGTGACATGCACACATGCACACACTCACACAGTTGCCAAGTCTGGGGTTAGGACTACTACCTAACTAGTTTATCAGTTCAGCAGTACACTGTTATGGGATGTGCCATGGGGATTACTGAGCTACAGCTCCCCCAAAGGTGTATTTCACATTGGATGACCTCAGCAGGCTTGTCATGATACTGCTATGGGGAAGGTGGTGTGTGTATGGGCTGTAACCCATTCATGTTGGGGTTGCCATGCCACATGTGGGCACACACAGGGTCATATGCCACAGGTATGTGCATACAGCTACTAGGTGACATCTTCCTTGTACAGTCATGTTGCACAGCTGGAATGTGCAATATGCTATCATGCTGACAGATACTGGTGGCTAGTATCTGCAGTGAGTGACATCTGCACCTCATGTGTTTGGGGCCCTTTGGCTGTGTGCTGGGTGGGACAGGCCCAGATGTCTCCTTGTCATGGTCACCCTCTTCGACACAGCTATGTCCATCTACCTTTGGCTTATTATAGTGTGTTGTCCTTACATATATGTCTGCATTCCTATCCACTGTGTGTGCATGGCAGGAGTGGTGCATACTGACATGTGTCTGCACTGAGAACTGCAAATGGCAGATATGTCTGGACCACTGTTGTTTGCTGACATGGCCTTCTTGTGTTTAAGTGTGTGAGCATGCCCAGTATGTGCTTTCAGTATGTTGTTGACTGACATTGCCTTCATTCCTCTAAGTGTGTGAGCATGCCCAGTATGGCCATCTATATTGCATGTGTGGATCAAGTCCAGGTGGGCTGTATTGCAGTGCTGACCTTTGTGCTGTATACTGACAGGTAGCATACTGCGTCTTCAGGGTATACATCAGTCATTTGGCAGTGACTGTTGCTACATTTCTGCTTAGCGGTGGGGGGGGGGGCGACACCAAACTGTTTATACATTTCTACACTCGGTTGGAGGGGGGGCACACCTGACAGTTACTATAAGTGTACATAGGATGGTGGGCACACCTTACACTTTTACAAAGTTGCTAGTACTGTACTGGTATGTCAGGTACACCATTTCAGTCTGTAGTCTTACCTATCATGCTGGCTAGAGGCATACCAGTGTACTACAGATCGTAGCTTTCACTACCTACATATTAGTTTCTGTCTTCCTAGCCTTCACAACTGACATCCAACTGGCTGGCCTGCTGTAGTCTGTCTGTGTAGTGCTGGGGTAGGGGTTACCCATGGGGCTCATTCAGAGGCCATAATACAGCATTTATTTGTGTTTGTCTACACCTATCCTGCTGGCTGTGACTGTTGCTGGGTATGTGCCCCCCCAACTGGCATGTGTGAGTCACTTACCTTGTGGGTGTCCCAGTATTGAGGGTGGTGATGCAGGGCTGCCTATGTTGGATGCACATAGTACACTCCCTATACATGGTTGAGCACAGGTAGTGTCATGTTTGGCATCCATTTTACTGTATGCGCGAGTCGAAGAGAGGTGTCATTCCCTGGTTCCCTACTGTGTTGTGCATGTGCTATGCATTGCCACTTTGCCAAGGCCAGGGCATACTGGGTACGCCTCCTTCTGCCTACTGGAGCAGGCTCAGGTTGTTCCTCCTCTGAGTCACTCTGTGCCTGTGTAGGCCTTGGCATTGGTGGGGGGGCTGTGTGGCCCTGCCTCATGATTTTGCTGCTGCAGCTGTTTCCACAGGATCATATTGTGTAGCATGGCACATACAAGGACAATCTGGGTACATGTAGTTGGTGAGTACTGCAAGGCTCCACCGGATGTGTCCAGGCACCGGAACCGTGACTTGAGCATCCCAAACACACACTCTATTATGATTCGTGGTTGTGCGTGTGCGTCATTATGGAGTTCCTGTTCGGGTGTGTGTGCATTTCTGATGAGTGCCATCAGCCATGGCTCCAGTGCGTATCCAGCATCCCCCACTAGGAAACTGTGTAGGATGTCCCCATTTGCAAATGTCTTGTACAGCTGCGTCAGATGCCAGATGTGGGAATCGTGGTAGCTTCCAGGGCAGCCAGCACACATATTCAATATTATGCCCTGGGCATCGCACACAACCTGGCAGTTGATGGAGGGGAAACCCTTGCGGTTGATGTAGACCCTACCCCGCTCACCTGGTGGTGCTTTAATGCGTATGTGTGTGCAGTCTATTGCACCCACTACCTTGGGGTATTCTGCTATCTGGTGGAAGAGACGCACATTCCTGGCCAATGCCTCACGGCTGATGGGGAAATATACATGCTCACCGACATGTGCTGACATGGCATCCGGGAACTGGTAGAGTACCCTGGATGCTGATGCCTGTGAAATCCCCATCATATCCCCAGCTGGTCTTTGGAAGGTACCTGTAGCTAGTACTCTTAGACGTACACATACCTTGGTATCCACTGGGATGGGTTCCCCTCTGTTACTTCTGTGTGTGAGGCGTGGCTGGCACAGCTCAACAATTTGCTGTAGGAGATCCCTGTCCACCCTATAGTGCTCCACTATCTCCAGCTCATGTAGCCCTTGGTAGGTTACCCTGTGTCTGTACACTCTTCTCCATCTCCTCACTGTGGGTTGCTCAGCAGCATTTAGATCCTCAACACCCTCAGCCTCTTGCACATGCTGGTTTATGATAGCAAAAGCAGCCCCTAACATTTTTTCTCTTGCTTTCATTTTGTAAAATTTCCCCATCTGTATACACCAGTGGTGCAGAGTTTTTGGGAAAAACAAGGGGGAAAGGTGTTTGCATAGTTTATAGTGGTGTGCTGGGCTGGGCTGGTCTGCTGCCTGTGTAACTGGCTGATTCTGATACATTTCACTTGTCAGCTAAGCTAGTTCTCCTTGATTACCTTCCTACTGCTGTTTTCCCTTCCCATTGCCTCCCTGTTTAAGCCTGTGTGCGCGTCACACAAACAGAGTGCTCATATGTGCACAGAGCTGCTTTTTCCTGGTTTAACTTCCTTTTTCTTCCTGTAGAACCTGATGCGTGGCGTGCACACCCACTTACACTTTGTAAAGTGTGTTAGGCAGGTTTAGATACACCCCTAGCTTAGCTGTGCTAACCTAGGAGCAATCTTGAGTCACAGGTCTCCAATTTGCTTACAGTATGTCTTACACAACCCCCCATGATGTCACCTATATCCTAGTCTTGCACCCAGCTATTTATACTCTTACACTCTTGGGACCTGCTTCACACCCTGGGAAAATCTGGGATTCACTAACCTTTCTCTCATTTGCATAGGATTGCTTACTAATGCATAGTTATATGTCCCACACTAAGCCTCCCCCCTTAGCAACCACTACTCACTGGCCAAATTATCTTTTGCCTGCCATTGACTTGCATGGCAGAATACTGATTTATGTTAGAATGCTCATTTTCAGTTTATTTTATTATTTTCCCCCGATCCCGTTTGCAAGCCACTGCCCTATGCTTACACAGCAGAGATCGGCAAAAACAAAAATAAAAGTTGTTTTATTTATTTTTTTTACAGTTTGCAATGCCAATGGCCATTGGCATGCTTCCTCAATAATATGCAGCCTTTATTTGGAGCTGTCATAGCTCCGTTTTGGAATTTGCAGAAATGTACTCGGTTAGTAACCGAGTACATTTCTGTAGATTGCACTGTTCTTGCACAGACTATTGCAAGCTTCCTGGATAGCAATAGCACCTCATTTGCATGGATTTTTCCAGCAAATGAGGTGATTTGTATACCAGGGCTTAGTCCATGCAAGATTAGTGCTGGAGCTCTCGTGCACGCCCCTGCCAGCTGTTCCTGCATCGCACGGCAGACATATTGCCTGTGTGAGCTACTGCACTCATCTTGCGCTCCGTGCAGGCTTTTGAGAATCTGGGGGTATGCATGTGCTAGTAGTTCCTATTATAGTGATAAATGTCTGTTGGAGCTTAAAGTATCTGCTGGGGCATCAAGTGATCCACCAGTGTTGTAAAGGGGTAGGACAGGACAGTCATGGTGGCAGACACTGTCATATAACTTGTCATCCTAGCTTGCGAACCAGCAGTCTTCCTTGCATTGTCTGATGCACAAATTGTAAACATTTACAGTGCTTACATAGCCCTTATGCAAAATAGCACACATATGGAAATGCAGCAGTCAAACAGGCACAAATTGGTGCATCTTCATAAATTACTTGTTTACACAGTCTTCCACTTTGGACAAAATTGTGCCTCAGAGTAATATGAGTGCTTAGCTGAGAATGGTTGTGGGTTCACTTAATTTTGGAGACTAGAAGGAATGAAGGTAGAGGTGTGCAGATGATATAGGTATGTTTGGTGTTAACTTGCAAAGATGGAAAGTGTGCAGATGTTTTCACATATCTGGACTGGGACTGCATAGCAAGTTATCAGGTGCATAGTATTTTGGTTATGAGGTATCACAGTGCATGACGGATGGAAGTACAAAATGTATATGCATATTACTGCTGCAGATGTACTGAAGTAGGGACATACATTTTGTATGTGTGACATAAATGCATGGGGTGATGGATGCACATAAAACATATGTATTCCTATGCTAGAACTCTGAAGGGGTGGAGATATATCAAAGGCATGTGCTTCAGGGACTGGATTTCAGTGTATAGAGATCCCCATTATACCAAGTGTTGGAGATTACATTGAAATTCAAGAGTTAAGATGAGATGTGGCTGCAAGGTATTCATCTGCAGGGGGGTACACAGGGATTAAGAAAGAGCTATTATATCCTTCTAATGATTATATCATGTGGATGGGTGCAGTCTCCATAGGGTAATGCTTGAGCTGCACTACTTGGGGAATGTAGAATACCCACCAAAGGGGGTTCAGCTATGGGCTTGTTATATGGACAGCAAGGAGGGTGCTGTTTGTGTCACGGTGTACTTACTGGAATTGCTATGGATCTGACTCATGCAGTTGCCCAAGACATGCAGTGGATGTCTCTGTTAGGATAACAGAGCAAAACAGTAACTGGCTCCTAAGGCACTGTGCATAAAGTCTTTGGTTCATCCATGTTGAGTATCAATTACTTCTATTATACACTGAGGAATTCATCATGAGCACTCAGGGTTGGTTTCAAACAGTTTGCTGACCAAACTCTTATTACACTAATGATGATATAGTGCATCATTTTTTTAATTATAACGTTTAGCTTATATCTCTTAAATCTAATTTTCTACAGCTCTGTTAGTTCCATGGCTTAGATGCAGGAAGCCCTGACTATGCCCGAACTGACCTGGGTTTGGGGACCTAGAAGAGCTGGTTTATAGTACAGTCCCGTGCATCTAACACATGCTCATCGATGTATGTGTGTGTGTGTGTGTGTGTGTGTGTGTGTGTGTGTGTGTGTGTGTGTGTGTGTGTGTGTGTGTGAGGGGGGGGGGTGTGGTCTACTGCAGCATAGCCAGTACCCTAACAGATGCAGTGTTCAGGGGCATGCAGTTCTGTTAAAGGATATGCATAAGCCATCACAGAGCCAAGGCAAGGGTGTAAAAAAATAAACACCCTGCTAGTTGTCATAATGGTGGTCATTCCATAACTGATCCTTGTCCTTCATGAATAGTTAGCTGTTTGATTCAGAGAAGGGGCTGATAACAGGTCACACAGAAAAAAAATAGATATAAAAATAATTGTCCAAGATGAAAGAGACAGCTGTATTTCAAAGCATTTCTCAAATTAAAATAATTAAAAAGATTAGGAGCTATCTTAATAACTCCTGCAGCTTCATAAAAAGTCACATTTTCCTGATAACCTATACTCATTTTTTCATAAAATCTGAACCAGCAGAGAACATATTGCTGCACATCATGGCACCACACCTATATATCACCTTGGTATAAGTTCACGGAATATATTACTACACATTATGGCACCACACATATAATCACCTTAGTATAAGTTCACAGAACATATTACTGCACATCATGTCACCACACCTATATATCACCTTGGTATAAGTTCACAGAGGGTCTATATCAAATGACCAAAGAGGCATTTAATCGAACACCTCTTCTTCGACTCATAGAGAGCGAATGCACTAAAGCGTGAATGCTCAAAACAGCTATTTCTTTCCCTTGGAAAGAAATCGCTAGCACAAATACACACACACACACACACACACACACACACACACACACACACACACACACACACACACACACTTTCAAACATAATATGGGGGGCTGTGCCCCCCACACCCTCCCTAACTAAATATACCAACTCTGAGATCACACTACAGTGGGGAAAGGGGTAAACACACGGGGCTGGCCAAGTGATTTCTTTAAAAGTGATTTTTATAAATTCTACAATATTTAATGATAACACCATATTATATATATATATATATATATATATATATATATATATATATATATATATAAGTTCCACACCCCAAGATGTAACACTATAAACGTATCGCCTAGATCCAAAAAAGAAGTCACACACACAATCAAACACCTACTATCACTCACAAAGACACTACTTGCCTCAGGTGACATACACCCAAACCCAGGTCCACATAACACCCCGTGTATATCCAAACAAACAACAATCCTATTAATTCTTAACATCAGTGCAAGAAGCATAGCAAATAATCTACCTGACCTGCATGCATTTATAGGCCAATACACTCCTGACATAATGACCATTATTGAGACATGGCTTAAACCAAATATCCAAAATGAAGAAATCCTCCCACCATGCTATAATATAATAAGACTAGATAGTGCAGATAAAAAAAGAGATGGAATAGCAATTCTCTTTAAAATACATTAAATATCCAACCTCTGCAAACCCCTCTACCTAAATTCAAAAATGCTGAAACACTAGGTTCAGTTCTCTGCATAAACAAAACAAAAAAAAATCAATATCCAGGAAACAACACTTCCATAACTGAGGAAATCTTATGGTCTAGAGATAATCTGCCAAAAGAAAGTATTCTGCTAGGTGACCTAAATACTGACTGGTTAGCCTGCAATTCCAACTGCCCCTCTAACCACATAAATCTCAATGGGTTCTCACAACTCACTGATTAACCTACCAGAATAGATAAAAAAATCACAAAAACAATCCGTACTTGATTGGACACTGGTCAACTGCTCCAAACAAAACTACCAGACAGGCTGTCTACCAGATAGTCTTAGTGGCCACCTCCCCACATTCCTATTATGCAAACGCACTAGCTTACCCAAGCCCATAGTTCAAAGGCAAATCCAACAAGACTGCAACCTAAATCATCAGGATCTTAACTCAATTCTAAGACAATGTAACTGGGAACCTCTACTAACCCTTGGACTAGACCAGGCAGTCAGTTACTTTAACAGCACTTTTATCAATGCCCTCAACAGTATTGCCCCAACTAGGAATGTCAGAGTAAAAGCTAACTATGCACCATAGCTAAGTAGGGACACTAGAGCCCTACTAAAGTCCAGAGATAAGGCCTAGAAACTCTGAAAGAGGGAAAACACTGTCCTATCCAAACAAACTTACCAATAACTTAGGAACCAAGTCAAAAGACAAACCAAACTTGACAAACATAATTATTCCCTTAATGCCCAAACAAAACACTTAAGAAACCCACAAAAAGTTTAGCAAGCCATCAACTCCTTACTGAATCCAGACAAAACTACCACTCCTACTCCCAACTCAGCCAATGATAGCATGGATATAGCCTCTCAATTTAACCACTATTTCACTGTCTCTATTCTAGCCTTATCTAACCAATTATCCAAAAATAACTATTCATATTCACCAACCAAACATCCAAACAACATCCCCCTCTAACTCTCTCACCTGTTCCTATCTCATCAATTAAGAAACTCCTTCTGAAACTTAAACCTTCTCACCTGTTCCTATCTCATCAATTAAGAAACTCCTTCTGAAACTTAAACCTACTCACCTTGCAGCTGATAATTTACCTGATAACTTCCTAAAAATGTCTGCTGAATCCATATCCTACCCTGTGTCCATCCTCATTAACCGCTCCATACAAGAATCCTATATCCCTCATCTGTGGAAAGTATCATACATCATCCCTCTTCATAAACGTGGAAATTGTTACAACTTCTCATATTACCGTCCAATCGCCATTTTATCTCCCCTTTTTAAACTTCTAGAGAAATGCATTCACTTTCAAGTCATGAAGTTCCTGGACACACACAAACTCCTGTCCACCACACAACATGGCTTCCGGCCACATCACAGCACAACTACTGCTCTTCTTACCTTTACTAACATAGTTAACCAACACAGGAATAATAATAACTTCATATCTGCCATATTTCTGGATCTCTCCAAGGCATTCGCTATGGTCTCACATACCATACTACTAGATACTCTAGCCTCCCTATCCTTTGCCCCATCTACTATTGCCTGGTTCAGGAATTATCTATCTGACAGGCAGCAGTCTGTCCAATGACAAGGTATACTTTCCCCTCAACTTCCAACTTCCGTAGGTGTACCACAAGGCCCAATACTAGGCCCACTTCTCTTTTCTATTTTCACAAACAACTTACATACCACAACCAAGCAGGCCTCAGTTATACAATATGCAGATGGTTCCACTGTAGCCCCTTCCCTCCCCTCCCTTTAACAACTCACCCAAGAATCCTTTAGCTCTGTGGAAAAATGGATTACTGGCATACAACTCATTCTGAACCCCAACAAGACTAAATTATTGTTATTTACCCCCAACAAATCAAAAACTACTCCTCTTTCCTTTACTATCACTTCCAGACATGATACCACCATTTCCCCTTCAACCCACACCAAACTCCTGGGCATAGAAATTGACAAAAAACTTCACTTTGATGTCCATATATCCCAAACTATCAAAAAGGTTCACAAAAAATGGGTACACTCTATAGGCTCAAAAACTTCCTCTCGGATCAAGCTAGAATCACCCTAGCACAAACTCACCACACAAATGCATGAGGCACCTATTCTTACCCATATCAGAAAAACAGACCTGGATAAACTTGACTCATGCTATAATAAGATTGCCAAATTTGTTTACAACTCCTCCTTCAGAACACACCACTGTGTAGCTCTTAGGGACCTACAATGGTTAGAATTTCCACAACTTCTCAATTTCCACCAGCTAGTCATTACTTGCAACATTCTAAAATATCCTGATAAAACCCCATCACTAGGGCAACTACTAACTCAATACACAGCAAATCGCCCCCTCCGCTCTAATGACAAATCACTCCTCAGTATCTCTAGAGCTAATAATACTGCAGGAAAAGCACTATTCTCCACCACAGTTGCTAAAAACTGGAATACCCTCCCCCCTTCAATAACAGCAAGCTCCTCTACCTCACACTTCAAAAAACACCCTAAAAGCACACCTACTGAATACCTGGTTATGTCCATGTATTACATAAAAATAAATGCTTCCTACCTCTCACCCTCTATTGACAATGATGTCTTCTAATTACTTCACTGTAATGCTCTACAGTACTAACAGTTAAGCTAGTGCTAGTCAGTAGCTCATCACCCATGATCACTGCTGACATATATTCTGCTTGTATTCATATTTCTAGCCTGAAAATGTGAATTATGTTGTTTTAATATGTCTTGTCTGTCTAAAAATTCCTACATGTAAATATGTATTATGTCTTAGGTCTGTCTATATATTCCCATATGTAAAGATCTATTGGTGTTCTTCACTGTTAGCTTGTTCTTATAATTCTGTTTAAAACATGTATTATTGTTTTAATTCTGTATAAAACATGTATTATTGTTATAATTGTGGAGCTTTTCTTCCCGAGCCTCCACTGTAAATGGACCTAGTCCAGTCAGACTTTCTCGGTAAACAAATGTAAAATAAAATAAAATAAAACATATTACTGCAGATCATGGCACCATACCTATAATCACTTTGGTATAACTTCACAGAATGTATTACTACACATTATGGCACCACACCTATAATCACCTTGGTATAATTTCACAGAATGTATTACTGAACATCATGGCACCACACTTATAATCACCTTGGTATAAGTTCACAGAAATTGTTACTACACATTATGGCAACCACACCTATAATCACCTTGGTATAAGTTCACAGAATGTATTACTGCACATCATGGCACCATGCATATAATCACCTTGGTATAAGTTCACAGAACGTATTACTACACATTATGGCACCACACCTATAATCACCTTGGTATACGTTCACAGAATATATTACTGCACATTATGGCACCACACATATAATCACCTTGGTATAAGTTCACAGAATATATTACTACACATTATGACACCACATCTATAATTACCTTGGTATAAGTTTACAGAATGTGTTACTACACATTATGGCACCATACCTATAATCACCTTGGTATAACTTCACAGAACATATTATTGCACATCCTGGTACCACATCTATAATCACCTTGGTGTAAGCTCACAGAATGCATTACTGCACATCATGGCACCACACCTATAATCACCTTGGTATAAGTTTACAGGATGTATTACTGGACATCATGGTACCACACCTATAGTCACCTTGATATAACTTCACAGAATGTGTTGCTGCATATTATGGCACCATACCTATACTCACCTTGGTATAAGTTCACAGACCGTATTACTGCACATCATGGTATAAGTTCACAGAATGTATCACTGCACATCATGGCACCACACAAACACATCACTGCATATCATGGCACCACACCTATAATCACATTGGTATAAGTTCACAGAATGTGTCACTGCATGTCATGGCACCACACCTATAATCACCTTGGTATAAGTTCACAGAATGTATTACTGCACACCATACCTGTTTTCTACTCCACCATCAGTTGTCTATTCATATTATAGGTCATTTGCAAAGTTTCTGATTTATAAATTCCTGCACAAGCTATGCACAGACTAAGGCAAAACCTCCACTTAAATTCATATCACATGACTTATGAAGCACTTTTTAGATATGTGATTATAAACATAAAGGTAATATACCTCGTGTTGTTGATGGTTGAAACGTCCTTATTGACTGATGAAAGTTTTTCTCGCAACATGCCAATAGTTATAATAAAGAGGATTAAGTTTATCTGAAAAGAAGACAAACAGACATTTTAATAAGAAGGGCAAAATGAATAATATTCAGCAGAATACTTTTGCAGCAAAGGTATGCAATTCATTTTCAGCACTGCTGTATTTTATATAACAACAGTAATCATTGTTAGTCCACCACTTTCATTCAATCTTATTTTGTAAGATATACATAGAACTATAGCAGTTACTGCTATTATATTTCACCTAACTGTTGCCAGATGTGTTCAAATAGATATGTACATGTGCACACACATATAGAGTATATTCAGAAATTTTGCAAGGACAATTTGCTGACATCAACATCAATGAAAAAAACATCAACTACACAGATCACCAACAACCCAATATACTGAAACATTGTCCATTGACCAACCTAATAACATGTACACTACATAAACGCTAAAAACACTCCTTTGTGATATTACTCTTAACAATAAAGAACTTAATCACACCATGCAAAGCCCAAATCTAACATCTACAAACCTATATTTCACTGTAGGTTTTGCCCTACCACCATATCTCTCTTAGCACAATAATTCAGGGTAAAGCCAAAATCAGTGAAGAGACAAAGACAGTAACTATTGTTATTGCATCAGTTTGATTCTTTCTCATTTTGTAAGACATGCACTTAAAGCTGTATCAGTTACTGTTTTTATATTTCTGCAAAGTGTTACTAAACATGCCTGAATGCATACATGTATGTACACTCTTAGTGCAAGAATTCTGGGCAAAACCAAAATCAGTGGTGAGACAAAGGCCAAAAATCAGGGACATTATTGCTTTTATAAACTTAAGAGAGTTGCTCAAATAACAGATTATGCATTAGCATACCTTTTCTGACTGATATGAAGTCGGAAACTCAAATGTTTGTCATTATTTAATGAGTTCAATCCTCAATGATTTTACAGAAAACCACAAATTTTATGAAGAATAAAAAATTAATTTTATGGTGCTAATCACTGTGCTGTTACTGTGATTCTTACTGTGATGGCTCCAAAGTCTTCTTAAGACACTCAGTCTTGCTGGCTGGGTTTTGCTGAAATCAAAGTCTGGTTACAGTTGCATTCACAGTCTATTTCATACAAAATCTTGCAGAATATACACTGATAAGAGAATATAATTTGCAGTACCAAACTCAGAGCAGTAACAAATAACTTTTTATAACAAACCACACAGATTAACGTTGCAGCTTTAGGTACTGTTCTACTTTACTTCTTGAACATGGATGATGTGAGAGATACAATATTTCCTCGGAACAAGTTTGTGTTCCTACACAGATATTTCTAACATAACTGAATTAATACAGATCTTGTATACTGTTCTAGTCATGCACACACATATAAATTTCCTCTAGGTATTCTATTTTGGAGAATTGCTCATCCTGTTGCAGATGCTGACTTGATGATATTATGTTTAAGCTTCCTTGCTTAACAATGTCACATTTTTGCTCTTTGTATGAAAACATCTGTTCTTGTGCAAATGCTGACTTCAAATTTTCTTACTTAACAATGACTTATGATGCAGATTTTTTGCCTGTTTGTCCAGCCTTTAAGGAACCAGATTAGCTTTTTTCCTGACAATGTGAAAACATACATCCTGTTTTTACATTTTTGCTCTTTACTGACAACATAATGCATACATAAGAGGTCAGTTTTTACATTTTTGCTGATTCTGTATGAAAACATGTCCATTAAGCAAGTTCCTTATTTTTCAATCCACAGTCATTTAGTATGGATGCTATCACATATTACTAAACTCTATTTCTACACTTAGGCAAGTTTTATTTTATACCTTATTTATGTTGCATATTTTTAGCAGAATTACTTTCAACTTTAAAACCTTGTTGAGCATAATCGTACAAAGAATATATCAAAATATGAGGCAGAAATCTGGACATTCTGCAAAATTCTGGACATTTGACAGATATGCCTCCCCCCTGAAAAAATATGCTGTTTTGCTTGTTTGTTTGCATTAATGTCATACATTTTTGATCATGTCAGCTCAATGTTAAGCTGTTCGACATTGCAATCTTTTGATAGGGATCTGTGACTCCCATTTCCCAACATGGGGGCTTTGCCTGCAAACTCCTTACTTATGTATACTGATTCCATAGTCTCACAACCACATCAAAAGGGAAAACACTACATTAAGGCTATAGCTGAATTAATAGCAGTCAACCATAATAATGATTGTGTCCTGTGTGGCTGATTAAAATCACCATGTAAAACAGGTCAACAACCTGTCTTGTCAGCAATGTATGCAAACTACTACTTTATACAGATTATCTATATCTATATATCTATATCAATATATACCTATCTATTAATATAGCATGGTTAAAATCTGCAACCCAGGACAATGAAATCACCCCACCTGGATACAATATTTTGAGATTAGACCGCAAAACCAAGAAAGGTGGGGGGTGGCTATGCTATACAAAGCAGGGCTACAAGTTACTTCTTTAGATGTGCAACCAGCTTCCGATACTAATGCTTAAATCCTTATTTCTAAACTTCAGATCAATGCCTGTAAATCCATCTACATCATATGCTCCTACCTTCCTCCTGGCAATAACATTAACACCATTGAAAATATACTTAATTGGCTTTCTACAAACTTCCCACAAGAAACCATAGTCCTGGGCAACTTTAATATAGCTGTACTACTGCCGAGCCTACTACCCATATAAGACTATATGGATTTTCCAAAACAATTACCTCCCCCACCAGGATCCACAAACCTAACAACAAAGAAAGCACCTTAGACTGGATTCTAATAAATAGTCATTAGCTAACATATAAAGTAGGTACCTTCCCAGATGACATTAGTGACCATTCATTGACCTATATAATTAGACAAAATATTGATATTCCCAACCCAATCATATATAGAACTATACGAACCAACAAACATTTTAACCCTGACAGCTTCCAAACTGAACTTAGGGCATCATTAAAACACCTCCAACTAGAGGAAGCAGTGTTATATTTTAACACCAAATTCTTAGAAATCCTTGACTACTATGCCCCTACTCACTCTATTAGAAATAGGACTAAAACCACTCCATGGCTTACAAAGGAAACTAGGTATAGAATTCTACTTAGAAATAAAATCTGGGCCAAATGGCGAACTACTAAAAACCCACCTGATTATCAAAAATTTAGACAGCTGACAAATGCTGCTGAAAATCAATACTTTTAGATAAAAGAAACTTCTACTTTCAACTCCAGCAAACTCACCAACACAAACCACAAATGTTCTGGATAGGTATCAATAGACTCTTACATCCAGGTCCCTCCAAAACATCAACCCCATCAGGCACCACCCACAAGAATCCCAAGCAAATTGCTGATGCCTTTAATTCCTTCTTTACTGAGTCCGTCCAATCTCTTGCTAATTTTCTACCTCCTTTTAGCTCTAGCCTGCCTTCCTCTGCTACTAGCTTACTTCCTTCATTTCATTTACAACCAGTTTGAACATCCCTCATCTGTACCCTTCTTCAAAAACTCAAACTATCCACCACCTCAGCTGACCGATTACCAGCAGAATATCTGCAAATAGCAGCAAAAGTTAGAGTCTATCCTTTTTCTATCCTAATAAATAGGACCACAACTGAAGGAACCATCCCATCTATCTGGAAAATTTGCCATGTTATCCCACTACATAAAGGCGGTATCTCAAGTGAACTCTCAAATTTCCGTCCAATAGCCTTACTCTCTCCTTTAGCAAAAATTATGGAAAAATGCATCCACCAACAACTACTAAACCATCTACTCCAAAATAACTGTCAGCATGGCTTTAGGCCATTCCACAGCATCTCCTCTGCCCTCTTATCCCTTTCTGACTGCATTAACAAAAATTGTAACAGCAATACTCTATCCTCTGCACTCTTTATCGACCTCTCAAAAGCCTTCAATATGATAAACCACCAGCTAATTATGAATATACTTAAATCCCTCTCATTAGATACACAGGTATTACAATGGTTTAAATCCTACTTAGAAAATAGGCAACAGGCTGTACTCTGGGATAATAATCTATCCACCTACCTTCCTATTACCCTTGGTGTCCCTCAAGGCTCTATACTGGGCCCTCTCCTATTCTCAATTTTTATCAACAGTCTAACTGTAAAAATTCCTCAAGCTACCTGCATACAACATGCAGATGATTTCACATTAATATGCTCCTCTACTTCTTCATCTGAACTGCAGTCCCTCACCCAAAAAGTGTTTAAGATAGTAGAAAGCTGGTTCTTAGAGCTCTGCCTCCTCCTGAACCCCACAAAAACAAAATGATTGCTCTTCACTCTTACACAAAAGTCCTTCCCAATATACTTCACAGTTATATCTAATAATGGCACTGTCATATCTTCTGACCCAAAAACCAAACTCTTAGGAGTAATAATAGACCACAGCCTTAACTTTGACACTCACATCAACACTACAGTAAAATCAGTTAACAGAAAACTAGGCTCCCTCTATAAGATTAAACCCTTCCTTACTTCAATAGCTAGAACTACTATTGCCCACACCCATCTTACCTCTACTCTCCTCTATGCCTCACCTATTTACACTAATCTGTCAAAAAAAAACCCTCAACAAACTGGCAACCTCCTATAATAACATTGCCAGATTTGCCACTGGCTCCTCATTTAGAACCCACCACTGCCATAATCTAAAACAGCTAGGATGGCTGGAGCTGCATAATCAGCTTCAGTTTCACCAACTTATTATCGCCCACAAGACCCTTTACCATCCTAGCAATACCCCAATACTTACTAGCTTTATCATCCCCTACAAAAATCTTAAAACCCTTTGCTCAGCAAATAAATGTCTTGTATCCATGCACAAATCCAACAATAAGACTGGGGATTCACTGTTCTCCAACACTGTGGGGAAAACCTAGAACCTGCTTCCCACTGAACTCTCATCTCTTTCTTCAATGTTACTTTTCAAAAAGAAACTTAAAGTATACCTTAGAACTCACTGGCTATGCCCCTGTACTAACACAGATTAACAATCCCCTCCTTGCTATGTGCACTGTATACTTATTTCACTATTGCTGCATTACGTCTAGCTCTTTCATAAACCACAGAGAGTATGATCTGCTAAGCTAAACTAAAGTCTGTATGAACTTAGTGTTTTTAAGGAAGCACTATAGAGTATGAACTTGTATACCAAGCTATCAACTTTACGAACGTGTCTCTTCCTTACAAATAATCTATTTTTCTTTGTTAAATATGTTAAGTTGCTATGTAAACAATTGCATTCTAGTCTTAAATTTGCACGGTACCTGAAGTTGATATTATCTGTATAGTGGAGCTTATCTCCCGGGCCTCTACTGAAAATGGACATATATCCAGTTGGACTAGCCCGGTTAACAAATGTAAAATAAAAATAAAATAAAAATAAATAACAGTATATAGATAGATATACATATACACACACAGACACACAGACACACACACACACACACACACACACACACACACACACACACACACACACACACACACACACACACACACACACACACACACACACACACACACACACACACACACACACACACACACACACACACACACACACACACACTACAAACAAACACATCACATATATGTTGGGTCTATATTAGAAGACAAAATGTTTAGGTGATCCAGCACCTAAACATCGATCTTCTAATATCGAAAGCAAAAAATGGCAAACGGCCGATTTAACACAGGGAAAGATTTCCATTGGCCATTCACTGGAGTTTGCTATTGCCCTACTGTTGAGTGACCTCAGAGTTGGTATAGCACAGCCCCCCACATTGGGGGTGTAGGGGTGAAGCTCCCCACTTAATTTAGATGTAAAATAATGTTTTTTGTGTTGTGGCCGACGGACTTGTTTCCCTGGGACATTCATGACATTGCGCGGTTCTATATTAGAAGATCAATGTTTAGGTGTTCGATCACCTAAACATTCAGTCTTCTAATATAGACCCACATATGTTATGTACCTAACCATAGATGAACTTTAGCTAATGGAGTACTAATCTCTTTGTTAGAATATGGATTCTGTAATGTACAACTGTGTAAATAAACATACCATAACAGTAGATGTTCATATAATTAACTGTTGCAGAAGCCTAAGCTATATAGGATGCAGCCCACCAAGGACTGGATATCTGGCCAGCTTCCAAAGCTTTAGGGCACCTTCTACACACATTCACTTGCATAACTGCCTTATGTTCAATATTAGATCACTGTTAAAGTAGCCTAAGCTATTTTGGATGAGTACCAAAGCTCAGAGAGGGTGATGAAGAATCAGAGCCTAGGAATCCTTGTAGAATGATGCTAGAAAACCCTGCTCTGGCACTAGAGAGACAATAAATATTGTAGTGCTTGGTTGCAGTATGAAGAGGAGACCAAGTCACTGCCTTTAGAATATTTCTAGAGTTCACTTCTTTCCAAAAAGCAGCAAAAGTATCCATAGCCCTGATAGAATGGGATCTGACTTTGTCTAGAACCACCTTGTCATGATATGAATAGCAAAACTGAATGGCAAATGACAAATTGAGTCTCCCTTTTCCTGATCGTCATAAGGAATTAATAATTTGCCATGATTTATGAAGTCCTATTGTCAGTATAGTATCTGGGGTATCTCTGGACATCCAGAGTGTGAAAAATTTTCTTGCTGTTATTTTCTCTCAAACCCTTTTTGGCATAAAAGAAAGACTGGCTTTCAAATAAACCCTGTCTTTGAGAGATGTGATAAGGCTGAGTCACCATAAATGTCTACATCTCAGATACTCTTTTTGCAGAAATCACACCAATAAGTAACACTATTTTCTAAAATAAGAACTTTAAATTAGCATCATGAGCTAGTTCAAAGGGAAAAATTTTCCAGTACAAAGCTAAGATTTAAGGGAGACACCACCCATTTTCAAGGTGGACGAATATGTAATATCCTTTTCAGAAACTGATAAAGAAGAAAGGTAGGAATCCATAGGCAGGCAGTGAAAATGGCCAAAAGATGAACTTTAATGGAAGAGCAAGAAAGGCCAGAGGACAATCATTCACACAAGTATTGTAGAACCAAAGGTGTTTGAGCCTTAAAAAGATCTCATTTATTTTTCTGACACCAACTAGAAAATATTTTCCACTTAACCATATTTGATTTTCTAGTTGTGGGTTTCTTAGCCTTGTTTAATACCTGCTACATATACTCATAGTTTCATAGTGTCATAGTTTAGTACTAGGCTAGCTGCCCTGGGGCATTTATAAGCCTAGCCATAGTGATGTGGCTTTCGCCACCCCATGTAATGGTACAAAAGTGTACAGAATAGATTTAGAATACTGTGCCTCTGTCTAGTAGTGACACAGTGAAGACCCCCTTACATAATAGAATTAGTTTACTGTGCCTCTGTCTAGTAGTGACACAGAGATGACCCCTGGGGTAAACCTACGATCTCCCATCCACTCATCAAGATTTCTCTTGAAGAGAGTCAGTGAGGGGCTCTGCCTAACATGAACTGGGATTCTGTTCCAGAGTATGGGAAGCCTCTGAGTTATGAATCTGTCCCTCCAGCATGTCCTATTCGTATTTGTGCTGAGGTTTAAATCTTTAGCTCTCGTGGTTCTGATGGATTTGGATGTTTTGAGGTGGAGCATGTCCATCAATTCCTGATTGGACATGGCCTTGTACGTCAGGCACAGATCACCTCTGAGTAGGCGGTATGCTACTGAATATAGCTGGAGTTTCTTTAGTCTGGCAGCATATGACATATGTTGGAGACCCTTGATCCTCTTGGTGAGGTACTTTTGTGGTCTCTCTAGCTGTTGCAAGTGCCGGGTGAGGTACATACCAAATGGGGCATTGTACTCAATCATGGGCCTGATAAGGGGGGGGGGAGTATAGGGGTACAATGACCTCCTTTGATCTGGATGTGAATCCCTTCATGATAAGGTGGGCAAGGTAGAAAGTCTTTCTAGCCACTTTGGCAATGTAGGTGTCAAATGAGAGGTCACTATCGACTTGGGTCCACAGGTCTCTGATTACTTTTTCCGTACTCAGTGGGTTACTGTCTATGTGATAATTTGTGGGTACTTTGTTTTTCCCAAAGGGGATGACTATACATTTTTTGGCATTTAGTTTAAGGCCATGACTCCGGCACCAGTTGTCCGTTTCAGTGAGGCCTTTCTGTAGGATGTATGTGTCAGCTGGTGTATGGACTATGGCGCCTAGTTTGCAGTCATCTGCGAACTTTGTCAGCCACAACCCTCCC
Organism: Protopterus annectens; assembly: GCF_019279795.1. Taxonomy (NCBI): domain Eukaryota; kingdom Metazoa; phylum Chordata; order Ceratodontiformes; family Protopteridae; genus Protopterus; species Protopterus annectens. The sequence continues at coordinate 1,463,624,016 of NC_056743.1, forward strand.
ATGTTTGCATTCACATCTGAGAAATAAATGCCGAACAAGAGGGGTCCCAGGACAGAGCCCTGTGAGACACCACTTGTGACTGGCTTTGAGTCTGACATGGCTCCAGCAATTTTGACTTTATGGGTTCTATCCTTTAGCCAGTTTGCAACCCATCTTGTGACATATGGATTTACATTTAAGCTGTTGAGCTTGTCTATGATGCCTGAGTGAGGTATTGTGTCGAAAGCTTTAGCCAAGTCCAGGTAGGCTGTATGGACTGCTTTGCCCTTGTCAATGGCTCTAGTGACTGTTTCAAAAAAGTCAACCAGGTTCTAAAGGCAGGATCTGCCCTTTACAAAGCTGAACTGGGTGGGATCAAGTGTCTGTAAGTCCCCAATGTCTCTGTTTATGAGTTCCATAATGATTCTTTCCATAGCTTTGCAGACCAGGCCGGTTAAGCTTATGGGGCGGTAGTTACCAGGGTTACTCAGAGAAGGAGTGATTAAAACATATTAAACGTTTATCACCCAGGCTATAATTTGAAGAACTTGAAGACCGGGGTGGATCAGAGAGCTCAGAGTTATCAAAGGAAATGGTGATAAAGCATATGGGAATGTTCCTGTCTATGAGAATGAAAAGACATTTGTCTTCTAAGCTTCTTTGAAGAAGCCCAGGAGCATAACTTCTTTAATTGTCTTTTGTGACTAGAGGTAAATAGATCTAACTGAGGAACTCTCCACAGGTGGATGATTTTATGGAAAACCCAAAGATGTCACTTTCAGTCGAGAGGGTCTGTTCAGGTTCTGCTCGGCTTGTCTGCTAGAAACTTCTGCTCTTATAAAACATAAGTAGCCTGTAGAGACAGAGTGAGTTGTGAGGGCTAGTTCTCAGGCAAGCATTGCTGATCTGCAAAGGGGTCCCAATGCCTGTCTTTTTTTAGGATTGTTTAAAATGTTTCTTATAAAAGGCCCTTGGGGTGCAAGGAGCATTTCAATTATATTTGGTGACTGGGGTCTGAAAACATCTGAGAATCCCTTTGTATTATCTTTCCCCTTTCATCAAAGTTCTTGAGAAGCTCAGCAGAGGAAGACCTACATGGCATTTCTTTATCCAGAGGGGTTTACTATTAAAATGTGGAAAATCAAAACAATTTTGCACTTTTTGATTGAACTGGCTTGCCGAAATTGGTAATAACGAATTGCCAAAATTTCAGAAATGGTAACAGAGAATCAATATTTGAACACCAGAAGTTCCAATGTTGAAAGTCTATGTTACTGGTAACATTTTTGAAGGAGGTCAAGCCCACCTGCACCCTCCCACTCCCCCTGCATATTATATATTCCAACTCCAAGATCACACTACAGTGAGTCTAGGGTACATATCCTGATCCCAATTGCAGTGCGATCTGTTATCAGAAAGTTTTCTCCACATTAGCGAATGCATACTACCATTCACTAATGGGAATTCGAACATTTTCTGGATCTGCATTATGTGAAATTGAAAACAGTCTTTCGACCTTCTCAGCTTCACATAAGTGCCGATCTAAATATTGTTAGTAAACCTTCCAGAAGCGCATTCAAAGGTTCTGCTTTAATATTGTCTAGTAAACTCTGAGTTGCAGCCAAGCAAGTCTTCACATAGCTAACCCAGTGGCAGCAGATATGGAAACAGCATCAGCAATGTCATACAAATATTTAATATAATCTTTGGTAACCTGAGACCATAAGCAAAGTAAACAATTTAAAGATGCCTTATGTCTGAAAAAGGAAGATCAGCAATCATTTTTATTTTCATATGGTGAAATGAGGCTGGAAAATACTTTAGCATAGGAACATATTACACAAGAAATCACAGGGGCCATAAGATGCCTAGCCATATGCACCTTTAAGCAGACAAGCTTAAAAGTTCCTGCCACCCTTTCCAAACATTTACTAGTGCTCACCTCCAAATTTATGGTTGATAAGGCTATAGTAGAAGAGTGAACCTTCTTTCAAAATCTATCAAAGACTCTCCCCTCCTTGTCTAAAGGAATATGGTTAGAAGTCATGACAAAGAAGTAGATTTTGAAAGAGAAACAGCTGCAGAATCTGCCCCAGTGTTCCTAAAGATAATTTTGTGGGGCTGAAATCTGTCTGTCTGGAGAACAGCTAGCTGCACTGAAAGAATCCCCTAAGGCTGCCAAAACTGGAGGATTAGCCAAGGCTGAGGAAAATCTACTTGAAATAACTCACAGTATCTCTTCTGGGTCTCTGACATTCCTTTTGCTATTGTTTAAATAATTCTTCCATTCTGCCCCTGGTGTCAGAAGAGGATAACTCTTCAGCTGTAGAATGCAAAGATACTTTTTTGACAAACTCAGATTCCCAGTTTTCTGATGTAGAAGACTGGGAGACATAATTCAAGCTTCTCCTTCCTGCTCATCAGATTTGGAATCAAAATCTGAAAGGGAGGGAGACTTTTTCCTTTTAAACTGGATAAAAGATTCAGAGTTTTATAACTGAAAGCCGTTAAATAAACCCTCACAAAAGAAAATCATTCACCTTTTGTTCCCTTTGCTGAAGGGATTGAAGGAGCAGATTTATGCGTCCCCTTCCTCAAAGTCTGTATGAAAACAAAAGCATTCTGATGTTCAGTCATCTTGCTGGGAGTCTGATTCCTCAGTCTTGTGCTGTAAGGGTAAGATATTTACTCATTCACCCTATCCCTGCAAGAATAGTTCACCCCTGCCCAAAGTGGAAGTGTGAGCAGCATTGAAGGACATGCTTATCTCTTTGTTCTTAGGACTGCACAAGGAGCAAATCCACAGGAGTTTGGAGAACCCAACAGATGATTTAAGGGCTCCACTGTAGTCACAGAAGTCACCTGCTGAAGGCCAAGGCATACAGGAAACCAGAATGTAAACTAAAGTCTCTCTAGAAACTTTTATCTTCTTGGTGATTGGATGGGGGTCATGTAAGTAACCGGAACCCTATTCCATGACTTTGTGGGTTAAAGCCTTCAACTTTTGATTTTCTAAACATAAGAGAAGGGAACTACACCTACTCCTAAGAGGTTTAGGGATAAAAGACATGCAAATTGAACCATACTGAATGCTATGTTCCTTTGCAGAGCAAAACAGATAGGACATGTGATGACCTTTATAGGGAATCTGGTAACCACACAAACACTTCCCATTTCTGTCAGACATAAATGCTGAGAAAGACAGACAAAACTTTTCTGCAAAAACAGGAAAGAAGATTCCAACAAGGTACTTTTCTGTCCACTTAACAAGCTAGCTGGCTGGTGAACCTGAGAAGTCAAAGCTGAAAGAGAGACTTACTAGAGGTAGCTACAACAACAAAAATGTCCTGATTTTTGGTGCCTGTGCAACTACGTTTTATACTGGCTTACTCTAAAGGTCTAGCAGGCACACACGTTTTTGGAAGTTGCCCTAAAGCTGTGAAAGCTGGGAGGACATCCAGTCCTTGGCAGGATACTTCCCATATAACTTAGGCTACTGCAACAGTAATCTAATTATGAACATTTGCCTTAAATTCATCATGTAATACTATGTTGTTACAAACCACTACCAAAATAATTGTATCATTATATTTGTCATCTCGCTGAAAACATCACTGAGCAACTTCAAGAAATGTTTGCTTTCCATGCAACAGCTTGAGTCTCACTATAACTTTCTACTGGAACATTTAAATCAATCATGTATTACTTATCTAATTTTAATAATGTAAATACTACATTTGCATGCCTCCTAACTCCATGCTAAACACCTTACTTTGTTTATCTGACTATTCACAGACTTGAAACATTTCTCAAACTCCAAATCTCAAGATCATGCAACTACTACCAAGTTACTACTACTACTATTACTATTAATACTATTAATACTATGTCTGACTTACTATCTATTTTGCTAATTTAAACATGTTATAGACAAATAAAAGTAAGTTTGTTCCTCCTTATAGGTCAGAAGTACTGATGAGTCTATATTAGTTTGCTGAAATGTGATTTCAGTGAAAAGTTAATCATCGACCCCAATTCTGAGAAAATTGTTTCTGCGATTCGCTGAATTTACCAAGGGCAAAGAAGTAGTTGGCCAACTACAAAACTTTGCTCTTTTCTCCACTGTAGTGTGATCTTGGAGTTGGTATATATAGTTGGGGGGGCACAGCCCTCACATTGGAGGGTGTGGGGGTGCAGCTTCCCACTTGGGTGAGTTTGATTTATTTAGATGCAGGTCATTGTGCTGCAGGGCAAGTATTTACTTGTCCTTGGTAAATTCAGCAAATCGTGGAAGCAATTTTTCCTGGATAGGGATTGATGATTAGGTGTTTGCTGAAATCACTTTTCAGCAAACTTAAATAGACCCATTATTTCATAGTAACTAGCAAGTTAGGAATGTTTTCTTGCAAATGCATTAACAATTATCGGTTAAGTTTTTAACTGTATGTTGCTTACCTCCTGTGTAGCATAAAGCAATTAACAGTGTTTAATAAATAGCTGTTTACTATGTATAATGTCAGGCATCTTCAGTCAGAATTTCAATCTGCAAGATTTTAGGTCTCATATATTCAGGTGTCATACTGAAATATTCAGATCTCATGTGCTATTCAAATGTCATATTGTACTTGTCCAAAATTTGTTTTCACTAATTTATATTATGTTTTATCTGACTATAAAATCAATATAAATTGCTGGCTTTGTTGATCCATGGTCCAGGTCATGGCTGAAAGGGTTCCCTGGGCTAGCCCTCCTACATGGTTAACATATAACATTAAATAAAGACAAGTGTCCAAGTGAGACAATTTTCCAGTACATCATATGATTGGGAAGGCATATCATGAGGAAAGTTCAGTTTATAGTTTTATTTGGAAGTCATTTGCAATTGAAACCTCATAAGTACTTCCGGACCTGTCCAAGAAAAATAGGGTAGGAGCAGCCATCTGTGCGGCAGTTTGTTAAAGCTTTACAAAGCTGATGGAGACAGAACTGAAGAGCATACCTCTTAACATCTTAGTGCAAGAAAACAGGGCAAAGCTTAAAATAATGAGGGGAACAAAGGTCAAAAATATGAATAGATTGCTTTCATAAACTTAAAATGCTGTTGGAATAATACGATTTGTGTTAGACTGCATGTTCTGAAGGATATGATGTCTGAAATGCAAATGCGTGCCATTACTTAATGACTGAAATCCTCAGCGATTTGACAAAAAAACACAAATTTTATAAGGGGTAGACCAAAAATATTAGGCAAAAATCTGTTCACTTGAAAGGTATGCTGAAAAGGAATGGCCTCTACAACAGAACTTGTTTTGAGAGGTTTTAAAGGAGGGCCTAACTGAACGTTTACTTTTTTTTGAAAATGAAACAGGTCTGCAGATAACCTGAAGGTAAAGGGAAGGTGCTCAGTTTCGCAGCACACATTGATTTTCTTCCTCTGGTAAACTATGTTAAGCTGAGGTTGTGATAACTCACTAAATGATATATAATAATTACTTGTCTGCAAAAAGTACAGTTGTGTACCTACCATAAATGTAGATGTTCGAGTGTATTCACTGTTGCAGTCATTACAATTGGGTTATCCTGCTGGCAGGCTACCTGCAGTTGGCCCGAGTTCCAAAGTCTGGGTCCAGCGTCAGTTGCTATTGCCTCCTCCCTAACGTCAGTGCGTCAGGGGTATAAAAGATGCAGCCGATGCCATTTTCTTCAGTTTTTCTTGCCCCAGATGTCAGGTGCCCCTAAAAAGGTAGGCTAGATTATGCCAATAAGCATGCATACACAAAAAACAAGCAAATACACCACATAGGTTGTATAGAATAGAGAAGTATAGATAAGTCCCAGCAAGTAAAAGGGGGATGGTGGGTGGGTAACCTGGACTGCAACAGTGAATACACTCAAACATCTACATTTATGGTAGGTACACAACTGTACTATGTTCATCGTGTTTCACTGTTGCAGTCATTACAATTGGGTTGATTCCCAAAGCTAAGGTTGGGAGGCTGGCTAAATAGGATTAGGAGAGGCTATCAGGCCCTGCAGAACTGCAGTGGCAAAGCCTGCCCTGAATTTAGAGTAGAGAGTTAAGTGATAGTGCTTTGTAAAAGTATGCACTGAACTCCAAGTTGCAGCCTCTAAGATGTCTTTGTTTGGTACTCCTCTGAGGAAGGCTGCTGAAGTAGCTGCTGCTCTGGGTGAATGTGGCCTAATGCCCTTAGGCATTGATTTGCCATGCTCTGAATAGCAGAAATGAATGCAGTAGCCTATCCACTTTGAAATAGTCTATTTTGAGATAGGCTTTCCTTGTGATCCTGCAGCATATGCCACTAGAAGTTGTTCTGTCTTTCTGAAAGCTTTGGTTCTATCCAAGTAGAAGCATAGCTGCCTGTGAATGTCCAAAGAATGTAGAAGTCTCTCACCCTTATTATGTGGGTTTGGGTAAAAGGTAGGCAAATGAATTGTTTGGTTAAGGGCCACACTGGACACTACCTTAGGCATAAATGTAAGGTTTGTCCTTAGAGAAACCCTGTTAGGATGGAAAATGATAAAAGGTTCCACAGCCATGAGTGCCTGTAACTCTGAGACTCGTCTAGTGGAGGTTATTGCTAGGAGCAGAGCTGTTTTCCAGGATAAGAATTTTATATCAGCTGCAGTGGCTGGCTCAAACGGAGGCAGTGTGAGTTTTTCCAAGACATAGTTGAGGTCCCAAGCAGTTATTGGTGATCTCCTTGGAGGTCTTATGTTTTTGGCTCCTCTGAGATACTGCCTTAGCAATGGATGAGAAAAAATAGGTGGTTCTGTATTGTAATGAGCTGAAATGGCGAAGGCATGAATTTTAATTGATGAAAAGGAAAGGCCTTTATCCAGCATCTCAGTTAAGTATTGCAAAATCTGAGGAATATTTGGAACAGTCATGTCAATACCTAGTGTTTGGTTCCAAGCACAGAATCTCTTCCATTTTTCTGCATAACATTTTCTGGTGCTAGGCCTCCTGGCCTCCAAAATAACATCCATCACTGCTTTAGAGAGAGGTGTGTCTTGAATGGCTACATTATCCGCTATGATGCCAAGTTTAAGGTCCTGAGTTGGCTGTGCAGTATCTAACTGTCTTGTTGGGTCAATAAGTGAGGAATTTGTGGTAATGTCTAAGCTGGGCATTGAGACAAGGTCTTTAGGATTGGGTACCAGTGCTGGCGGGGCAAGTCTGGGGCAATCAGTATCATTTTTGGCTTCTCTTGTCTGACCATGAGGAGTATCTTGAGAAGGAGAGGCAGAGGAGGAAAAGCATATACCGTTAGGTTTTTCCAGCTTAAAGATAGAGCATCCACTTTCCATGCTTGCTTGTGATAAGTCTTTGTGCAGAATCTCAGTTGTGAGGGGAGGCAAATAGGTCTATGTCCGGGCATCCCCAGTTCCTTTTTATCATGCTGAAGACTTGTGGATCCAATTTCCACTCATGGGTATCCATTAGGTTTCTGCTTAGTTCGTCTGCCAGAGCATTTATCCTTCCTGGCAGGAATTGTGCTTGCAGATGTACTTGGTAAGTTAGTGCTGTGTCCCACAAGTTCATGGCTAATCTGCAGAGGGGGTAGGAATGCATGCCCCCCTGCTTGTTTATGTACCACATGACTGTAGTATTGTCCGTCTTTATCAGTAGTTGTCCTGGATAAAGTTGATCCTTGAAGGCTGTCAGGGCATTCTGAACAGCTAGCATCTCTTTTTGATTGATATGTAGATGCATTTGACTTGCGGACCATGTGCCCTGAATACATCTTCCTGCCATATGGGCCCCTCAGGCATAATCTGATGCATCCGTTGTCAATGTCTGCCTGGCTGTGGGTAAAGTGAATGGCTGCCCTGTGTTGAGGTGACAGGCTTTTGCCCACCATCAAAACTCCTGTTGCAGGCAGGGAATGAGGGTAATTATTGTTTCCAGGCTGTGGCAATGTTGAGTCCAAACACTTTTCAGATACCATTGAAGTTTCCTCATATGCAGTCTTGCATATGGAATTAGCAGTATGCAGGATGCCATGAAGCCCAAAGCCTGCAGAATCTTTATTGCAGATAACTGGGTCTTTGTTGCCAACATTTTGAAATAAGTAGTCAGTTGTCTGTGTTTGCCTGGCGTGAGATAATCCATACGGGCAGCTGTATTTAAGCTTGCACCCAGGAATATTATCTCTTGAGAGGGTACGAGCTTTGATTTCTTTTCGTTTACTGTGTACCCTAGACCTGTTAGTAATCTTTTTACAAATGCCAGATGCTTTAGTAGGATGGCATTTTTCTCTGCTTGAATAAGGCAGTCGTCCAAGTAAGGATATATTTGTATTCCTCTTTGCCTGCAAAATGCAATTACTGGTGCCAGGCATTTTGTGAAGATCCTGGGTGCAGTAGATAAGCCAAAGGGCAGTGCAGAGAATTGGTAGTGCGTTGAGCCAGCTATAAATCTGAGGTATCTTCTGCATGGTTGTCTGATTGGGACATGCAGGTATGCCTCTTTTAGGTCTAAAGTCACAAGCCAAGCCTTCTTACCCAGCATGGGCAGAAGCTGCTGCAGAGTTAACATTTTGAATTTTGGAATATCCAGGAATGTGTTTAGGATAGACAGGTCCAGTAATGGTCTCCAGGCTTTGTCCTTTCTGGGTACCAAGAATAGCCTTGAGTAAAATCCTTGTCCTTGCTCTTGCTGTGGTACTTGCTGAATGGCTCTCATGTCCATGAGGGATGAAACTTGCTTTTGTGCCTTTGCCCATTGATGGCAGGTTTGGCATACCATTTGGCCTTGGCTGGGTGTGAAAGTGGAACCTGTAGCCTTGAGATACAATATTTAAGACCCATTTGTCCTGGGTGATCATGTGCCAATTTTGTGAAAAAAGTGCTAGTTTTCCCCCCAAAGGAGCTGCCAGAAGATAAGTGCTTGGTACTGGTAGGGGAAAGTCATTGAGACTGTTTCCTGTATGTCTGTGATTTTTCCTCTCCGCTTTTGGAGGTAGAAGCACCCCATTGTTTAGGCCTGTATGAGCCTTGGGGCTGTGATCTGCCTCTGGGGTGTCTGTATCTGCCTCTTTGTGGCCTATGTGACACTGGAAAGGACTAATGCTTTGTAGGCCAGTTCCTGCTAAATCTGGGAGGCTGTACCTGTAAGAAATCCTTCACTGTTTGCATAGATTTAGCTTTGTCCTCCATTTTCTTCAACACCTCTTCTGCTTTAACACCAAACAAGGTATCATGTTGTAATGGGGCATCTAAAAGGTTTGCTTTAACATGATCAGTCAGATTCTGCTCTTTTAACCAAGCATGCCTCCTAATGACAGAACCTGTAACTGCGGCCCTGCAGGAGGCCTCTAGAGAATCAAAACCATATTGCAAAGTATGCTTTCCCACTTGTTCAGCTGCATGCAATAAATCCTGCATTTCTTTGTTTTCTGCACATTCTGAATTTGTCAACATTTTCTGTTTAAGCTGTGACATAAGATATTGCTGATATTTAAGCATATGAAACTGACAATTTAAAGCTCTTACAGCCAATGTAGCAGAAGTATTAATCTTTTTCCCCCATCTGTCCAGGGTCCTTGAATCCCTATCAGAGGGGATAGGGTTTTTTGCAGTGGAAGCCTTGACCCCCTTGGGACCCTGAGAAATAGTTTCTGGGTCTGCAGCAGGGTTTTTGTAAAGAAATGTATGAGAATCAGGAACCCTGTAGTATCTGTCTGGCTTAACAGGAGCTGGTGGTAAAGAGTCAGGAGACAAACCGGACTCTGAAAATACATCATCTACAATGTCTAAAACAGGAGGAATAGCAAGGGGCCTGTGTTGGGGTAATAAAAGGAAGTCTCTGAGCCTTTTTTTGGATCCTGAGTAATCTTGCCTCTCCCAGTGGAAATGCTCCCTTGTAGTATGCAGGGTCTCACCAAAAGAATAATCCAAAAGAGGTGAGGCTGAAGGGATAGATTCTTCAGCATCAGAATCTTCATAGGGAGGAAGGGAATATTCCTGTTCAGAAGAGGAATCAGAAGAAATGGAAACCTGATCTGAAGATTCATATTCTATGTCTTGCCTAGGCCACTTATTAGGAGGGGGGTGGGAACCCCTGATCAAAGTAATTAGGTCTTCGGCCATTTTAAGCATCTGTTTTTTAGGCATGGAGGCCTGTCCAGGAGAATGCTGTACTTGTTTCTTTGTCTTTAGAGCTGCTTTAGTCTTTGCCTTTGAAGCTGAAGATGGCTTTACATTTAACTGTGTAGGCCTGAAAACACCCTCAGAAGCCGATGCCTGTTCAGCGGCTCCAGACCCATCTGAGGGAATAGTTTCCAAGTGTCTAACACCTTGAGTTTCCAGTGGCCTAGTTGGCTCCACGTGGGAGTCGGAAGCGGCCTGTGGCTCTGAGGTAGTGGGCATCATGGGCTGCGAAAGCGCCTCACTGAGTACTGGCGAACCGGCGACAGGCCTAACGGAAGCCTCGTCATTGGTTTTGGACCTCGGATGCCTGTCCTTTTCTTTTTCTTTGTGCTTTTTATAAACTCCAGTAGTCAGCTGATCCGACAGCATTATATAATTGAATCTTTTGCCAAAGTAATGAAATGCAAAATCATACTGATGCTTAGTAGTGCATTGGTTAAATCTAGCACAAAACCGACAACTAGCAATGTCGTGGTAAGGGCCTAGGCAAGGAATACAGTAAGAATGAAAATCTTTATGAGGTATTTGCTTCCCACAAGAAATACAATTATTAACTTTTTCTGACATCGGTCTGGAGCAAGAAAAAAAGTTTCCCCAATGGGGTACTTTGCTTTAATGAAGACTTCGGATCTGAAATTCGAATTTGAAAATCTCAAGAGTCGGCCGACCGGCACTTGCGAACTGCTTTTGCTTTGGGCACTGCGCGGCAAGAAAGACTGAAGAAAATGGCGTCGGCTGCATCTTTTATACCCTGATGCACTGACGTCAGGGAGGAGGCGACAGCAACTGACGCCGGACCCAGACTTTGGAACTCGGGCCAACTGCGGGTAGCCTGCCAGCAGGATAACCCAGTTGTAATGACTGCAACAGTGAAACATGAACATCCTGAGAGTTTTTCCACTGTTTGTAGATGTAGCGTATTGCTTTTGTACTGTCTGAGCAGAGCTGAAGAAGGCACAGCTGAGAATCATCTTAAAATGCTTTTCATACTTCTTGAATAATACCTGCCCTTTGCATTAATGTGGAAAGTTAACTGTTGTAGAGACAAATAATAAACTGAAATCACTGAAATTGTCCTCACATGGATAACCTAATGAATGTATCATTACACTGACATGGGATTGAGGAAGTAGTGATATTTCTAATGACAATTTATATGGATTAGTCCAGCATGAAAGGTCCTTGCTTGCTAAGTTTGATACTAGATCTAATGATTCCAGGAAGAGCATATATTGATTTTATTCTTTTTTAATGTTCATTGAGGCTTTCTCAGGTGTATACATGCTTGGAAAACACTCAAAATGCAAGAAAACATGTACATCCTGTTATTAGGTAGAGTTATGCTATAGCATACAGTACAGAAAATATGTTCTGTATGAAAGATGAGATTTCCATTGCATTGTATTGGACAAGGAAATATTAATCTGTATTAAATCTAGAATTCCCCCCTAGAAATTATATTGTTAGGATTTGGATTAAATTAAATTTATCATTTTTCTGATTATGTATAAAGACTGAAAAAGTTCCACGGTCACTGTCAACTGTTTCTGATAGGATGTTTGCATGTGGGTTATGATGAAATTGTGATTCTGAGAAGGAGTATATTTATGCAGTGTCTCCTATGATGTACAGACATTAGAGTCATACATTTTGAGAATTCTCTCACAGCTCTGAATAACACAATCCTGAGAGTGACAATGGAAAATAATATGTGCCAGTGAAATTTCAGATAGTCCCTGCAGGATGGTTTACAGGTGTTTCATCTTCTGTATCCATGTTAAATTAAATTATTTATGTTTTCTGAAGTCCATTCAAATCATAACAATTAAAATTATGAATGTCTTTCTTACATTGAATGAGTTTAGAGTGCAAATGTTAAGGACATCTCTTCATATTATGTTGTTTGTGTTAATCCAAAATAGACTGGATAAAAACCTAATGCCTTACATTGGACTTGGACCAACTGTATTGCATGTTTCTTAAAATACTTTACAATTAAATGTACTGCAATCTCTGTCTGGTGAGCTAGTATGTGCGAAATTGGTATTGGATGAAGGTGGTTTATACATTTTTTGAATAGCCTCTTGAAATTGTCTGCAAAACAAGGAAGTTGTTTATAGGTTGTGAAGTATAACTGAAAAAAAAGCATTTTAAGGACCTTAGTGGGGCAGGGATTACTGTAAAATCTAAGCCAAGGTCACAATGATTTTCTTTGTTGTTGTCCTTGAAAAACTTTGAAACTTGTTTCTGACTACAAAGTTTTTACCTAATCATCTACTGTTTTCCATAAAGTGTTCTCCTGCTAACAAAGAAGTTTCTCAAATACTGAGAAATAGATCTGTGCAACAGCTGTTTAACAGTTGCTGCAACTTTGCTTTTTGACTCTTTTAGGTCAGTTGAATATTTTATCAGCATGTTTGATTCTGATAAGCATCAGTCATAAGCCAGACTTATCCTCATAAAGCTACTTGAATTTCTGAAATACTGGAAGCTGCATGTATTGCATGATATGTACTATCCAGTGTAAGTCCACCTATTGTATCACCTGTAGTGGAACATTACACCATGTTATCCTTTACACCACCAGTAGGGACAGACAATATATTCTCTGTAGCTATGAATGGAACTTTGATAAAGTACCTTGGGAGCTATGTAAATAAGAGTTAACTGAGAGATTAGAGAAAATGGCAACCCATTTGCTCCCTCCCCTGACCCCCTTATGACACCATACAACCTCAGACTGTATTCTTCACCTCCTATACTTGCCCATCCCTAAACCCTCCAATAGCTTTTTTGGGTACTCTGGATGCAAGTATTTGCCAGACGGGCTTCCGGATTACAAGAGAAATTAACCTTAATGTTGCTCCTTATTAACCCTGTGCAGTGAGGGCTCCAAAGGACAGCAATGGGTATGGAGCTTGGGAGCCATCATACTTGTGGTAGTCAAACAGTTACCCTGCCTATGGGGGGTCATGGGGGGTCTAGTGCAGTCATGTCAAGACATTGCTGCTGTCCCCTATATCAAACCTTTGATGTTCTATGAGGCTACTGGTATCTACCACAGGTCACTGAAGCAATGTGTTTCTTCCTAACCCTACTCCCTTATGATAGGATGGTTGAGTTGGCTGTTAGCTACTTCATCCTATCCACACTCCTCTCCAGCTAGACCTACTCCAGTTTGATTCCATTTTAGGACCCGGATTGCTAGTCATGCAGACTGATGTCCTGACTCTGTGCCATTGGACTGGATAACTGAATACCCTTGTTCTGTCTCTCTCCTGTAAGAAATGAAAGGGAAACCAGAGAAATGTGTTTACATCCCACAAATAAAGTGAAATTACGGTACTTACGTATTATCACAACCAGATTGTGGATCAGGCATAACTCCTGATGTTATTGCAAAACAAGGGTTTTCTGAAGTGAACAGTGGTGTATGGACTGCAAATCAGTAGTGATTCAACCTGTATGTGACACAGGAACAGGAACTGGTATGCAATTCATCTTCTCGGGACCATGCATTACCAGCATGCCGTAATGCAAATGAAATGAACTGGACAGATGCAAACATGCACCACTTTCTAGATAGATTCTTCCACGGTCAAAAGGAGTCAGGATTGGGTTTACTGTTAAGTAATATTCCTGTAGAGTAAAGCAATTAATCCCAGCACACAAGTCATTGCAACACATGATAACACATGGGGATTCTACCCTGTCCTGACCCAAAGCATGTTACACAGGATCACCCTGCTGTAAAACAGAAAACAGAACTATACACACATTGTACAAATAAGACATGAAAACACAGAAGATAAATGGCTTCCACACATTATTTCAGCCCTGCATAAAGTCACAACAGAATAAAACATTTAAACTGCATTTGTAAAGAAACACTTTAATGAAAAGCCCAATACCCAGTGTTACAGGCAAGTTTGAACGGTATGCCTTAACCAATTCTTAGTGTCCATTACGGCCGTAAAGGATGCAACCCGGAAGGCGGAATTTGGACAGTTCTCCCACCCCTGTTGCAGAACCGAGGTGATAAAAAAGTGAATTGGACTTTAAACAAACCTTGCCACTACAGAATAAATGACTTTCAGCATAAAATTAAGAAGTAGCACAACTTCTAAATCTGGCTGTGATAATACGCAAGTACCGAAATTACTTTTCACAATTTAAACGTGTAAAGCAGTATGCAGAAGTCCCTTCCTGTATACAGCAGAAATGCCAGTTTAACATATTTTACTACAGTGCTTTCAATGTAGAAATGAAACAATAAATCCTTGTGTAACATTATCTTTTCCCTAATTTACTTGTAATAGTTGCATAACTCTCGGAAGGTGACTAGCATTCCTCTTCTAGCATTGTACATTGTTCCTAGATTATTTTTTCAGTAATTAGTCTCCCTTCTTAACAGGTATTCCCTGTATTCTTTACTTAGTGGCATAATATACTGTACTACCTCACTTTCTATCTTACGCCATAAGCAACCCTGTTATGAGTTTTGGCTGGGTTTCAAAAATCAGGGATGGGATAGTTACTTATATTATGCCTCTCATATTCCCTGATTTTGCAGAATGTTTCTGATTTTGCCTCATGGGAATTTGAGTTTAGGACTGCTTGGAGAGGAGAGGGGAACAGACTAAATTTGGCTGCAAGAACTGCAGAGAAAGTATAATCAACAGAGAGAGAGAGAGAGAGAGAATGAGAGAATGATTAATTAATGGTGTAATCACTACTGCTTAAGGATGTGAGCCTGGGTTCAGAAGTAGGACAATGCACACTCTAATAAAATATACGTAAACTGACAATAGCAGCAAGAACAACAATCCAATAACAGCCATATGTGAATAATGCAGTGGTCCTTAATAACATCACAGCGGTACAGTCCGAGTCTATGCTGAAAACATACTCTTGTAGCTGAGGGTATGATAGCAGTATTCAGGTTTCTTTTTAACAGAAAGTGATTGTGTGTTAGAGAAAAATGCTGTATTTAGCTTAACTATGGAGATACTTATGCAGGGAAGAAGGAAGAGTAGGGTCAGACCAATTATTTATTACAGAAGAATGGTCTTATTATTTATCATGGAAGCACTGACTTATTAGTTATTATGGAAGCAAAGACTTATTATTTATAATGGAAGCACAGGCTTATTATTTATTATGGAAGCCCAGGCTTATTATTTATCATGCAAGAGAAGGCTTTGAGCAATTATTATTCATCATGTATCTTATGTCACATCTATGTATTCTTATAGATTCACACTGTGTTCGATTGTGCTATTGTATGAGATGCTGTGCCAAAATCTCTAAAACAGGTACATTTGCCCTCCCTGAGAAAATATTCTTTTAGTTTCTGTTTGAACTAAACTACAGAGTCAATTTGCCTGATATTGTCTGAAATATAATTCCAGCAAAAATGTGTGATTTTAATAAATGCTCTTTTTGTAGGGGGGAAAGCCTGGATGATGGAGGGGTTAGTTAATCATAACCTTTAAGAACCCCCTAAGTCTACAAAATTATTTCCTTAAATCCATATTATACTGTATAGGTAGGCAATATCTGTCATGTGTTAATTTTACAGTAGTGACTATCTTGCTGTGATGGGAAGTCACTTTGCTTAGTGTGTTATAGTGATGATCAGTTCTACTGACCAGATGAATGAAGCTAAGTACTTTATGCCCTGTCATCTGCAGTAGGACAGTATTATGAGGAGAGAGCAGAGAAATTATGGAGAGGCTATACTGAAGCCAAGGAATAAATATATTAAACCAATTGCTTGTTTGGCATCTGGGATGAGTAGATTAGAATTTCTGGGAAATTTCAAGATGAGCTAGTACTTTGCATATAATTCTACATGCGAGTTAAATGAAAAAGACTGATTTAAAAAAAAAAATCCTTAGATATTTATGGGAAGTAGTAAATGACTGACATATATGTGGGATCAGTTATAACAATACCAGAAGTCGATGTAAGGCATTTGAAGGTTTCATATAACATTACCTCTGCTTTTGAGATATTTATAGATAGTTAAGAAGCTCCATAGGTACCCAAGGTCTTGTTGCAATCTATGTGTAATGGAACTTCTATGTGGGCCTGCACTGGTAATAACTGGATCATCTGCATAAAGGATGAATTTGAGTTGTGGGATGTTCTACAACAGAACATTCAAAAACAAAGAAAACAAAGAATGAAAAGTATGGAGCTCAAGGGGGCACCTAGGTATAGCATGCCAGTTTCTCGAAAATCTGAAAGCTGCTAGCATCTGCAGAAGATTAGTGTGATCCACCATCTCGAAAGCATATGTTTTCTTTCTCTTTCCCTGTTTCCAAAAGCTGATCTTTTTCAGTTATGGCTGCTGTCAAATCAGAAATTTGAAAGGTCATAAATGAATGTTCTTCTAAGAAAATTTTTATAACACTTTAACAAAGCTAATACAAAAAAGGACTCACAGCGATGACAAAACATACTGGTCCTATGAAACTCCATCGAAATTCTTGTTTCAGACTCAGCCAGCATCTAAAAAGATAAGAAGAATTAAAAGGACAGCTATAAAAATTGTCTTTTTCACAAAAACAAATCAAACAGGTGAATCTAAAAGGGTTCCTATTATGTGATCGAAGTTCTGAAACTCCGAATAAGACGACATCGAAATTGTCTGTTCGAAGTCTCAGAACTTCAAACACATAAAAAAAATAAATAAAAGCTGCAACAGTAAACTAATTGTTGCAAGAAGGGGGGGGGCAAGCCACCCTGCACCCCCCACACCCCCGCTCTTTAAATATACTAACTCTGAGATCGCACTACAGTGCAGTAAGGGGAAATATTCCCTTTCTGCACTATAGTGCGGTCTCGGAGTTGGTACATTTAAAGAGCAGGGGGTGTGGGGGGTGCAGGGGGGCTTACCCCCCTGCTTGCAACAGTTAGTTTACTGTTGCAGTTTTTATTTTTTTTTTTATTTGTTTGAACTTCAACAAGTTCGACCATATGGTTTCGACCATATAGAGTTCGAACTTGTTGTAGTTCGATAACATAATAGAAACCCAGTCTAAAATTACGGTTTACTTGACACTTCTGCAGTGACAACATATCTAGTTATTCTTTACTACGATATTCTCAGGCTTTGAATGCAATCTACTTTTAATATTTCAGCAAATAGAACATATACCACATTGTTGTTGTTGTGTTTCGGCTTTTCCCGGTTAGGGGTTGCCACAGCGGAACTCCGGTCTGCTAATGATTGGCAGTAGATTTTCACGAATGCCATGTGCCAGCTTGACGTTCAACCTTCAACAAAGGCATGCCCATTTATGCATGTCTTTCGAATGCCCACCCAACCGTGGGGAGGACATGCAGACTCCACACAGAAAGCACTCCCCGCACTACAGCCGAGAATTGAACGGGAGAACCTCTTTGCTGTGAGGCAACAACGCTACCGCTGCATCACCGCAGAAGTCATAAAACATACACCATAAAGAGCTTAAAATGCAAATCTAGCTCATCTTGCTAATATACATGCCAATACCAAGTATATTTGATTTGACAAGATATTTCAAGCGTCATCTGTTTACAGGTTCATAGGTTTAGTGAAAAAGCTCAAGGCCTATTCTATGCTGAGGAGCTTAACCCCTTGGATCCCATGTTGGAACTTACACTGCTGATGTAGTCACCTAGTTCCTTACTCAAGGTACGTTTTGGCCTGTAAAGCTTAATTGTGAGGGGCAGTTCATTATATAGGTGCTATAGTCTTGAGAGATGAAGTTTTCACTTTCACAGTTGCTGTTTTGTCTTTCGGCTTTTCCCGGTTAGGAGTCGCCACAGCGGAACTCCGGTCCACTAATGATTGGCAGTAGATTTTCATGAACGCCAAGGTGCCAGCTCGATGTTCAATCTTCAACAAAGGCACTCATTTATGCATATCTTTTGAATGCCCACCCAACCACGGGGAGGACATGCAGACTCCACACAGAAGGCACCTCCGGCACTCCAGCCGAGAATCGAATGGGAGAACCTCTTGCTGTGAGGCAACAATGCTACCGCTGTACCACCGCTGATTATAAGTATACTTAAAATTAATTTTTATTCAGGATAAATGTCCTCTTGAGCTCAAGCAACCAGGGTAGGGGATTTATTAAAATCAAAGGGCTTCCAACACTATGGAACCACTTAATGCTATGTATGTCAGGTATATGTCTCCTCTAAGAAAGTGATAAGATACAGAAAGACAGAGAGACAGTTGCTGTAGTTCTGGCTACAAGACAAACTTTGAAGCTCTTTTGTTCTGTTTGTGAAGAACCTTTGCATCTTTTCCAGTTGTATCACATGGCATGGCAAGAGATTAGATCACAGAGTGGGAGTACAATATTCTATTGGTTTGATAAGGGTTGTGTGCAGTGGGACATTTACCTTTCCAGCATGTCTCTTGACTCCACAGAAGAACATGTTTTGCAAATCCATTTTGCAGCTGGTAATTGCTATAAGTTTTTGAATGTAAAGCTAATGTCTACAAGGATGCTGAGTACTTGTAGTATTTTATAAAATCCACCAAAAACTGCTGTTGTGTTCCGAGCTAAAACACTTTCAAAATAGAACACATTAAGTGAGACCATAACAGTACTATGTCTAATTTCAAAACTATTTTAATAGTGCTTTCAAAAAATTCAGTGATTTCATTTTATTTCAATCAAGAACTTCAACAGACACCAAAACACATTTCACAAACTGATATATACTAAAAAAACCTCAAA
Source organism: Protopterus annectens (assembly GCF_019279795.1). Taxonomy (NCBI): domain Eukaryota; kingdom Metazoa; phylum Chordata; order Ceratodontiformes; family Protopteridae; genus Protopterus; species Protopterus annectens. The sequence continues at coordinate 1,463,642,912 of NC_056743.1, forward strand.
CATCTTTGCTTTAACCAAATCTTTTTGGATAAACATATTTAACAATATTTTAAAATTAAAGCAATTAATTAATGCCCTATCATTTAAGATGTATACAATAATACATTAATCCAAAATGTCCTAGTGTTTTAAAAGCATCCAGGGAAAGCTGTCAAAATACTAATGCAGTGTTAATATTCCCTCCTCTAAAATTATTTTTAACTTGTTCAATGATGTAAAATAAAAAAAACTCTTAAACTAAAAAATACAGTTTTCTTTTTTTCTTTTTTAAATGTCTCTGTCAGTCTGCTTCCCCTTTTTCTTATATGTGCATATTGTTTCTCTACATAAAGAGATGTGATAGGAAATGTTTTACAATGGAATGAGGGGTCAGATCCTGTCATAGATGAGTACAGACATAATGTGCTAATGCACGCATGCCCAAGCAAGTAGCAGGTTTGTTTTCAGTAATGAGTAAAAGGTTGCTATACAAACTCATATGAAGCCAACTTTTTAATTATACATTAAAAGGGACTTAATTCATTGGCAAGTATGGATTCGATCTTGCTCCATAGTGGCTTGTTTGATTTAGATGCTTTTATTAAAAGAGATGAGAGAAAAATCAGTATCTTGCTGCCATGAAAAAGAAAAAAAAAAGAATGGATATTGATACCAAAACTACTCAGGATTCAGATCCAAAGGGTACAATCCATGAAAGCTTTTCTCAGCTGACCATGTCCTGAGTGAAAGATCTTGCTGAAACATTATCAAACCAAGATTATTTGTTTATTCTCAATGACATGAAGGATGTCACTGGCAGGTGGGGAGGTAAAACCAGTTCATTTGTATTCTAAAGTTGGTGACATTGAAGATAAAGAGTTTATTCAGTCTACATATATCCACTCTCTATCTCTTAGAAGATGCAACTCAAAATCTACATGGGGTAACAACTCAGCAGGATTCATTTACTATGTAATTGCCATAAAATGAGAATGTGGTCAGCAGGCAATTCAAAGGAAATCCAATGGGGTTATAGACACCACCAGATTGGACAGCTATTTTAATAGATAAAGTTGATGCACTGGCTTCCTTCCTCAATGCAGTAAAACAGTTAATAGAAAAATGGAATGAACTAAAAACTACAGTAAGTTATTACTCCACACAAATGTCAAGTTTCTCTAATGAAAAAAATTCAATAGAAGTGCGGCTCTTTGAGCTTAAAAAAAAATTCACGAGACATAGGAATTGTATTCTCAACGCAAAGGTTGCTACATTGAATGAAAGATGCCTGTTGCAAGAATCTCACTCCTGGAAAAATATTTTGAAGTTTGTTTGAATTCCAGAAGCCCTAGATACTTCATAACCCCCTTTTATCTCAGCCACCAATTTTGATTTATTGTTAAAAGAGCAAATGCAGGACCAAAGTTTTTACTGAAGTGGAAAGATCACATTGGCTGCAGCTCCAGAAGTTAACTATGATGCTGCTGATTTTGTCAAATTTTCCTCAGTCTCAGACAGAGATAATTTTTTTTACAATAAAATAAATATATCTATCTATATGTATGTATATCAATATATCTATCGATATATATATATATATATATATATATATATATATATATATATAGAGAGAGAGAGAGAGAGAATAAGAGAGAGAAAAATGTAGATATAGATATAGATATAGATAACATTCCAAAGTAAAGGTATGATAACATTTTCCACCTGATATTTTGAGAAAAGGGAAACATTTTGCTAATTGGAGGTACACATTATGGCTAAAAATACTAATCAAATTTCTTTATCTAGCAATATTTGTAGTGACTTACAAAGACTTGCCTCTTAAATTTACTTTGGTACAAGAAGCGGGTAGTTATTATTATAATAGAAACGTTGTAGATATTTGATTCCAATATGTTTTCCTTTTTTTGGGGGGTTATTTCCAGGATTTTTTTAACTGGGAACTATATATTTAGCAAATGTTGTCTTACGTGTTACATGATATTGAAAATTACATTGACTAATAACAATTATTTAAATCATCATATCAAAAAAGTAAATTGTTATTATTTTTCCTGGTTTACTATGCTTACATGTGATACATTTTACTCTTGACAACATATTTTTTATCTAACTGTAAGGCTTTCTCTGGAGTCTTTTGGAATTTCCACAGTAATGACTCATCAAGAATGGCCATTTTTGACTAAATATAGAGAAAAAATAGTAAGTGAGAATTTCCAGAATTACCAAGCTAGAATTATTTTACTAAAAATCTAATTTAGGCAACTTTTCTTCATATTAGCTTTTTATACATACCTTTTAGTGGTTATGAAATTGTTTACAAGCATTGATGGTGGACTAATACAGCTGAACACCAAAACCTTTATTTTAGTTGGTAATTTTAATATTCATCTGGTAGCTAATAAGCGGAAATATACTGGAAATTAAGCCAAAATGATAGACTTCCTATATTTTTTAACTTAAATGATTATTTTCTCTTCACATTTTGATGTAAAACCCAAGAAGACAGCTTGTTTGGACTATCTTTTTTTTCAAACTATATGTTGAATTTCTGTAAAGAAAGTCTTACTAACCCTTGCATATTATCAGATCATTCACTAACAATTTTGCACAGGGAAGATTCACAAGAATATTTATACAATCAAATTTCTTATCTGGCATAATTCTGGATTGATATGTATAATTGGCAGACAAAAAAATTTGAATGTTCATGCAATGTTTTATTAGTATACAGTAGCTGAGACAATCAACAATTGTTGAAGAAGTAACTTTGAAATATTCTAAAGAATTTATTTTTTTCAATACAAAGAAGATTAGGTACCACCAATACTTCTTACAATTTATATGCTTTTTATGGAATAGCATCCCACTACAAGCATGGGTACCAATCCATTACCCCATTACAGAAATATAGTTAAGAATGATAGAATACCTCTTTTAGATCTAAATAATAAAATTGAACCAATTAATCTTAAGGAATATTACACAGAACCAAATGTAATCTTTGTTTGAGCTACAGAAAAAAAGGGGGAAATTATTTGGAGCTTAGGCTCTGACTTTTCTATACTCAACACTTGGCAAAAGAATATGGCACAAAAAATAAAAATTACAACAGTTGCAAACCACGACTATACCTTGAACATTTTAAGTAAATGGAATATTGAAGCATCACAGGCTATCTGAATTCAGAAATGTCACACATTATCAAGAATTAGTTTTGGTTGTTTAAAAATTGTGCCATGAAAACAGGGTCCACATGTTGGGGTTCTGCTAAAAATATGCAGTGGTGTCAAAAATATTAATTTGATATATGAAAATGATGATTCAACTGAATTTACATGTAAAAAAGCTGATATTATGCCACTCCAGAGTTATCATCAAAAAAAGCCACACTAGTAGCCCTGGCAAGTACAGTTACTAACTAAATGCATTATTTTAGACTACTGGAACCAGAAGGCGCCTACCTAATTTTCCAGCTGAAAATGGTAGATAATGGGCAGGATTCATGATGGCTTGCATGGAGTCTAAGAGTAGAGTAAGACTCCATGCAGCCATCGCGATCCAGGAACAGCCTGTATGTGCATGTAAGAGAGCACCTAAAACGGCACTTACACGGACAGGGCATGGATATGCTAATTACCTCACTAAATACCTCACTTGCAGCCAAAAGGCATGCAAATGAGGTAATTTTGCAATCCAGGAAGCAGAAACCTGCCCGTGTAAGAGCCGTGTTATCTGCAGAAATGTACTCAGTTGATAACTGAGTACCGTTCTGCAAATAACACAATGGAGCCTTGTCAGCTCCAAATAAAGGTTGCAAATGTCCCAGGCAGCATGCCAATGGCCAAATATGTGGCCACTGGCAACGTACCCCGATGCAAAAATAAAATAAAAATGTTTTTTTTTTTTTTGGAGATCGCCGATGTTTAAACGTAGCGCAGCAACATGCAAACGGGCTGCGCTATAAAAAAACACAAAAATAAAAAAATTAAACCCACATGCAAAGCATGAATTCACAATGTAAGGGAATAGCAGGCTGGAAACAACATGGCCATCGAGTAGGGGTTGCTAAGGGGGGAAGCTGAGTGTAAGACATGTAACTAAGCATTAGTAGGCAATCCCATGTAAATGAGTGGTAGGATAGTGAATCGTATTGTCACATAGGAAATGAGCACATTCCGTGCAGTGTAGGAGTAGGATAAGGGGGAGTAACAGAGTAGGAGATAGGTGACATCACAGGGGGGAATGTATGAAAGAAATGCAGCTCATTGGAGCACAGTGGCATGTGAAAGGTGTCAGTCACACATCATGGAAAGAGGAGTGTCAACAAGTAGGCATGGGAAAGCCAAGAAATGGAAGGTGTACACTATGGATAACACCAAACTTTCTTGCAGGGCATGCGTGCGTGTGTGTGCGCGCTGGTAGGTACGAGTAAGAGAGAGTGCGCGCATGTAAGCGTGAGTGCACGCATTTAAGGCAGAATACACATGTAGGAGCCTGTTTAATCACTTGTAAGCTTGTTTGTGCTGGTGTGCATGCATTTTAACCCGAATAAGCAGATTCTAGTCTGCCTAAGCATGTGTGCACACGTGTTAGCCACTGTGAGCATGTTTTGGCTGGTATGCGCGTCTCTCCACCCTGAGGAAACAGAAGGGAAAAAGGAAGAATGAGAAATAGTAGGAAGCTAGCAGGGATTACTGGCAGAGCTAGCAGGTGAAAACAATCAGAAGCAGGCAATTACACAGGCAGAACAGTAGCCCAGCCCAGCACTTAAAACTCTGCAAACAACAGTGCAGAATGTTTCTCTCAAGAGACACTGCAACAGAGGAGTAAGCTATTAGAAGTGAAAACTGAAAAAGCTTCACTCAGACCAAAAACGCTAGGGGCTGCCATAGCTGTTATAAGGAGACATATGCAACTTGCTGAGGGTGGTGACTATGCAAATGCTGCTGGACAACCCACAGTGAGGAGACAGAGAAGAGTGTACAGGCCCAGGGTCACCTACCAGGGGTTACATGAGCTGCAGATAGTGGAGCACTATAGAGAGGACAGAGACCTCCTACAGCAAATTGTTGAGCTGTGCAGGCCACGCCTCACACACAAAACCAACAGAGGGGAACCCATCCCAGTGGAAACCAAGGTATGTGTTGGCCTAAGAATACTAGCAACAGGTACCTTCCAGAGACCAACTGGTGATATGATGGGGATATCACAGGCATCAGCATCCAGGGTACTGCACCAGTTCCTGGATGCCATGTCAGCACATGTCGGTGATCATGTATATTTCCCCAATTCCCATGAGGTATTGGCCAGCAATATGCATCTCTTCCAGCAAATAGCGGAATACCGTGAGGTAGTGGGTGCAATAGACTGCACACATATACACATCAAAGCACCAGCTGGTGAGCGGGGTAGGGCCTACATTAACCGCAAGGACTTCCCCTCCATCAACTGCCAGGTCGTGTGTAATGCCCAGGGCATAATAATGAATGTGTGTGCTGGCTGCCCTGGAAGCTACCATGATTCCCATATCTGGCATTTGACGCAGCTGTACCAGACATTTGCCAATAGGGACATCCCACATGGTCACTTAGTGGGGGATGCTGGCTACACACTAGAGCCGTGGCTGATGACACCCATCAGAAATGCACACACACCTGAACAAGAATGCCATAATGAGGCACACGCACAAACACGAAATGTAATCGAGCGTGTGTTTGGGCTGCTCAAGTCACAGTTCCGGTGCTTGGACACATCTGGTGGAGCCTTGCAGTACTCACCAACTACATGTATCCAAATTGTCATGGTATGTGCTATGTTACATAATATGATTCTGTGAAAACAGCTGCAGCAGGACCAGCATAGGGCTGGGCGAAACAGCCCCCCACCATTGCCAAGCCAATCACAGGCAGAGCGTGACTCAGAGGAGGAACAACCTGAGCCTGCCACAGTAGGCAGAAGGAGGCATGCCCAGTATGCCTTGGCCTTGGCAAAGCGGCAACGCATAGCACATACACTGGCTCAGTAGGAACCCTGGAAATGATACCTCTCTCTGACTCACACATATAGTAAAAGGGATGCCTACATTGACACAACCTGCTTTCAAACATGTACAGGGAGTGTAGTATGTGCATCCAACATAGACAGCCCTGCAGCACCACCTGAGGCATGATTGCCATGTGTTAAGCAATGTAACACCATATAGTATATGCAAACTTGATGACCCTGACTAACATCCTACCCTCACCAAGCATGATGCCACAATATGAAGAAGAGATGATCAATTACAATAATTGGCTTAAGTATTGCTGTTAGTCAAAGGGGATCCAATGGGTGCCAGACTGGGATGACATGCTGAGCAAGACACGATGCTCCACCTGCTAGGGATGGCATGCACCTATCACTCCTGGCCTTTTGGATACTGGCAAAGGCTGTTGTCACCCCCACCGTGCCTTGAATAGGTAAGGCTCAAAGCACAAACCCATTTCCATATGTATCACAAGGGATAAGAACCTAGACGTAATGCTACCCAATGCCAGAAGTCTAAACTGCAAGATGCATGCAGTCTAAACTCCCCTCAGCATGGAGAATGTTGATATCTGTACTGTAACAGAAAACTGGGTCAAGGCTCACAAGAACACCCTAACACTACCAGGTTACACCTCATACCATGCTCTACAGCCCCAAAACATGGAACAAACTACAAAAGGAGGGTGACTAGCAATAATTGTCAAGGATAACCACACCCCCATGTTGGTACCACAACAAGAAGCAGCATGGACTATCCACAGTGAAGTAACAGTGGCTAAAACTGCTTCCCAGTTTGTAGCCTGCTACAGACTACCCTCCTAATGCCATGAACTGCACTTGGCCTACGTCGGAACACATGAAAATATCAAGCTCTCCAAACAACATTATATTGGGCGACTGAAAATACTCAAACATAGACTGGGAGCATTATTCTAGCTCCAACACCCTAGGCCAAAGGTTCCTAGAATTCATAAACCAAAATGCTCAGGAACAACTTACCACTCCCACAAGAGGGGTAAGCATACTGGATGTGATAATCAGCAACATGGGTACTCTATGGCCAGATGAGATGTGTATCCCTCACTGGTAAGATCAGACCATAGAGTAATCACACTGGATATTCACATCCTGACTCCAGTCCCTGGGCAGAAAACCACAGTGAAAAACATGTGTAAAGCAAATGTTGCACTCCTACAAACTGATGTGGAATCCATTAAAGGCCCTGTGCCTGTGAAAAATACTCTTGAGTAAACTCCCAGTACAGGTTAGCCAGAGAGTCCCTCATTGACTCTCCTCAAGAGGAATCTTGATGAGTGGATGGGAGATGGTAGGTTTACACTGGGTATCACTGTTATGTCACAGGTAGACAGAGGCACAGTATACTAACCTTGAAATATGTCATGGCAAACTCCAGTTACAATGTGTGTTGAAGGATAAACACACTCTCTGACTAGCATTAGAAATGGCCTAGGGCACATAGCTAGTGTTTGTCAATGCCCACCCAAGTTGCGGAATACACTACCAATGTTGGACAAGCCTGGTTTAAGTAGTCCATATCTGAACAAAATGCAACATGGTCATATGTGCACAACTGGCCCTTAACCAGTCTGGTGTGCTCACTATGAATATTTAAAGCAGTGATAGGACTGAAACCTAGGATACTGTCCACCACAGTGAAAGTACTGAACCAGTACACTATACGATATTACAGTGTTTGGTCAGTATGAAAGGATGTTGACAACTGTATGCAAACTATCCCATGGAAACCCTGCAGACACAGTATAATCCCTGTTGGGTTCTGACACAAAGCAGATGGGCAGTAAGTACACAACATGACTCCCAACACACAACTATAAATGTGAAATATTGTTGAAGTTCACACACAACCACAAATGTGGTGGACTGCAGATTTCAATATATGGAAAGCTCAGACTGGGCATGCTCGCACACTTTGATAAATGAGACATATGTCAGGCAACAAGCCATGGAAAGCCTGAACTGGGCATGCTCACACACTTAGGCCATGTCTCAGTTTAGCAGTTGGCCACACATATCTGGCATTTGTATGTGTTAATCCAGGAACCTCCCACAATACAGCAATCTGCCCAGTGCACACAGTTAAATGACAACAGAGACATAAGTTAAATAGTGTATTCCTCTCATATTCAAACATCTTCCACAGATACACAAGTTGTTCATAGAAACAGGGAAAGCTATGGCAATAAAGACCTGCAAACAGTTTATCAGCAACAAATATTGTGCATCTGAAAATTAAACATATGGGTGTAGAGGTCAGTACTAGGCTGTTTGCCCTAGGGAATACAAGCTTAGCCAGAGTGTGTTTGGTGTCTGCCTCCCCAGTACAGTAGGCTACTGTGCCTCTGTAAAATAGGTCACAGAAGGCACCGTTTAAGGCTAGTGTGCTGTGCCTCTGTCAAGCAGGGACACAGTGGAGATCCCAGGGGTTGAATTTGCAATGTCACATCCATGTGGCTGGTGTTTGCTGGAAGAGGGTTGGCGAGGACTTATAACAGTAATTGGGCATCAATTACAGACTGAGGGGAGCCTTATCTGCAGTGTCTGGACAATTTCACTGTCAACACTTTGACGTGATGATTTTGAGGGATTGAAGTGTCGTGCCAATACTGTTCAGAGACGTCCTCCCTCTGTGGGATATTGCTCTGTAATGTATTAGCTCCCTCCTTCTGTTGTACAGCTTAAATATGGCTGGTGTACACCAGACAGGTCTCCTGTTGTGGAGGAGTCTTGGGTTTATTTGGGTTAGCATGATCAACGCAAACTTTCCAGATGCTCATAGAATGCAATTGTCAAGGATTATGCAGAGTGTCCTGTATAATCCCCCAGCATGGGTCCTTTGAAGTCTTCCACCCCAGTCTTCACAAGTGCAAAGTCTGCTTTTGATAAATACTTTGTTTGCAGTGACTTCCTTGCCTGGGGGTGGGGATGGGATATGGATGTCCAGGGAAAGTTGGTTATGGTCAGATATTAACAATGGTGGTCTACCTCTGGTATGGAACATAGAGTCCCCATGTTGCAGATGGTCAGGCCCAATATGTATTCCCCCTTGTGGCTGTGGTGATTGGTCCTGCCATAGCACATGGATTCACAAATTGTAGTGGCTGTAGGGTGATGTTGTTGAGGCCTGAGTAGTTCCCCCACTCAATATACCTGTACCTGAAGTTAACCACTGTAATGGTGTATGTGAACACCTTCATATCCTACACTGTTCCCAGGGAAGCAAAGTATGGTTCCTGGATATGGGAGGGGTGGTCTGAACTGGTTGTGCTGTGTGTTACAGGTCCTGTGGTCACGAAGCATGGTATAAAGCATAACCTGGCAGTGCTGATGTGCATATGTGACCCTGAAGTAGGCGGCTGTTAATACATATATATGCTATCCCCCTAATTGACAGATAGTAATAGATGTACATACCTCTTTATAAATAATGATGTCAGCACCCTATAAATACTGCAGGAGAAGAACAGATACCCAGTAATTTGAATAGCGCGCTCCGCTAATGCGTCTCTCTCAAGTGTCATAATATAGTTAGATAGGGGTTTGAATCCTGCAAATGTGCATTGTGATTGGGGAGGGGGGGTTAGTGTGTTTGCAATTCTGTTTGAAAGAAATGTCCCTTTTGGCAACTAGAAGAACACACTACTGATGATGTCAGCACCCTATTAGTATAGCAGGAGAAGAAAAACCTCACAGTAATGTGAATAGCACACTCCGCTAATGTGTCACACTCAAGTGTCATAACATAGTTAGGTAGGAGTTTGAATCCTGCAAATGCTCCGTGTGTGTGTTTGGGTAAGGGGGGTTAGTGTATGTGCAATTCTGTGTAAAAGAAATGTCCCTTTTGGCAAATAGAAGAACACACTACATGATGCACATTCCTCTTCCTAAACACTGATGATGTCAGCACCCTATAAGTATAGCAGGAGAGGAGTAACATGAATAGTGCGCTCTGCTAATGCATCACTCTCAAGTGTCATAACAAAGTTCCGTAGAGGTTTGAAGCCTACAAATGCCATGTGTGTTTTTGTCACACAGTTTGTCTATGTGTGTTGGGTGTTGCTCTTAATATTGTATGACATAGATTATATCAGTAATGTCAATGCACACATGAGGTATGTGTGTGCCACATAGACATATGTACCTGTGACCTTAAATAGTTCCCATGTGTGAAGCCTGCCTCATGTGAATACATGGAATTTGCATTACACAACTTTTTGACTGTGGTTTTCTGTGCAGGGGCTGCGGTTGGTATGGAATATACAGTGAGAGTAGTCTATGGTGTCATCTTACCAGCGAGGGATACACTTCTGGTCTGGAGCATATAGTCCACATGTTGGTGATGATCAGGTGCAGCATGTTGTCCCCTCTTGTGGGAGTGGTAACAAGTTGTTCCATAGCATTTGAGTGTATGGATTCTAGGAACCTTTCACCTAGGGTGTTGGAGCTACAGTAATGCTCCCAGTCTATGTGTGGGTAAATGAAGCTGCCCAATATATTGTTGTTTGGAGACACCTACAGATATTCATGTATTCTTAAGTAGGCCAAGTGGGTTACCTGGATTTAGGAGGGTGGTCTGTAGCAGGCTATGAACTGGAAGTCAGTTTAACCCACTGTTAGTTGCACGTGGATAGTCTGTGATGCGTCACACTGTGGCAACAACCTGGGGGTGTGGGTATAGGTTCATAGGTTCATAGGTTCATACTAGGCTATCTGCCCTAGGGCATTTATAAGCCAAGCCAGAGTGTGTTTGGCTTTCGCCACCTATTTTAAATTAATGTTGCTATGCCCTTTTCTGAGGTTGTCTAACACTAACACAGAAGTGATACCCGGGGTACACCTACGATCTCCCATCCACTCATCATGATTCCTCTTGAAGAGAGTCAATGAGGGACTCTGCCTAACCTGGACTGGGATTTTATTCCAGAGGGAAGGGAGCCTCTGGGTTATGAATCTGTCCCTCCAGCATGTCCTATTGATGTCAGTGCTGAGGTTCATGTCTCTCAAGCGTGTAGCTCAATGGGATTTGGATTTTCTGAGGTGCAGCATGTCCATTACTTCCGGGTTGGACATGGCCTTATACGTCTGGCACAGATCGCCTCTGAGTAGGCAGTATGCCACTGAGTATGGAGTTATGTTAACTGGGCAGCATATGGCATCTGTTTGAGCCCTTTGATCCTCTTGGTGAGGTACTTTTGTGGTCTTTCCAGTTGCTGCAGGTGTCTGGTAAGGTACATCCCAAAAGGGGCATTGTACTCAATTATGGTCCTGATGAGGGATGAGTAAAGAGGCACGATGACCTCCCCTGATCTAGATGTGAATCCCATCATGATTAGGTGGGCTATATACAATGTTTTTCTAACCACGTTGGCCACGTGGTTGTCAAATGAGAGATTGCTATCAACTTTGGTCCCCATGTCCCTAATTACTTCTTCCGTACTTAATGGATTACCACCTATGTGGTCATTTGTGGCCACTTTGTTTTTGCCAAAGGGGATGACTATACACTTTGTGGCATTTAGCTTGAGGCCATGGCTCTGGCACCAGTTGTTTGTTTCTATGAGGCCCTTTTGTAGGATGGTTGTGTCGGCTGGAGAGTCAATTATAGCGCCCAGTTTGCAGTCATCTGTGGACTTGGTCAGCCACAGTCATTCTGTGTTGGCCTGTACCTCCGAGAAATATATACCGAACAGGAGAGGTCCCAGGACTGAGCCTTGTGGGATGCCACTTGTAACTGGTTTGGAGTCTGACATGGCTCCAGCAATTCTAACCATGTGGGTTCTGTCCTTGATCCAGTTTGCAGCCTATCTAGTGACATAGGGGTTTATATTTAAGCTGGTGAGCTTATCTATAATGCCCGAGTGGGGTATTGTATCGAAGGCTTTTGTGAGGTCCAGGTAGGCTGTGTGGACCACCTTCCCCTTATCAATGGCCTTGGTGACTGTTTCAAAGAAATCAACCAGGTTTAAGAGGCAGGATCTGCCCTTAAAGCCAAACTGGGTAGGATCCAGTGTCTGTAGGTCCCCAATATCTTTATGTATGAGGTCCATGATGATCCTTTCCATAGCTTTGCAGACCACGCTAGTCAGGCTTATGGGGCGATAGTTTACAGGTTCCGTTGAGGCACCACCTTTGTGTAGAGGGACCACTGTTGCTGTACGCCACTCTTTGGGTACATATCCTGTGGTAAGGCTGAGATTGAACAGTAGTTTTATGTTTGGGTTTAGCTCATCTTGGAGTTCATGTAGGGTGCAGCCCAGGACACCACCTGGTCCCATTGGTGCTGTGTTATTTGCTTTGGAGAGGGCGGCTCTTACCTGAGCATCTGAGATGTCAGAGGGGCAGCACTCTGCTGGGATAGATATTTGCCCTTCTGGTGGGGAGGGGGGGAAGAAGTTTGCGCTGAACCTGTCAGCTAGGATGTTGGCAATGTCTGTGGGTTCGGTGTAGTTTTTTGTCATTTTGGACTAATTCTGAGCATATCTGGGAATTCCCACCCAGGTTCCTAACATAACTAAAGAAAGCCTTGTAATTATCCTTAGTGTCCTGTGCATTTCTTCTCTCGAAGCTGGCCTTAGACAATTTTATGAGTGCCGGTAGTATTTTGTTAACCCTGAACAGAGATGCCTCTCCTTTTTGGGATTTTGCTCTATCATGTACTAGCTTCCTCATTCTATTGTATAGTTTGTTTATGGCTGTGGTCCACCAGACAGGACGTCTGCCTTTGGAGGATTGGGTCTTGTTTTTATTTGGGATTGCATGATCCATGCATTCCTGAAGGTGTTCATAGAATGCGTTTATAAAGGATTCTGTGGTCTGGGCTATATTTTCCACAGGGCCGGGGGCTTTGAAGGATTCCACCTTGGTTTTGAGGGGTGTTGAATTTGCTGTAGAGAAGTTTTACAGTGTGGTTTTGTGGGCAGGGGGTGGGGTCGGGATGTGAATATCCAGTGAGATTAGTTTATGGTCTGATCTTACCAGTGAGGGGTACACTTCTGGTCTGGAGCATAGAGTCCCCATGTTGGTGATGATCAGGTCCTGTATGTTTCCCCCTCTTGTGGGAGTGGTAACAAGTTGTTCCATAGCATTTGAGTGTATAAATGCTATGAACCTTTGTGCTAGGGTGTTGGAGCGAGAGTAATGCTCCCAGTCTATGTTTGGGTAGTTGAAGTCCACCAATATAATGGTGTTTGGAGAGACCTTCATATTTCCAGTGTTCTCAGGAAGGCCAATTGGGGCTCCTGGGTTTGGGAGGGTGGTGTGTGGCAGGCTATAAACTGGAAGGCAGTTTTACCCACTGTTAGTTGCACATGGATAGTCTCTGATGCTTTGTGCTGTGCCACCAACCTGGAGGTGTGTGTATCTTTGACAAATATTGTTACTCCCCCCTCCTGTTCTGGTTCGGTGCAAGTTTTGGGGCTGACAAGCATGGTATGAGGTATAACCTGACAGTGCCGGGGTGCTCTCGGGAGCCTTGAACCAGGATTCTGTTACTGCACAGATACTGATGTTCTCCATACTAAGGACAGTTTCCAGTGCGTGCAGCTTGAGGTTTACACTGTTGGCGTTGAGTACCATTACTATTAGTTTCTTATCCCTTGTGACACCTATGGAGGTGGTTTTGTCTTTTGAGCCTTGCCTAAAAAATGCACTATGGGGGTAGCAAGAGCCTTTGCCAATATCCGAAAGCCCAGGAGTGACAGGTGCAAGCCATCCCTAGCAAAGCATCGTGGCTTGTCGAGCATGTCATCCCAGGCTGACAGGCATTGGATCCCTTTTGAATGACACCGAAACTTAAGCCAATTATTGAAATTGATCATCTTGTCTTCATATTGTGGCATCATTCTTGGTGAGGGTAAGATGCTACTCAAGGTCAGGGTCATACCAGCCTGGGCCACATGCTCAGAGAGCTCCTCTATGTCTCTTATCAAGTAGTCCAGGGAGGTACATCTCAGGTCATTCACACTGGCATGGACAATGACTGAGTAATATTTGTACTTGCCTTGGAGTGACCTGTGTGCTTGTGTTATGTGCCGGATCATAGCACCCGACAGGCATCTCACCATGACCTTCTCCTTGTTCAGCCTGGTGAGCGGGATGTCAGTGTGCCTGACGACAGAGTCACCTATTACAAGTGTATCAGGTGTGTTGTTTAGCCTTAAGGGCTTTGACTGTTCGGCACACTGGCTTTGTGAGCTATGTGTTGCACGTGTTCTGTTCTGGGGTAGCCGTTGCTTGGGTGTCTGCTTTGGAGGTCTCTGCTGCTTAGGCAGATTTTTATTTAGAGCCTCCGAGTATGTTTTTGTGTGTTTATGTGTTTGGTTTGCTGTCGTGGTAGGTCTATGTGAGGCTGGAATTGTAGTGACTGGGGTTTCCTTCTCCTCCTGACAGGTTTCGCCAGTACTGAGTTGAGAGAGCTTAGCCTCCAGTTTGGCTATATGGTTGCATCTCTCACATGTGTTGGAATTTGTTGGGGGGAGGAGAGGGATGTCTGTGTACATGAGGCAGTTGTAACATTGCCTCAAGATTCCCAGATTCACCAGCTGGACCGGAGAGGAGATTGACAACTGACCTTTGGACATGCTAGAGTAGTATTGGGAATTCCTTTATAATTGACAACAAAAAGGGCCAATGGGAAACAAGGTACTCAAGGGGAGTTTGTGAGGGTGTAGTGCTTTTAATTTGTTAGTGCTGGCGTATATAAATGCTTTAGTGAGCAAGTGCCAGGTAACTCAAATGCAATGTGTTACAGGTAACTTAAATGCAAAAATGACAAACAGTAACTTTCTTTCAAGTGACACAAGGAAATAAGTACAGTAAGCAATGCAGATGTCACTAGCGATCCTCAGAAGCGCTGAAAAGCTGCGTTTTAGGTGGAATTAGCATTTCAGGGAAATAACAAGCAAACAAGCATACAAACAAAGCTACATTCAGCAGGCCTGGATCTAGTCTATGCTACAGCAAACAAAGTGTACCAATTTCAGTAAGAAACAGTTCAAATATGCAGGCACTATAAGCCTTTAGCCAGAAATTCCCAGCTCAGATGGGCAGAGTCCAGCCTCTCCTCCCACAAGAGTGCAGACCATGAACCTTCTTAATGTAAAATAACTGGCCTGAAGCCCAAGTACTTAAACCAGAACTAATACACATATAGAATAACAGACACTGAGCCCACAATCAGCAGTTCCCAACTTAGAAGGATGTAAGCTACCTGTCCTGCCACCACAGTATCCTTGACATTTAATGAGACTCACCCTCCTGTCATAGTTAGTTCCGTGTTTTGGGGCTGTCAAGCATGGTATGAGGTGTAACCTGGTAGTGCTAGAGTGCTCTTGGGAGTCTTGAACCTGTTGTCTATTACTGCACAGATAACATTCTCCATGCAGAATAGAGTTTGGACTGCATGCATCTTGCGGTTTACATGTCCGGCATTGAGTATCATTACTTCCATTTTCCTATCCCCTGTGCTACCTATGTAGGTGGCCTTCTGTTTTCAGCCTTACCACCAGAATGCAAAGATGTGCAGACATTACAGTATGGTAATTAATAGTGGTGTACCAAACAATACAATGACAATCATACTGTTAATGCATCAGGCATGCTGGGATATACCCACAATGATATCATTACACTGTACTGTTGACAAAATGATAATATTACTACACTTCTATGTAGTCACCCTGTGCATCAGCACCATGTTAACCTGTTTCTGCACCAATGTTACAGATTGCAGGAGGTGGCACAGTTTCATCATATGCACAGGGTGTGTACGTGGTATGCTTGAGTCTGCCACTGATTTTCTGTTTTGAGGGGTGTTGAATTTCCTGTAGAGAAGTTTTACACTGTGGTTTTGTGGGCAGGGGGTGGGGTCGGGATGTGAATATCCAGTGAGATAAGTTTATGGTCTGATCTTACCAGTGAGGGGTACACTTCTGGTCTGGAGCATAGAGTCCCCATGTTGGTGATGATCAGGTCCTGTATGTTTCCCCCTCTTGTGGGAGTGGTAACAAGTTGTTCCATAGCATGTGAGTGTATAAATGCTTGGAACCTTTGAGCTAGGGTGTTGGAGCGAGAGTAATGCTCCCAGTCTATGTTTGGGTAGTTGAAGTCCACCAATATAATGGTGTTTGGAGAGACCTTCATATTTCCAGTGTTCTCAGGAAGACCAATTGGGGCTCCTGGGTTTGGGAGGGTGGTGTGTGGCAGGCTATAAACTGGAAGGCAGTTTTACCCACTGTTAGTTGCACATGGATAGTCTCTGATGCTTTGTGCTGTGCCACCAACCTGGAGGTGTGTGTATCTTTGATGAATATTGTTACTCCCCCCTCCTGTTCTGGTTCGGTGCAAGTTTTGGGGCCGACAAGCATGGTATGAGGTATAACCTGGCAGTGCTGGGGTGCTCTCGGGAGCCTTGAACCAGGATTCTGTTACTGAACAGATACTGATGTTCTCCATACTAAGGACAGTTTCCAGTGCATGCAGCTTGAGGTTTACACTGTTGGCGTTGAGTACCATTACTATTAGTTTCTTATCCCTTGTGATACCTATGGAGGTGGTTTTGTCTTTTGAGCCTTGCCTAAAAAACGCACTATGGGGGTAGCAAGAGCCTTTGCCAATATCCGAAAGCCCAGGGGTGACAGGTGCAAGCCGTCCCTAGCAAAGCATCGTGGCTTGTCGAGCATGTCATCCCAGGCTGATAGGCATTGGATCCCCTTTGAATGACACTGAAACTTAATCCAATTGTTGAAATTGATCATCTTGTTTTCATATTGTGGCATCATTCTTGGTGAGGGTAAGATGCTACTCAAGGTCAGGGTCATACCAGCCTGGGCCACATGCTCAGAGAGCTCCTCTATGTCTCTTATCAAGTAGTCCAGGGAGGTACGTCTCAGGTCATTCACACTGGCATGGACAATGACTGAGTAATATTTGTACTTGCCTTGGAGTGACCTGTGTGCTTATGTTATGTGGCGGATCATAGCACCCGACAGGCATCTCACCGTGACCTTCTCCTTGTTCAGCCTGGTGAGCGGGATGTCAGTGTGCCTGACGATAGAGTCACCTATTACAAGTGTATCAGGTGTGTTGTTTAGCCTTAAGGGCTTTGACTGTTCGGCACACTGGCTTTGTGAGCTATGTGTTGCATGTGTTCTGTTCTGGGGTAGCCGTTGCTTGGGTGTCTGCTTTGGAGGTCTCTGCTGCTTAGGCAGATTTTTATTTAGAGCCTCCGAGTATGTTTTTGTGTGTTTATGTGTTTGGTTTGCTGTCGTGGTAGGTCTATGTGAGGCTGGAATTGTAGTGACTGTGGTTTCCTTCTCCTCCTGACAGGTTTCGCCAGTACTAAGTTGAGAGAGCTTAGCCTCCAGTTTGGCTATATGGTTGCATCTCTCACATGTGTTGGAATTTGTTGGGGGGAGGAGAGGGTTGTCTGTGTACATGAGGCAGTTGTAACATTGCCTCAAGATTCCCAGATTCACCAGCTGGACCGGAGAGGAGATTGACAACTGACCTTTGGACATGCTAGAGTAGTATTGGGAATTCCTTTATATTTGACAACAAAAAGGGCCAATGGGGAACAAGGTACTCAAGGGGAGTTTGTGAGGGTGTAGTGCTTTTAATTTGTTAGTGCTGGCGTATATAAATGCTTTAGTGAGCAAGTGCCAGGTAACTCAAATGCAATGTGTTACAGGTAACTTAAATGCAAAAATGACAAACAGTAACTTTCTTTCAAGTGACACAAGGAAGTAAGTACAGTAAGCAATGCAGATGTCACTAGCGATCCTCAGAAGCGCTGAAAAGCTGCATTTTAGGTGGAATTAGCGTTTCAGGGAAATAACAAGCAAACAAGCATACAAACAAAGCTACATTCAGCAGGCCTGGATCTAGTCTATGCTACAGCAAACAAAGTGTACCAATTTCAGTAAGAAACAGTTCAAATATGCAGACACTATAAGCCTTTAGCCAGAAATTCCCAGCTCAGAAGGGCAGAGTCCAGCCTCTCCTCCCACAAGAGTGCAGACCATGAACCTTCTTAATGTAAAATAACTGGCCTGAAGCCCAAGTACTTAAACCAGAACTAATACACATATAGAATAACAGACACTGAGCCCTCAATCAGCAGTTCCCAACTTAGAAGGATGTAAGCTACCTGTCCTGCCACCACAGTATCCTTGACATTTAATGAGACTCACCCTCCTGTCATAGTTAGTTCCATGTTTTGGGGCTGTCAAGCATGGTATGAGGTGTAACCTGGTAGTGCTAGAGTGCTCTTGGGAGTCTTGAACCTGTTGTCTATTACTGCACAGATATCAACATTCTCCATGCAGAGTAGAGTTTGGACTGCATGCATCTTGCGGTTTACATGTCCGGCATTGAGCATCATTACTTCCATTTTCCTATCCCCTGTGCTACCTATGTAGGTGGCCTTCTGTTTTCAGCCTTACCACCAGAATGCAAAGATGTGCAGACATTACAGTATGGTAATTAATAGTGGTGTACCAAACAATACAATGACAATCATACTGTTAATGCATCAGGCATGCTGGGATATACCCACAATGATATCATTACACTGTACTGTTGACAACATAATAATATTACTACACTTCTATGTAGTCACCCTGTGCATCAGCACCATGTTAACCTGTTCCTGCACCAATGTTACAGATTGCAGGAGGTGGCACAGTTTCATCATATGCACAGGGTGTGTACGTGGTAGGCTTGAGTCTGCCACTGATACAACCAATCGACATGTATGTGTGTGTGTGTTAGTGACGGACAACAGTACAAGATGGGGCAATGTTGATGCGGTGTGTGCATGTATGTGTTAGCCCTAGTTGTTAGCATTATGCATGTGTGTATGCATGCACACAGTTCCACCTCGTGGCTGCCATATACGGGTGTTTGTGGACAGCCACAGACTGTACCTGCCGGGTCATACAGATCACTGTCTCTGGCCACGGACACGGTACCTGTGCCTGGCAGGGGTGCTACGGACAGTATCAGGTACTAAGCCGGACTGGGTACTGTCATCAGAAGCAGTTGGTTGATGACTGGAGACATGTCCCTGCTGGGACTGTCCAGAGCCACGTGCACGTGGTCTTCTAGGGTGGTCTGATGACAGCACAGACCCAGCATTGCTGGGGCTGGTACTGGCACTATGGGAGCGGCCGTGGGTTTGTTGTCGTCCGCGATGACTGCCAGCTGCTGATGTTGCTGGCATATGTCCACGTCGACGCATCAACCGTCCTGCATTGCCCTGGCTCGTGGACATGTAGTTGTGGAACAGATCTAATGTGTCCCCCCAATGTCTGTCAATGACCTCGGTGAAATTACGGATGGCAGCCGCAACGTCACTCATAGTGTCATTCATAGCAGTGTGATCTGCTCTCAGCTCCCTCAGACCCTGTCTGGTGTACCGTTACATATGTGCCTGTGCCTGCATTACAGCCCGGAACATAGCTGAGGTTGAAAGACCTCTGTGGGCACGTCTGACAGGGGCAGTACGACCACGGATGCTCCCACGAGAACCCCTGGACATCTGCCTGTGTGGTACCATGTCAGGACACTGGCCATGGCTGCTGTGAGGGGATGCATGTGCCACTGATACCACATTACCCTGGTCAATGCCCACTGTATGCTGTCCATCACCTAAGGACATTGGTGACAATGGATGTATTGGCAGGATGACTGTGCGCATTGATGGGGTTGACTGCTGTGTACTGTTGATTGGCTGACCAACAACAGACCCTGTCACACCTCCCTGTGCCATTATACATGTATCATCATTATCACTATCCCCAGCAGTGGATTCAGGTTCCCTGCTGCACACCTCCAGAGCAACACCAGAACCTGTGAGAGGAAGACAGGAAACACAGTTTACAATGTGTACACAATGTTACCACAGATGCACACGGGCACATGCACACATGCACACATGCACACATGCGCACATGCACACATGGGCACATGCACACATGCACACATGCACATATGGGCACATGGGTACATGCACACATGCACACATACATACATGCGCACATGCACACATGCACACATGGGCACATGCACACATGCACACATGCACACATGCGCACATGGGCACATGCGCACATGCGCACATGCACAAATGCACACATGGGCACATGCACACATGCACACATGCACACATGCACAAATGGGCACATGCACACTCCTCAGTACATGAGATACAAACACACAGACACAAACACACCTGCAATCAAACACATAGCAATACTGTTTGAGAGTATTATTACTATTATTATCATTAGTATTAAAAGTACTGTTATTACACACTCACCAGCATGGATTGGCTGCCTTGCTGTTACACCAGAGGGACCTGCACAAATAAGACATTTATTGTCAGTGGGCACAACTGTGCCATTGATACTGTGAGTATGATACAGTTCAGTAGTACAATAGTTGGCTTTCACAGGTCTACTGCTGATATTGAGAATATCACTCTTGCACAATAATTACCAGGATAACAGCTACAAACACAGTACACACCTCACACATGCATAAACTACCAGTGTAGAGAACAGTCAACTATAGATATGGCATGTTACCTGCACGCTCCATGTCCACATGCTGGGTGGCTCCAGCCTCCATCATTACACATGTCTGCGGATGTTGTTGTTGTTGGGCTGGAGCCACAACACTTAGGAGGAGCCTCTCCAGTCTGGTGAGGGGGGGTGTATAGCCACCCCACCACCTGTGGCAAGCTGTTGCCTGTGGATATCCGACGCACGCTGATGGACATATCTAATTAAATCACTGCAGTGATGGTGTACCTGCTCATATGTCCGGTTATGCATGCCTATGTCATTTACCCGACGGACAAGGTCTTGCCACAGTGCAGCCCTCTCCTGCTGGTTCTGGCTGGTGCGAGAAAAGAGTGTGGCAAAATCCCACACCAGGCTCTGGTGTATCTCCTCTTCCTCTGCAGCAGAGTACGAGGGGTTGCACTGGTGCACCATCGCCCTGGAAGGAAAAGAAAAATATGTGAGCAAGTGATATGGCACACATAATACTCTACTGTAGTGATATCACTGAACTGCCATATATAGCATTTGTCTGTCTATTGGGGGATACACATGTAAATGACCACATATCAGTGCTCAGCCAACAACTGTGTGACAGTGCCTGGCACACTCCATACAACAAACTAGTATACACCAGCAGTCGGCACACTGTTTGAGGTCCAATGCACAACCTCACACTGGGGGTTTGTATCAAGGTAATGGATGGTGAACATTGTCAACCCATGCAATGCATGCAATGCACAGTAAAAATTTCAATGGTAATGCACCCTAGTCTTTGTGGTCATACCCCAACTTACACCGCAGTCACATACAGGGAACCACAGCACAACATATGGCAATGTAGTATGTTTGTATCCCAATACCTGACACATCTTTCTCTGGCCTCACACCAAGGACACTCACTACCATGACAGACACAAAGTCATGCTGAGCAATCACACCATTACAGACTTTGCACACAGTCAGTGGCACACTCATTCCACCTCACATAGTTGGTATTGCAATGAGTACATGTGTGTGTGCATTGTGTCATAGGTAGGTAGTATGCTATTGGCCCTGGGCCTACAGCAGCATACTGTTATGCTACCCTGCCCCTTGGGACACATGTAATGTGATTGTACTTGCTCCTGTCAAACAGTTACACAGGGTGACTCATATGGCATATTACCTATCTGCATAACATTCAACAGGGGTATGTCTGACATCTACTAATGAGGAGCCTTGCTTCTTAATGCTGGGTGGTTTACTCCAGGGTATGGCTTATTTGTGGGTAGGAACCTGTACCTCCACCATGTGCTCTTTACTGCGGTGCCAAGGATGACAGACATAGGTCATTTATGCTGGGGATATTGTGAGGTGTTACCATGGTTGTTGGACAACTGTTATGGGTGTGACTTAACTATGTATATCCAGCAGTGGTAACCCCTGTGTAGGCAGTATGAAAGGCACTCTATCTGTGGTTTTGTCAGTCACTCTGCATAGGTAATGTATTTGAGGGCATTATCACTGTTTGTTAGGTATGACTGTGTCCTTCTCCCTTTCTGTAGTTGTCATGGGAGGTACATACCATGTAGGACATTGTGAGGTGTAGAGGGGTACAGTGACCTACATTTCCCTAGCTGACACACCATTTGTGCTGACACATACCATGTACAGGAATTACAAGTCTAGTGTGCCACTGTGAATATCAAAGGGGAGGCTAGTGTACACTTGTTTTCCATGTTCCCTCCTGACACATCCAGTAGTAGGCAGGCAACCACCTATGTGGTGGTTAGTGGTGTAAGTGTTTTGGAATGGGGTATGGTACTCCAGTATCCACACTGGTGTTCAGTCCATGCCTTTGTCACCAGGCACCTGTTGCAATACATCTGCACGCATGTGCCTCTCTCAGTATATATATATATATATATATATATATATATATATATATAGAGAGAGAGAGAGAGAGAGAGATAGAGAGAGATATTCATATACATACATATCTCTAGACATTCATATCTGTCTGTATATGTGTATGTATCTATATATATCTATATATGTATGTGTCTATTACATATATATGTATATACATATTCTATCAAACTATCTATATATGTCTATCTATTTATACATCCCTCTCTATCTATGTACACATATATGTATATATATATATATATATATATATATATATATATATATATATATATATATATATATATATATATTTATATATATATATATATATATATACATATAATATATATATATATATATATATATATATTTATATATATATATTTTTTTATTTACACATATGAATACACACACTAACATACTGCTAAACATCCATTACTGTACAACCTACATTGTACGTTGCACTACAACCTACACTGATATGTGCACATAGCAACCTTCAAATACATATGTATGTCCAGCCTTCACTAACAGTTGCATTATGTCCCCTGCCCTATGCACATCTTCATATATATATAGATACAGATTGGTAACACATATGGAGGGTTCACAGTATGTAGACTATTAGATTATTAGTTTACATTACCTTTGTTTGTCACTGCTGTTTGTGATGGCTTGCTGCTTGGTGGCCTGCTGCTGGTTAGCTTGATGGTTTTTATTTTTTTTTTTTTTTTGGTGCCTCTCTCTGTGTCTCTGTGTCTCTGTGTCTCTGTGTCTCTGTGTCTCTGTCTGTCTCTCTCTCTCTCTCTCTCTCTCTCTCTCTCTCTGTCTCTCCCTCCGGTTGTTGCAATGAAAGTATTGCATGTGTGGACTGGGAGTACAGGCTGCTTTTGTAGGTATCTGCACATGTGCATGTGATGGCCTCTGCACCAATTGTTAGCCAGCATTTACTAATTGCATGCAGCCTGCTGTGTGGTAATTGCAGTTCTCACTGTGATTTCAGGTCAGTGCTATAAAATGTTAGGTTAGGTAGGCGTAGCCCTTTCAGATTTTCAAGGTGGGGACCATGCTGGTATGCTGTGGACACTGTTCTGTGAGTGTAAAGGTTGGTATGTCTCTCATATTTAAGGCTGTGCTGTAGACACTGAAATGCATGTTGTACTGAAACCTGACTATTGCTTCCTCCAGTTCATTCTTCTCAGTGTGTATGTTAACTGACACCTAATAATACTAATACTGTTTAAATGGGAGTATGTGCTTTCCTGTGGGACTTGTGGATTAACTGGTATACAGCAGTGGCTCTTGCAATTTGTTGCTATGGCTTCACTATTTGGCCTTTACATTCACTCCTTGAAGGCTTGCTAGGTGTCTTTACTGGAATGTGTTGCTATGGCTTTCCTATTTTCCATTTACATTCACTCCTTGTAATGCTTGCTATATTTCTTTCAGCAGCAATTCCTTATATGTTTGGTGTGGTTTGGTGGTACTGCATGCAGTCTGGTCTGGCCAAGGTGTGGGGCTTGACACCTACAAGGGTATTTTATTTTGCTGCTGAGCAGTAGTGGGGCCTTGTACTTTGTACTAACAGTTATGGATAGCAGGCACATGCAGCGCTTGTAAACTGCTATACTGTCCTTATTTTATTAGTTGGCTACATCCTTTGATATTTCTGGGTTGTACTCCTACATGCGGGTGTGCTTGTGGAAGCTATTCTACAGCTATTCACAGAGTGTGTGACAGCAGACAGAATGATATGCCTGTGAGTTTGTGACACTTGCAGACCTCAGATACTCTCAGGTGTATCTTTTATCAGCCTCAGGGAATGGTACATATCAGTGCGATACACTCGTGATATATTTCAGATATTCTGCAGTTGTGACTGTGGGGTATTTTGAGCATATGTATTACTACACCATTTCTGACATGCAAGTAGTGCATACTTTAAGTAATTGACAGTTACCATTACGTGGGATAAAACACCTTTCTGCCTACTGTTAGTACATTTCACAGGGAGTCAGTGGGGCACAGTTAACATTTGTTTTCAAATCAGGGACATCCCTGTGCGATACACTCGTGATATATTTCAGATATTCTGCAGTTGTGACTGTGGGGTATTTTGAGCATATGTATTATTACACCATTTCTGACATGCAAGTAGTGCATACTTTAAGTAATTGACAGTTACCATTACGTGGGATAAAACACCTTTCTGCCTACTGTTAGTACATTTCACAGGGAGTCAGTGGGGCACAGTTAACATTTGTTTTCAAATCAGGGATATCCCTGTAAATCAGTCACAGTTGCAAGGTCTGGCCTCTTACCTATTCAAATATGGCAGTGTTTATCCTGCTCTGATAGTGTGTGTGGTTTGCAAGGTGCTACTGTCACATTATTACCTACTAGCTACCTACTAGCATGGCTGTTTCTCTTCTCACACTGTTATACAAATCCACAAGAATTGCCAGTAAAGATACAAAAAAAGCTTTGTGTAATAGCCTTCCTATATTCCCTTTACATTCAGTCCTACTATTTCATGATATATTGCTTTCAGCACAATGTTCTTGCATATCAGTCATGGCTTAGTGGTAAGTCATGCAGACTAGTGTTTCCAAGGTCCTGGGTTTGAGACTGACAGAGAATTTTATTTTGCTGCTGAGCAGACTACAGGCCTTGTCATTCAGAGTGACTAAGGCACTTTTAAGCAGTTGTAAGCGGGTTAGCGTTGGTTTGCGTGGTGCTCACGCATGCGCACTGTCGCTTAGCTTCACGCACACACGCTTAGCTAAGTGCACACAAGCGCACACCTGCTTAAAACTCCTTAAAAGTGCTTACTCTCGCGCACACCCACGCTAATTTCTTTGAAAGAAAAGAAAATGGGGAGATAGGAAAGTGGTGAAAAAGGGGGCACAAAGAGGGTAGGACAGTAGGAAAACAAGCTCGGGATTTGCAGGAAGGATGTAGGAAAGGCCCATAGCTGCCCATTTCTTTATCAGCAACAGCTGTGCATATGTCTGTAATTTGGTGTGAAATTTGAAACCTTCCACCCCTGAGAGAGGGGTGAGGACAACAAAATATGTTGTACAGCCAATTGTAATTACCAGTTCACATGTCCAGCAGACATGTCTGCAAAATGGGCAGCTATGTATGGGGCGTAATTTTTTTGCAGGAACAGAGTGCCCTTTTTTTTTTTTTTTTCAGGTGAGAGTGGAATGTGAGGTACAGGAAGTAGGTATATTTGGGGAGGTAGGTAGGGGAGGTTAACAGACAAGACAAACAAGACACATACAGGGGTGGAGTATGACACATGTGGGGGGAAACATAATTGACGGGGACGGATGTTTGGATATCCTGAGCCCATGAGCCCACAGATGGCAACAGTGAAACTGAGATCCCCACCCATGGGCAGTTGCCACTGCGCCTTCACTGCCCAGGATGGGGCTGTGCTGGGGGCTGTGTAGGATGGGCAGCAGGCACACCCGTGAGTTGCACCCCCCCCCGTGCCTCAAGCTGGCATAGGGGTTCAAGCACAGAATGTCTGATCTCGCTAAGCACCACAGACCAGACACTTTGGAGGGTGAGTGGACAGTCTCCTCTGGCCATGCTTGCAGAGGGGGGACGTGCCCCATCCCCTGCAGTGCTGACAGCCGAAGGTGGCACAGGGCCACCGGAGGAGGTTCTGGCCTGGGCACTAGTGCCAGGTGCACTCGCCAGCTGAGGTGGGAGAGGTGGGTTCGCTGGAACCCGCCTTCCCTGTTGTCCTATGTCTAGCAATATTTTATGACATTTTGGGTTAGTAACAAACAATACCATTCAAAATTAGTTGTAACAGCATGCATCAGTATTCCCATTAGCCAAACACCCATGAATTCCAAACATTGAACAGCAAGCATAACACATGCATATTTTGAACAACAGTACACAATCCAACAGCATGCAGGGTTGATTGATGGCAACAGGCCATCAGGTTTGAATATGTGAACAGGGCACATGCATCAACGTACGTGCAAATATGTTTGAACCAACAGGACAAATGTCCATAGGAAGTAATTGTGAATACACATACCCAGTTTGTTGTGGAATGGCATTATTTGTGAATATAGGGTAGGGTGAAGAAATATTTCATTAACAACTTCAACTACCTATACATATGCTGTACATCTCTGTAGCTGCAGATATATATACCCTACAGGTCTTAGTACAGTTTCCTATATGTAACCTTAGGAATGTTGGTGATGGGACTGTTACTGATACATTAATATACATTGCATTTTTATTCATACATATTCATATCTGGCTGTGTTCAGGTACAGCATCCTGCTACATTTGATTTATATGGCTCTAGACAACTGTGGATGTTCATTATTTTATACAACCATACTATCTCCATATTGCAAGGGTACAGCAACATATCCAAATTGTGGGACAGACACATTCCAGCTTCAGTACTTTATTACAAACATTTCACTGTTTGGTTATGGCTGTCTCATTCATTTCATTATGTACAGACTGCAGTATACTTTATTCAAGAGTTATAACAGCTTTCTTGGTCGATTCATACCTCTTTCTCACACTCTCACTTGTTTTATTTTTACAATTCAAGATGGTACTTTATTCTAGGCATTATTAACATGTCATACTTGGTTACAACAATCCTTTCCAACAGACTCACTTGTTTCATATGGCAGATTTTCAAAAAGGATGTATTTGACACATGTCTATTGTCTTTAGCTTGTTTACCACTAATTGTCAGGCTGCAGCAGGTTATCTGATATTACAATACAGGTGGGAAATCTCTATTTCAGACTTGTTTAATTTTTATTTCTGGATTACAGGCTGCATCACTTATCTAATCATACAGTACTAGCAGAATCTTTCTTCTAGTGTTATTTGAACTTTATTAATATGTAAATACACTGAACACTTTTACAAGCTGTCTCACTTATATTGTATAACAATTACAGAAAAATAATTACTAACCTGCCTGGTGGTGCAACCGCTCCAGCCTATCACCATAGGCTCGCCGATTCGCAGAACGCACACCTGCAGCTGTAATATAAATGAAGTAATATTGGAACATACATCTCCATAATATCAGCTAGGATAATTTCTTACATACATAATTACATGGATACTTACTCAGTAGTGGGGCGTTGGGCATTTGCCGGGCCTCCTGGATCCAACAGTTCAGTTGGTCCTGCTTTCGTCTCTTCAGGTCCACATGGTGGTGACGGACCTGTTCACCAGTCCTCGGTATGCCTGTGGCACTGGTGAGATCATGTGCCAACCGGTTCCATGCCTCTGCCTTGTACGCTCCCCACAGAACCTGGCCCTGCATGAGTTGAGCCTCATGATCGTGGACTAGGAGCCAAACCATATATTTGGACTCCTCAACACCCCACCTCTGTGCTCGGAAGTGACTACCCTCTCCTACACCTGCCATCCTGACTGCAAATAGGTTCCACAATCAGTTATGCTGTGTATTCCCGCCTATGGGGCTTATATATGCCATTTTTCCCACACTTATCTGTGATTGGCCATTTTGGAATTGTATCAGCTTAAAAAAACCTGCTTTGGCATGCTTCTATTTCTATTCATTCCTATATATATGCTAATACTGCATTGTTCAGTACAGCTGTCATGGCTTAGTGGTTCAGTACTTTGACTATGATGCACAGTATCCTGGGTTCGAGCCTGGGCATTGCTTTTTTTAATTTTACTACTGTCTAGACAGGCTAGGAGGTGTGTCTGTGTAAAGGCGGCTTTGATACAGGTTGCTCAACGTTGCCCGCCGGTAAACCGGTTGGCGCGCTGCGCAGCTCCGCACAAACGGGTTATGATGGTTAACGCGTTATTTGGCTATGAGCACGCATATTATGCTATGAGAAATGTTGCTCAACTGTGGGCACACAGTTTCAGTGTGTTAACGCACTGCTCAACTCCGGGCACTCATATTACACCTGTTAAACCACTGGTCACCTGCGGGCAATCATACTCAGCTTGTTAGAGCACTGCTCAGCTATGGGCACTTATAAATTTTTTTTTTTTTATTGTGTCAGATTTCTTCAAAAATACATGGCCCATTTCATTACATTTTACTTAAATTATAGTTATTTATATATATATATATATATATATATATATATATATATATATACATATATGTCAGGGATTGTTTCGTGCTTATTTCACTAAAAATAGAAAATTATGTTGTTGCGGCTCGAACCGTGACTACCTCCTCTTTGGCCGACATCTCTACCACTATGCTATTGCTACTTGGCTTAATTTACATATTTAGATCTTATATGCTTTTCCAATGAGTGCTAACTGTGGCTGAGTGAAGGGCACACCCGTGCAAACGAGTGCAATTACGGGCAAACATTTTTGAAATTATAAAAAAAAAATTAAACTGTTGATTTTTACGTTTTACATTACAGTTGGGTTTATAGTCTGTGGGGGCATGTGTGCTGTTGTGCTTCTTGACATTTCCGTGGACTTGCTTGTGGGTGTTTCCTTTCGGGACTGTGATTTTTCTGGGGGCGTGTCCCTTTGCAGGACTCTCCATGCGGACACACCCCCTACTTTCCTACACGGACTGTTTTAGCCTAAGGTGTGATTCAGCATGCCCTCATGAATATGCATGGCATGCTGACATCACACCGTTTAACTGCAGCCTCTGTGTAAGACTTGCTAACTCTTACATGGAGGTTTCGTGAATCCTGCCCAATGTTTATACAATTTACTTCATTAGAAATTAATTTTTGTTAACTTTTTTAATTCTTTTTATTTTTTTCTTACTTTTTCTTGTGATATAAAGGGTGTGAGATACATTTGAGTGTGCTATTAACTTGTATCATTTATTAAGTTTATGAATGCAAATTTAAAATAACAAATAAATGGAAATAAAAAAGAGAAATTAAATAAAAAATAAAGAGACATAATTGATAGAAAAAGAAACAGATACACTCAAAAATCTAAACAAGTGTTTTACTTTGCAGAATATACCTCTTGTGATGCAGTTTATGTAGAGAAAACAGCCTGTGCATTATAACAGAAGGTGGCAGAGTACCTAAAGAATGTTAAAAAAAGTAATATACTGTTCAAGCATACAGCTGCTTCTGTTAATTTAAGACGTTTTATTTTATGTCATTAACAGACTGAAAGTGATTTTAGATGATAGGATATTAATACTGTGTTATAAAAAACAGAATAATTTTGGCAGATTTCACTGTATGCTTTCAAAGAACCAATATTTAATTATTCATATAATGTAATATGTATGTTAAAGGCTAGAGCATTAATGTATTAGTTTAATTTTTTAAATATTTTAAATATGTTTATCCAATGAGATTTTAATTAAGACAATTATGTCAGAGGAGTTTTTAGTTTATAATGAGTTTTAGAGTCTGATGAAGTTCCTGATTACAAGAAAGAAAGCTCTCACATTTTTGGATATAGAAGTTGGACATAATACTGGTGTGGTTTCCATTTGTGTGCTCTATTTTATATATACCTTAAGTTTTTATTAGCTTTCAGTTGTTGCCCATAGATACTATTTATAGCTAGCAGTTTCCTTGATGACATAAAAGAATAAAGTCTTAACTGTGGCCCAGGTTACCAGAATTTGATTATCAGTTTGGGAGTTTGCTGGAGACTGTGTGGTGGAGGAGAGGTGTATAAAGGCATGACCTACTTTACCTTCCTTGGGGAAACAGGAGGGGGATGCATGCTTGAGGTGTTTCAAGTTTTCATTTAATTATGGGGTCTGAGAATGCATCAGGGCACCAGTCTAGGAGCGGGTAGAGTTCATAAGGATGCCTTCCGTGGAGGTGAGGATATCTTATTCTAGATTCCATTGGATGTCCCAAGCCTTATGTGACAAAGGGGACACTGCCAGCCCAGCTATCTGGAATGTTGTAAATAATTATATGTCATTTATGAATATCAATGTGATGTATACAAGATGCTTGTCTTACAAATGCATTAGAACTGTATGTCATGTGTATATCAAACTACTTGAATGTATTTGTAAAGTGCTTGAAATGTAACCACAGCATGCCCCACTGGAATAGAACAAAAATGTACATGCATTGTTGTAACTGTTTAAATGTATATATTTTAACAGTAGAAACTGGAACACAGGAGGTTAAACCTCAGTCTAGTAAATTTTAGAGAAATAGATGAAATTAAATTACTTTATGGCAGCAAGGAGACACAGAATCTGTTCTGAGAGGTTTTCTGTATTGTCTTGGAAGTGTTTTATTGTTTTAAAGTCTCCACCATTAGTCAAAGATCTGAGGAAAAGCCCTTGTCTAAGTATTTTCACAAGTAGATGTTAAATACTGCCAGATTCCAGCAGTGGGGATTTTCACGTGGGATAGTGTCAGATAACAAGAAATGATGTCATTGTGCAAGCAATACCAGCAGTAATATTTGAGA
Organism: Protopterus annectens; assembly: GCF_019279795.1. Lineage (NCBI taxonomy): Eukaryota > Metazoa > Chordata > Ceratodontiformes > Protopteridae > Protopterus > Protopterus annectens. The sequence goes on from NC_056743.1 coordinate 1,463,673,868, forward strand.
TATTAATTTGAGAACTCTCTGAAAGAGAAAGACAGCATTCTGTCATCTGTCTTGGACCTGAAAAGAAGACCCATTCACCACACATTTGCCTTGCTCTTAAGTAAGTTAACAAGGTTATAGCAATTCTCTTAGATATAGTGAGGAATATAGCAAAGCTTAATTCAGACATTTTTCTTTATTTATTTGGGACTGTTAGGGATAACATACCTATGTACATCACTTAGTATACACCAAATGGATAACTGGTTTAGCCACTCCACTCCTGTGATATCAGGCCAATTGTCACCCAACCATTATACTGCTCAGTAAGGGACTGTCACTTAAACCTGATGAACCATTACTATGAAAGCATGTCTTTTTTGAAGTAGAATATTAAAAATGTTCTCTGTGGTTACTTAAACCAATTTATTTGCTATTGTTTGCTTAAGTGACTGTTGGTTGGCTTGGTTTAGCCTGCTTGACCTTTCTTATTTTGTTTTGTGGTTCAGCAAAGGATAGTGCTGACACCTATGCTTCATTATGACCTTGTAGATCCCGAGCTGCATCTCTTTGTATGGGTGCCTACTCAGGAAAGGAAAGAGCTGTGACTGGTCATATTTGTTGCTGAGCACTGAGGGATACATAGCTATGGCTTAGACAGCAGCTGAAGTCAACAGTGGCTCTGCTGTCCCCCAACAAGACCATAATAATGGTATTAAGAAAGGCAGAGCCACTGTGAAAAAAAAAATATATATATGTGTACATATGTATATATATATATATATATATATATATATATATATATATATATATATACTCACACACACACACACACACACACAACACACACACACACACACACACACACACACACACACACACACACACACACACACACACACACACACAATTCCCTAAGTATCCATGAATTGGTAAGGGACCTGGGATCACAGGTTGATCATGATCATACCTTTGACCACAAAATGTCTACTGTTGTAAGGAAAGATTTCCATGTAGCTCATTTGATTAGTAAAGGCATCACCTTGAGAGCAAAAGAAGTTATAACCCCCCCCCCCATACTTGACACTTATCCGGGCCATAATAGAACATAATGCTCAATTCAGTATGTGCTGTACTAAGCACATACAACAATTAGAAAGACCTCAAAGGTTTCTAACAAAAAAGATCAAGGGCCTCCATCATGCACCTCACACGGACCAACTAAAATCCCTGTCACTTTACTCTGCATCGTACAGACTTCCTAGAGGAGACTTATGCCTGGCCTACAGAGCAACCCAAGACCCAAACCTAATGAACTTACTACATATCTGTAAATCAAATGGGTCTTGGGCTACCTGTTCCAGGGACTTAAATATGGCCTGTGACCTAAAAAGGACATGTTGGAGGGACAGATTTATCTCCCAGAAACTGCCACATCTTTGGAACAGGCTACCAATTTATTTATTTGTTTATTTTATTTATTTATTTATTACATTTGTTGACCGGGAAAGTTCACATGGCCTAGAAGAGGCCATTTTCAATGGAGGTCCAGGAAGAAAAGCTCCAGAAAAGTAAAATTAACATAAAAATATATACAAAAAGATTTGAATACAATGTTGACACATGGAAATAAGGATACAAGGTTGCAAATAAAAACACAAGTTTAACAGTGATATCATTTCATTAATTGCAGACAAAGGTCTTAATCTATGAGAGAGAGAGTAAGAAAGAAAGAATGAAAGAAAGTGATAGGTTAGCACATAGGATTATGTCACATGGGAAGTTACTATCACATGGGAGAAAGTAAATAGTAGAAATGGCAAAGGGTATGAAAGTCAGCTGTGAACAGGAAAGAAGGATGCAGAATATCTGAGTTAAAACATGAGAATAGGTATAGTAATGTGTAAGGTTCAGGCTGAAGAGTATGGCTATAGGATGTAAAGCAGGTGGACATAATGAGTGAGAGGTGAATAGGAGGTGACAGAAAGGGACATGAAGGTACAGAGAAGACTAGTGGTAAGTTTTTAAAGATTGATAAGTGATAGGTTTCATGTGAAACAGAGGACCCTTACGACTCTGTTCAAGAGGGAACCTGGATGAGTGCATGTGTCACCGTAAATTCGTACCAGGGATAGCACACACAACCTTCCTGGACATGGGCAGTCATCATTAAATAAAGTTTTGGGTATTGACTAGTACTTCTACAGTATTACATTGGGTTGAAACTGCCAGGCTTAAAATGACCTCTGGGTAAATAGACTAGTAAACTGCTATGATCCTCTGTATATATATATATATATATATATATATATATATATATATATATATATATATATATATATATATATGTGTGTGTGTGTGTGTGTGTGTGTGTGTTTATATGTATATATATATATATATATATATATATATATATATATATATATATATATATATATATACACATATATGTATGTATGTAAAACACTGGTGTGTTGTGCTAGGAAGAAAGATGCATTTTTTTACACTGAATGTATGGTCATTATTACTGTACAATTTCTGTATGAAGTTAGGTGCCATTTGAAGGGATGTGGTGTCAGTTAAGGGTAACGCTCCCAATTTTGCAGTCATCTGCATATTTAATGAGCCAGATTCCAGTGTCAATTTTAATTTCTGAGGCAATCAATGTCAAATTGGAAATGTCCCAGAACAAAGAATTGATCAACTCCACTGGTGACAGAGGATGGTGAGAATAGGACTCCTCTTGTTCTAACCCGTTGTGATGACTATATAGTTGGCTGTGTTCCCACGTTATTATGACTTTATTTACCTTTAAGATCCTTGAGTTTATATGAAGGTTATGTACTTACCATAACAATAGATCTAAATGATCTGTGACCATTCGTCCAACCTCTATGACTCTGCTGAAGGGTCAAGTTATTGTGGCACCAAAAACTTTCCCATGGTCTAATTTCTGCTATTCTCCCATAATGCTTTATGCTAGTCGTAATCTCCAGATTTCTGTGCAAATAATTCCGGAGCTCAGCAAAAGTTAACATAACTTGCATACCTACAATACCTTCCTCCAGGCCGCACCTAAACTGGGAAATAATGAAGGTCAGTGAGTTTGTTGAAGAGGATAGACTCAGATCACCTAGATCTATTATTATAGTAAGTATGTCATTTTCGTATCTGTAATGAACTGGTCCATTCTCTTTGATACCTACAGCTGAGTCCCAAGCATAACTTCTTTGGACTCCAATACAAGATGCTGGTTCTGAAAGAAGACCGTTCCCTGGACACCTCATCCATCTTATAGTATCTTATGAAAGTGTGCAAGGAAGCCCAGATTGCAGCTGTGCAGATATCATCAGTAGAAGTACTAGCAAGATGTCTTTGCAGGAGATCAGGCACCAGTAGAATGGGCTTTTGATTGTAATGGCAGATGTTTTGCATACTTAATTTTAATAAATGTGATGTAATTCATAAGCCACCTTGCAGAGTGAATATTTCTTATTACCTGCGTGATAGCATGCAGGTGGAATTTCAGTAATATTTGTACATCTAGAATCAATAAAATATATTTTTCCTTTACTGGAGTAGTTTGTTAAACAAGGAGGATGCTTGATAGACTGATTTAAATTGGCTTTTTATATACCTTTGGAATAAAGGATGGGTTAGTATGATCTGCTACCCTTTCCCTATGCAAGATTAAGTACAGAAGGTCAACACATAAAGCCTGGAGCTTAGATATTTGCCCAGCTAAAGTAATTTCCACCAACAACAGGATCTGATGAAAACGCTGGTTTGAAAGGAGAAAGGATTAACTTCAGCAACTCAAAATCCAGGCTACACTGAGGTAGTATACTATTTAATTGTGTAGCAAGGAAATTTCTCCAAGGAAAGCTTTGTATGTTTTAAGAGAAGCTTAAGAATTTTTAGTGTAAACTCTGGTAGTAATGAGATATAGCCAAAAGATCTACTTTGAATGAAGATAAACTGACATTAACCAAAAATCTTGAAATAACTAATAGGTTCATAGGATGGGTGATACTAGGCTATTGACCCAGATACCCTTATAAGCATAGCCAAGAATTTTACCCATGTTCCCTCAAAGTCAGCACCTGTTTCCCCTGTCCAACAAGGAAACAGGCGGGATTCCCAATAGTGTATTTTCTGTTTCCCATCTAGTCATCCAGGTTCCTCTTAAAGAGGGCTAGAGAGGTACTTTGCTTGACATGGAGAGGGAGTCTATTCCACAGATGGAGGAGTCGTTGGGACACAAACCTATCCCACCAACAAGTTCTATTAATGTCACAGACCAGATTAAAGCCTTGTGTTCACGTTGCATGACTGGAGTTTGTCTTATGGATATGCAGCAACTCCATCAAGGCTGGGTCTGAAATGACCTTATATGCCAGACACAGGTCACCTCTGAGCAGTCTGTATGAGACTGAGTAGAGGGACAGGACTTTTAGCATATCTGTATAGGATAGGTATTTGAGACCCTGAATTTTCCTGGTCAGGAACCTCTGTGGTCTCTCCAACTGCTGCATGTGCTTGGCAAAGTACATGGAAGGGGGCATTGTACTCAATAATGGGTCTGATAAGGGAGGAGTACAGGGATGTTATGACCTCCTTGTTCCTGGATGAAATACCCTTATTTATGAGGTGGGCCATGTAGAAAGCCTTCCGTACAATGGAGGCAACGTGTTGGTCAAAAGTCAGGTTGCTATCAACCTGGTTGCCCAAGTCCCTCATGACTGATTGCATGCTTTGTACGTTTTTATGAATGTGATAATTAGTGGGGATGACATTTTCCCAAAAAGGCATTGGCGCTGAGTTTGAGGCCATGCTTCTGGCACCAGTCATTAGTTGGGGTAAGGCCCTCTTGGAGAATGTTCACATCACTAGGGGAATTTAAGACAGTGCCCAGCTTGCAGTCATCTGCAAACATGGTTAGCCACAGACCACTTGTTTTGGTTTGCACCTCAGAAAAGTATATCCCAAACAGTAAAGGCCCCAAGACCAATCCATGGGCTACACCACTCATTATGGGTCTACTACAAGGGGTGGCTTCCCCTACTTTGAGTAAGGGGGTTCTATCAGTGATCCAGTTAGCTACCCATCTGGTAACATACGGGTTGATGCCTAGCTGGGAGAGTTTATCTATTATGTCTGAGTGGGGAATAGTGTCAAAGACGTTGGCTAGATCAAGGTAGGGGGAGTGCCCCATCTTCCCCTTCTCCATGGCTTTGGTGACTGTTTTCAAGAAGTCAACCAAGTTTAACAGGTATGACCTCCCTTTGACAAAACCAAACTGTATGGGGTCAAGTGATTGGAGGTTGCCGATGTCCTTGTTTATAAGGTCCATGATCTAGAACAGGTCTGTGATGGGCCTCATAAGAAAAGACTTCTACAGAAGATGTGGCCACAGGAGTGGGGATCAAACCTATTGAGGCCAAAAGGGGAGGCATGCAAATGATCCTGTCCTTACTTGGTCTGGCCATCTGTATGATCTTGACAATCAATTTAAAAGGAGGAAGGGGATGCAATGGCCTCAAGGGTCATTTCTACACAACAAAATCCCTGCACCACTGCTCCCAGAAGAGGAATGAGGAAAAGGAAGTTGTTGCACTTGGAAGTGCATTGTGCTAAAAGTCAAAGCATGGCTTCTGCCAGCATCAGACAATTCTCTCAGCTACTGACAAACGTATGGTCCACCCATATTGTACTGGAACTCAATGCCTGAGCCTGTCTGGCAGACAGTTGGCTAGACCCAGTATTTCAGCTAGTATCAGAATGTGGTTCATTAACAGAGCACATTACCATACTTGCAGTTCTTCCCTGCACATGCAATAGCAGCAAGCTCCTTTTTGCTTATGTACCAGACTATGGCCATACTGTCCATGTGAATGCCAACAGCACATTGTGGGAAGGATTCTTGGAATACTTGTAAGGTAAGAAGTACCATTCTTACCTCTACACATTTATGCACAGATTAAACTCCTGCTGGAACTACACCTTCTAGGACTGTCCTGCTGTAACAACGTCCTTTTAATGCAAGACTGAAGTATCCATGGTTATAGCCACAGGGGGATAGTGAGTTGAAAGTGACTGTTCATAGTTAGACTGAGTGCTTGCATCCACCAGTGGAGAGACCGCTTCTAAGATTCTGACCTTCTGAGATTCTGGCCTGAAAGTTGAGACTATTTATGATCTGACACCACTGAATTCTAATGTCTATACCTGGTACAGGAGACTTTGAGAGGGCTCAAGATGTTTCTTCCTAAACTGTCATCCAGCTTATGGAATGATGTGAGGAAAAGAAAATACGAGGAGAGCTAGATCTGTGTCTATGAGTTCTCTGTGGCTTTCTGCTTCTCTGGTAATGGAACTGAATGACTGGAGGCTGCAATCTCAGAACAAAATATCATCAGTATAGAACCTGAGGTTGTAGACATAATGCAGGAATGTTCTAGCACTGACAGATGCAATCACTTTGTCAAAGCCAGCTCCCTAAAACTCTGCTGAAACTGAGGGAATCAGTATCAAAGGCCTGGTATCCGAAAGGCTGACAACAGCCAAGAGCCTAAGAGAGAGGTAACCTTATACAAGCCCTGCTGTGAAGGCTGTCAGCACTGAATTCTTGAAGGTCAGTAATGCCAAAGACTAAAACAACTTTACAAGATTCTGTGCCCCATCAGCCTTGAGTCATCAACCCCAAATACTGAGGCCGAAGTGGCCATCAGCACCAGAAATGTCAGTGCCATGACCAGTGGCAGTGAAAACATGACCAGTACTGAGTGCATAAAGCTGTGGAGCAGTATTATCAGAGATATTCAATGCCAAGGAATCTTTCAACATACGTGGCAACTGAGGCTGGATGCTACTAATTTCATGAGTTGTAAGTTCAATGCCAGGATAAGTGAGGAAGAAGACAACATAGGAATATGCAATATGAAATCTCTGTCTGCTCTGGAAGCAAAGGAGGACAGGTTTAAGTCCACCTCTACATGGACCTGCAACAAGACCCCCACCTTCATGGATTATTTGATGTCCACTGTAACAGTATGAATAGGGGGCATAAGACTCCTTGTGTTCTCTTCTTTGACTTTTGGCAGAAGGTTAAAGACTGTGTCTACTGTAGTTTTACTCTTTGGTCTATAAAATACTGCAGAACTTGAAAGGGAAGAATCACCTTCCCCAAGACTATCCTTATCCATCAATTTTTCTCTACTAATTAATTGTGGTAATGCCTGAGGGTCCAGTTGTCAAAAAGCTGCATTCTGCTAACAAGACTGATGCCCCTAAACATGTCACACACAGAGTATGGTGATCTTGGGAAGATGTTTGTGAAAACCAGTTGTACACTTCTTAAAGACAGTATTCCTCATTACATCAATTTGTCAAAATATAGTCACTAAGCCAGACTAATCAGAAAGTGCAGTCAGGATCATATGACCTAAAATTCATCCACTGGTATAAAATCACCAGATTAATCAGAAACTGCAGTCAGTATCATATGACCTAAAATTAATTCACTGGTATAAAATCACCAGAAAGAAGGGGAGGAAATTATTATATAAACAGCGGCCAATGGAGAAGATAAACGAAAAATAAATATAACCAAATACCAAAATGATAAGATAAGGAAGGGTCTAACCTTAAAAGATTGCAGTTGATTAAAGACTGAAAATTAAATAAGGAAATTCATATTACAATTATTAAAGAATATGGATTGTTTTGCAATACTATTGCTATGCAGGAGGAAGAGTAAATTTGGAGAGACAAGCTAATACAAGGCATTATTGGAAGATGGGAGGAGCTAGAGGCTAGAAAAAAATCACTGACAAGCAGACTTGAGCTTCCAGCTACGACGAAGAAATTGAAGAGGATGGAATGAATCATCTTAGATCTATGCCTCTGCCATGGAGTATATTGAAGTACTCTGAACATATAGATAAAGCTTCATCCAGGTGGTGGTCATATGATCAAAGAAATTTATGAGGCTAAGCACACAAGATCTACATTTCACAATGCTGTACTGGGTTAAGTAATAGAAAAGGAGGCTCCTCATATGTGCCTGAATATGTTTCTTAATGAGTCTTTACATCATGCATATGATGCTGATCAATCTGTAATTACTGTGTCCTGTGGAAGGGTCTTCACTGGGGACAGAAACTACAACAACCTTCTTCCAGATGAAAAGATTGTGGCCAATTTTAAGTATGTCACTTTCTACAGGGCAAATATATCAGGAACATTATTCCAGAAAAACCTAAGATGTGTAACTATCACCTGCTGAGCTGGTTAGCCATTATCTCTAATTAAAAACATATATAAAACATAAATGGAAGAGCAATAAGTGCTTACTTAAATATTTTAATATAGGATCAAGGGAAGCTCTATTGCTCTACTGCAAATGAATAGAATTAATGCTCAAAAGATTCCACCTTGACAGCTTTCCATACTGTGGCATTTTACTTTTAAATGGTTGGGATTGTACAGTTTGGTTTTAATAAACTGTGTTTCATAAATCAGTATATCAACCATCACCTGAAAAGTATGGATGCACAACTTTATTGTTATTACAACCGATCACTAGAATATTATAATAGTCAAGCTAGTGCTGTAATGTCATCTGTGTAAACAAAGGCATACTTGTCACACAAAGGAGGGATTCCTAGTTAAAGGAAAACTTCACCCTAGAACTAAAAAATCTGCTTTTTTCACTCTGTCTTTGTTTCCTGACCTATTTTAACTCATCAGATAAGTGCTTTATTTGTAATTTTAGCCTGTTTACAACAACATTGGCTACTAATGGTGCTTGATCTATCAACGTGATCTTGTTCTCCTTCAACCCTTTCTCTTTTCCATAATGCCTTGTATGACTCATGCCAGACATAAGAAAGTAACTGTGAATTCCCATGTTATTGACATGTAATGGGATTTGTGTGGGTCACTATTATCTTTTTTTTCCTTTCTGTAAAAGGACTGCATCTTTTCTGTCTCTAATCACCCTCATTTATGTTTAACTCAGAACTTGTTTTACACTATACTTAGAAGTTATCCAGCTACAGCCAGAAAAGTAGCTAAACTGCTGGCCTTTGTTCATGGTATTCTTTTGTAGTCCAAGAGGAATTGACAGTCCCCTCCCCCCACACACTATTGCAGAGGTGTTAAAACTGTCAGTGCACTGAGAGACCCTACAGAAACAATTCCTCCAATTTTCCAATTCTCCAAAGATTTTTTCACTCTCGCAAGATATGCCTAAGACACACATACACACACACACACACACACACACACACACACACACACACACACACACACACACACACACACACACACACACACACACACACACACACAGTTACCAAACCAGTTTTCATTTAGACAAATATAAATTATAAAATATGTATCTCTCAGGTAATAATCAGGGGCATCCTACTGTAGTCACCACTATCTCTCACTTGCTAAACTGGGCTGGCTTGAACTCCCTCACCTCCTTCAATGGTATCAACTCTCACTCACCCACAAACTAGTAAACCATCCACTAAATGTCCCATCTCTCCAGAATCTACTCCAACCCTATCGCACCACCAGACCACTAAGATCCAGCAACAAAAATCACTTGCAGATCACTAAAGCCAATAACTCTGCTGGAGAAGCACTATTCTCTTGCACCATAGCCAAATTATGGAACTCCCTCCCACCCACAATTACCTCCGTACCATCATGCACCCACTTCAAAACTTTACTAAAAGTGCACCTAAAAAACATGCTGGCTATGCCCTTGCAACTCCCACTCTAATATCACCCACCCCATCCAAACACTACCTTTCTTTCCACTCCACTAACTACCTTGATTATAGCAAGCTCAGATACTCATAAGCCAGTACTTATTATACAGCAGGAACTTCTTCTTGTAACATTTGTTAATGTATGTTATGTACTTAGATAAAGATTCTAGTTGTCTACTGATGTACTATGTTCTTCATATTTAAATATGTTGTAAGTAATTGCTATGTAAATTGTTAATCACTATGTAATCCAATGTAACTACTGTATGTTTATTTTAACTGTGGAGTTTTTCTCCCCGGGCCTCCGCTGAAAATGGACCTACATCCAGTCGGACACTCCCGGTCAACAAATATAAATAAATAAATACATAATAAATAAATAAATAAGCTAAGTGATTTGGATTTATTTTAAGGTGATACCACAACTCAACAACCTATAGTGCTAAATGATACCCTCTTCTCAGATAATGAATAAGAATACAAAAAATACCAGTTAGAACATCTTAGTTAGAAAAGAATAAATACAAAATTTACTTAAGCAATAAGGAAGTCAAACTAGTGATCATTAAATGTTAAATATACTGAGGTAAATAATCTGCATACATTAAAGAAAAGGTAAGACACAGTTGTATAGACATGAATAAAGAAGGAAGCTTTTACTAATAACAGCTAAAAAGCATAACTGACTTAAAATGTACTGACCTTAAATGTTTTCATTTACTAAATATATTAGTCAAGCAAATGCTGATTTCGCAGCATATATGGATATGATTATCCACATCATCCAGAGAAGAATGACGGACTACTAGTTTCATCCCTTGATCTCCATTATGATCACTCTCTTTCTATGTGTGCGTGTGTGTGTGTGTGTGTGTGTGTGTGTGTGTGTGTGTATGTGTGTTTACCCTCTTCATTTCTTCCCCTAAGAAAACAGGTGAAGTCAAATACTTATTTTAACTGTCAGATTATTACATGCAGTGAAGCAATTTCTCAGGAACCAGTCTAATTAAATTAGTCCTCTCCCAGATGCAGAAAGTAATAAAAAATAAAAGTTTAATGTTTCCCAGCACCCTTAAACTACCATTTGGACAATTAACTGTTTGCATTTGGCCATTATCACAGTTTTGGACTCATACATTCTTTGAAGAGTCTTTAAGTTGTATTTTATGACCGTTAGTTTGTCGACACAGGAAAATCACAAACTTGCATTTTACATCGAGAAAGGGAGGTTGGCAGAGTGGCTAAAGGGGTTTATCTTCCAGACACAGGGCGCTTGTTTGATTCTTACATGGGGTAACTGTCTAAGCTTAAAATGGCCTACAAGAGCAGTTATCCTAGTACCCTTTACCTATGAGCAATACAAACTCCATGTATTTTCACTTTTTCATTTACTCTTTGTTTTACAATTAAAGGGAAAAGTCTTCTATCTGTCTCTGTGTCACAGAAGCACTCCTACAGCATATTAAACAGACCTTACATACAGTTTTACATGTATTAATAATGTGAAATAAGGAAGAAAGAAATACATCACATTTTAAGTCATATTTCTGCCCTTGCACCACATTATAATACTGTTCAGGTTAACAATTTTACTGCTTGATTGTGTCCCCTTGCATATTAAAATATCACTGTTACTCTTAAACACCCCTTTCATCAATCCTGGAGAAGAAAATGTTTAGCTACCATAGTTCACCCAATTTGCTATAACACACACACACACACAAAATTCCTTGTGTTGACCATTTTACTTCACTAGTGCAATGAGTCCATTTTAGAATCTATTTTCCAACCATCTTGCCCCCCTGACTTTTGAAGATTATTATCCACTCAGATGTACTTTCAATTGTGCAGTACTTTACACAATCCCCCTCATTCCACTATATTAAATCAATAAATCTCTGTATTATTTAAGTACTTAACTAACTAGCTCTACTCTAACAAAAGTTCATATTCCTCTTATGATATAATTGCATTTTTATTCAACACTACACACCTTCAATAAAATTTTAACATTTAAACTAGATTGCCGTCAATAAATTCAGCATATTTAATTGTAATATCACAAAAAAGTCCAATAATTTACATTTGTTTTAACCATGCACAATGTCTTTTAAATTTTTATTCTAAATGTCTTTTCATTTAATCATACCCCATGATTGATACTTAGTCCATCTATTTTCCTTTCTGCTATCCTTCTTGGTCATACTTCTTCCCTTTCCCATCTTTCACCCTTTTTAAGTCAGCTGACCTTCTCTATGACTGTCCCACCTCCTTCACTATCCTTCATTTGTCAAACTACTTTACAATTATCCTCCACTCCGATCACAGCCATGCAGTTGACGCATGCCCATACATAAACAAGGAAACAAACACTTCATTTCCACTATCTCAGTATGCACTAAACAATCCCATTATATATTATCTCATGCCTGCTCAATTGCTGGTATCCTACCTTCCACTGAATGAACCTCCCTCCCTCATGAATTTCCTCCATTTATCCGTAAGACTTCCTTTTTTTCTTTTACTGTTTGGCCTTCAAACTTCTTATAAATCTTGCTCTCTCACTCTGACCTAATCTTTACTCTTACTTCTGTCTTCTTCATCTTCAGAGTTCTTTTCCAGATCTCCATACAATTTTTTTCATTTGCTCTCTGTCCTTTAGTGGCACTCTTGTCTCTGTTCATAGACTCTGAGGTACCCTATTTAATTCTTCCAATATACACAGACATTGCCTCACCCTTTTGACCACTTCTGCTCCTCTCTGCCACTCAGTGGACCTGCTAGTAATTTCTGTCTGAATGTACTTGGTCTTGCATTTTTATGCACTGATGCAACTTGTAGGACATGCCAGTCTTTTGATCTTCCTTCCTCCTTCACTGAATTTTACTCAGGTCGTGTTCATCATATTCAGTCCTGCCACCTCTCTCCTTCTTTCCCCCATATCTTTGTGCTCACTCTACCTGATTTACCACTAGGCTGACCATTACCAACAGTAGCATTACTTTTGCTCCCATCACATTATATTCTTATGGATATCAATTGCATCTACTTTTCTAGCAGCCCAGTAAGTCTTGCTGCTGGCACAACTTGGCTCTCCAGTGTCATTTTGGGATAGACTGCCTTATTTACAGACACTGCAAGCAATCACTTTATCAGACAGGTCTTTTGGTTTCTTCCACTGTTTGACAAAGAAACTAAGGGTCATACTGCTAAATGCTAGGAGTTTAAATCAGAAACTGCTCTCTCTGGAACATTCCTCTTCCTGGAAGACATTGACATCTGTGCAGTCACAGAAACCTGGTTCAAGGATATAGAAAGTACCCTGGCCTTGCAAGTCTACAATGCATTTCACATTTTCAGACTGCAAATTGAAGGTGTGAGAACCAGTGGATGTAGAGTATCTACCTTCATTAAAGATAATTACACTCTAGACTTGTTAGACAAGGTAACTATGGTGTTACTCCAAGTCCAAATTGTTGTAGGTAACACCCCTCCTTCATGTCATCATCAGTTATAGATCCCATTCCATGACCCCATGAATGAAAAAGCCATACACCTTATTTAGACCTACTTGGGGCAATCAAAGTACAACCTAACACCCTAGCCATGGGTGATTTCAACTATCTCTCCAGTAATTGAGAATCTTATATGATTTGCACTTTTCACTTGCACAAAAGTTCCTGGACTTTTTTAACTCAAATTACCTGGAACAAATAGTGCACCATCACCCCGCAAGGGGCTCTAATATTCTAGACCTGGTCCTCAACAATATGAGTGACTGATGCAGCTTCTCAAGTTTAGGGCTTGCACTGGTTAAATCCAACCATAAATCAGTTTCCACATATGGCATTGATGACTGATGCCCTGTATAAACATCTACACAAATGTACTGACACAACTGTACCTGATAGATCCCCAAAAAAAAACCCATCCTGGTGGACATCTAGCATTAATAGATTATACAATAAGTGAAAGAAGTGATATCTAAAAATACAAAATTGAGAACCCAGATTTGGAAGTGCACCCTTCTCTGCCTAAGCTAGCAAATAAGTCCACCTGTAAAATCTTCAAAGAACAACTATAAAAAAAATTAGAAACCATAGCCAAGGATAACCATAAGGCTTTCTTCAGCCATGTCCACAACCTAAAGGCAGAACTCAGATGTGTGCTGAACTAAGTGTCAATGGTATCGCACACACTATCCCTGCAGAAATTGCAAACCTGCTAGCAGACACGTTTGGTGAATATTAAAACCTCCTATCCCCTTTAAGCATACCATAAACCATGCCTTCAACATCTCCTCCTCCCTGCATCTCCAAAAGGCAAGTCATCAATGCTCTCTCCAAGACTAAAAACCCAGCCACCATGAAACCAGATGGCATTCCAGGCTGTGATCTTAATGTTCATAAACAAAAGCTAGCTGCTCCACTAGGCACCCTATTCAACCATAGCCTGAGTACTGGCTTTGTCCCCACTGAATGGAACATGGTGCCTGTTATCCCACTTTACAAAGGTGGCTTGGCAACAGACCCAGGTAACTATAGACCCATAGGTTTAACCAGCCTCATCTGTGAGGCAATGGAACAAATCACCATGAAATTCATAAATAAGGATATAGGTGACCTCCAAACCCTAGATCCATCCCATTTTGGTTTTATCAAGGGTAGGTCATGATTACTAAATCTGGTGGATGAGAATATGACCAGAGACATAGATGTAGGCAAAGTTGTGCACACAGCCTATATTGACTTGGCCAAGGCCTTCAACATAATCCCACATTTGGGCATCATTGCCAATTGAATATCAACTCCTATGTTGTCAGGTGGGTTGCAATCTGTCTCACAGATTGACAACACTCAGTCAAAGTGGGAGACTTTACCTCTACCAGCAGACTTGTCACCAGTAGGGTCCCACAAAGGTCACTGTTGGGAACCTCTCTTGTTTGGCTATACTTCTCTGAAGTCCCGGCAAAAATGGAGGGGCTGTGGCTTACACAGACCAATGACTGGTGCTAAAGCCATGGTCTTAAACCAAATGCTAAAAAATGCATAATCATTCCTTCTGGTAAAAACAATAGCCCTGCTGATTATAAAATCAACAATAATACCATAAGTACTAATTCTGTAGTAAGAGGCCTGGGAGCGCAAGTTGGCTGTGATCTCAGCTTCGACAACCATGTGTCTACTGTGGTGAGGAAGGCATTCTACATCACTCATGTAATTAGCAAAGGCATCGCTTCAAGAGCAAAAGAGGTTATAACTCTTCTGTACTCATCCCTCATCAGACCTATTATTGAATATAATATCCCCTTTGGTGTGTACCATACCAGACACTTGCAGCAGCTTGAGAAACTTGACAGATTTCTAAGAAAATTCAGGGTCTCTAGCACATGTCTTATGCAGACAGACTGAAGTCACTGTAACTGTACTCAGTAGCATATAGACTACCTAGAGGTGACTTGTGTCTGGCTTGCAGGGCTATCTCTGAACCAAATCTAATGAAAATGTTTCACATTCATAAGTCAAATGGGACTAGAGTCTCCCATTCCAAGGATGTCAATCTAGCCTGCGACATAAATACGACCTGCTGGAGAGACAAATACATCTCTCAGAAATGGCCACTCCTCTGGAATAGGCTTCCAATCCATGTCAAGCGGAGCACCTTCATGACCCTGTTTAAGCGCAACCTGGGTGACTGAATGGGAAACCATAAACTAAATTTCTGCCAGGGATTGCCTCTGCTTCTCTCCTGGACATGGGTAATCCTTGCTAGAAAAAGGCATAGATGATATCTATCATCTAGTATTATATTGGGATTTTACAGCTAGGCTTGAAATGACTCTCAGATCAATAGCCTAGTAACATCCTATGAACTTATCTCAAAGAGGTGCTGTAGGTGAATCGGTGTTCCTCTAGTTTTCCCACAGGTTTTCTGTGTGTGTGTGTGTGTGTGTGTGTGTGTGTGTGTGTGTGTGTGTGTGTGTGTGTGTGTGTGTGTGTGTGTGTGTGTGTGTATGTGTGTGCATGCGTGTGTGTGTGTGTGTGTGTGTGTGTGTGTGTGTGTGTGTGTGTGTGTGTGTGTGTGTGTGTGAGTACAGTTTGTCAAGTGAGTGCTGTGATAGTCTCTACCTCCCTTGTGACGCTGAACTGGATTTAGGGGGCACTCAGAGTAATAATGAAGTTATTTATTTATTCATTTATTTGAATAGAAACCCCATTACTCGTTGTGTATTTATTGATTTGCTGATAGACAGATCCTTTCAGTGAAGCAAGACATTTTCCAGATGCGACCTTAATGATTCTGCATAATGACATCCATCAAGTAAAATAAAGGTATAAACATATGGATAATGAATAGTAATTGGTTTTACTCAGAATTGTTACATCAGCATGATTTTCTACATTCACAAGTGGTAATGTCAGAAGTCTGGGGTTCTTTCATTTCTTACTAAGACATTCAAGATTAATAGATGACATTTCCCATAGTTTTCTGCTATTCTAATTGTGCTCGTTATTCTTTTGTGTTGCTGTAATGTACACCTCAAATGAGGTTTTGTCAATAATACATTCCCTACCTTAGAAGACATACTTAAAGTGTACTGATGTTGTTCTGCATTGCATAAACACTTCCAGCTAAACTTACACATTCTGTGTTCCATATCCATCAGGATAAATGGATGCAGAAACCATAACAATTATAGCAGGTATCCCATAGCCAACAGAATACATGACTCTCCCTGGGATGATGTGAGATCTGAAGGCCCTGATGGCCTTAAGATTTTGTACCATAAGATGGAGCTGCAATGCACCCAGGTGCATCCAAAAGAAGGAAGCTGAGAAGAAGTAATGTAGAAAAGCTGCGATAACTTTACAGAGGATCTGAAATGAAAAAAAGTTATAATTAATAGCAAACTGAAGTTTAGAGAAGTTTTACGAAGCAAATAAACAAATACATAAATAGGTAAAACAGTATCTTCCTAAAATGCCTCAGACACAGTGACTCTTCAAAACCAGGAAACCAACAGTAGTTACTGATATGAACAGGATCAATTGAAATGCAGGAGCAGCCAACATGTACTAGATCTCTAAAGCAAACACATATAATCTGTACTGTTTGTGAACAATTTAAGGCTGCATTGGAAATATACAAGTATCAGAATCCTGAGACAAAAAAATGATTTTTCACTCCTTTAATTAATGCATGCGTTCTTTTTTCTGAAAGTACTGGCTTTTACCTGGCATATGATCATTACTTCCATCATTTTCTGTTGTCATTTAATCTATTATGTAAACTGATTGCCATTCTGTAAATAGCTTGTAGGTATGTGTAGGCCTTGCCTTTGCACAGACATGGGGTACCTCAAAATGTAGGACTGTTGAGGGTCTTCTTTATGCTACTAGTCACAGCACACTGCCAGTAATAATAATATGCATGTCACATGACTTCCTCAGATGTTCAGGACCAAGAGTTACAGGAAAGACACATCTGCATTTTGGCCTACAATGTACCATCAATATGCACTTATAATATCATCTGTGATACTGATGTAACAGTAGGTAGAAGTCATGTTTTTTTTTTTTAATTTTAAGCCACAGATGCACATGGTAGGCACATGCTGGGCTGCCTGATTTTCATTCCACTGGAAAATGTTTAGCTTCTCCTCTAACATCTGACAATTCCCATGTACAGAACAGAGGCCTGGAATATAAGCCAACTGTATCTGTACACAGGCAGCGTGAAAGGTTAATAACATCAGTGTCAGACAACCCTGTCCATATCCAGGTGCAAAAAAGAGAGTCTTGATAAAGAGAATGGTTTACATCATTAATTTCAAATCTTTCCATATTTGTTCTAAATTACCCATCGTCACTCACTTAAATATACAAGTCATGATGAGTTTATCGGCAAAAGGTGACAATTAATTTGGTGCTCTGCCTCTCTTTTCAACATGTCTGTAGAGGTTATCAACTTCTTAAACAATTTTTACATCAATACATTCAAGTTATGAAGAGTGGGTGTTGTGGGTGTTGTGAAGTATTTCATGAGATGTCAGTTCTCAGAAAGTATTACAAAGGCATAAAATGGAAGAACGCCTACTACTATACCATTAATTTGACAATGCATATATAACAGTATGATATTAAAGTTTACAGCCTTCACTCTTCTTCCTTTCAAATGCTAAACGGTATTCCTTTGTACTGCTACCATACTGACAGCAATTGTAATACTAAGAGTTTTGCTACGGCTGCAGGCAGACTTCTCAACTGTACCTGGACTGTTAATATTTTCAGGCTTGTTTTACCCCTAAAAGTGATGTACCTCATTTTTTGGAGGTAATTCCCTAGTCTTGAGTTACCCTTTCACACAATTGTCTGAATCCTCCTCATCACGCATAATTTTTAAATCATCTAGTACACAGGAAACCTGCAAACACTCAGAATAATGACATTTCTCTTCATTGACAAATAAGCAAGGCCTCCTGGAGTGATAGATTTCTATCTAACCATATCCACTACAGAACTGACTTCCCCTACATGTTGAATAAAGCAAAACCCAAACCACTTTTAAATACAGACTTACTCCAGGATTTAATAACATCCATGTAAGCTCCATGTAGAGCATACATGGCATTTACCAGTGTACAGGGCCATGGTTCCCCCTCAGGAGCATGCCATGCATATTAATGATGGAGTGCTTCTGAGGGACAGCATAGGAACAGGGATAGTGAATCTGTGTAGGTAGAAGTGTAGAGGCTACTTCATGGTTGTGGATGCCTGGTCAGATGTCATGTACAGAGTGAGGCTCCCTGTAATGTTCTCCACTACTGTTGAAATACTGTGAAGGTTTTTAAATGTGTAATTTAAATTTTTCTTTACTGTTTGAGTGGTGTGGCACAGAGCATAGCAATGCCAAGCTGTGTTTACATATAGACAGCTGATACCTGCTACACATCTAAAAATAGAAACCAGATGTAATTATTTATTTCTGGTTATGTTTAAGCTTGTTGTGTGGTGCAGTGTGGTGCTCAGCAACACTAACAGGTAGCCTAGTAGTATATTTGAAGGTATACTAGTTTTCATAATATCCAAGTAACTAAATGGTAGAGTTACAGCTTAATAGTTAGTAGGTCCTGAGTTTGAGTCTGCAGCAGTCATAACATATCTGTGATTTCATTTACTGTTTTTGTTTAATTTAATAAAAAACTTGTTAAATATGGCAGTGTTGCGCAGTGCTAAGCATTGCTTAAACATGCTAATGACTACTACAGTTTGTGCGGTGGTAAGCTTCACTAAAATCACAGTTGTGTGAGTTTTCACCCTTCTCAGCTCTACTTAGCTGGTTTGTATGATGCTAAGCAACACTGCGCTTTTTTAAATGTTGCTCAATGATGTGTAAGGGAGGTAAAACAGCCTATATTAAGACCAATAGGTGTGAATTCAGCACCATTCATTGGAGTTGCTTATCTGCTGGTATGCCAGGCAGTGTTGGAAAGGGTGCAAACTTTCAGGCTCAGAGATGGGGTGTGCAGGAGTCCAGGGTTTTTGTTGGGCTCCTGATATGCAACTATGAACCTAGGCTGCTGCAGGGTGGCTACCAGGGCTCAGGGATTAAGGCTGAAACCTATGATCAGTTTGTCAGGGAACTTAACAGTGCTACTGGTATCCCCTGCACTGGTGAGCAGTGTTGTCACCACTATGACAACCTGAAGCAGAGAAAGAGGGGGACCCTTGGACACCTGGGTCCAAGAGGTTAGTTCTGGTAATGGCCCACAAATATGCAAGTATGTTTTCCACTGTTTTACCAATACGCAAACTGAATGTGTACAAAACTGGTATGTATAATGGTGTGCTTCTCTTCCCACAGCTGCAGATGAGAGGACTTGCAATGTTCAGTCCCCCCACAGACGACTGGCCAGGATGCACCATGAGTGTGGTAAGTACAGATTTATTACGCTAACTGTAATGCAATAAGCAATAAAGAATAAAAAAATGAAAATGTACTGCAATAAAGAATAAACAATACAAACTGTAGTGCAATAAATGGGTAATTAGAACTGTTGTGCAATAAATTAACAATAATATCCCCCTCTCACCCCCTAAAGGGCCCATATCTATGCAGGAAGAATGCAGAGTCCATGTAATCACAACTACACAGGTAAAAGCTGCACTCTCTAAAGCCAAAAACACAGCATCCATGGGACTGGACAACATCCCAGGCTGCGTTTTACATGAACTTCAGAACGAACTGGCTCCCCACCTAAGCACCATGTTCAATCATAACCTCATATCAGGCTTTGGGCCCACTGAATGGAGCACAGCAACAGTTATCCCACTCCACAAAGGGGGAGCCACCACTGATCCCAGGAACTATTGCCCTATTAGCCTGATGAGCCTGGTCTGTAAGGCCATGGAATGTATCATCATGGAACTCATAAACAATGACATTGGTAACTTCCAAACTCTGGGCTGTGTTCTGCTGTCAGTTCAGGTTTGTGAAAGGCAGATAATGCCTCCTGAACCTGATCAACTTCTTTGAGGCAGTCACCAAAGCCGTAGACGAGGGTAAGGTGGTTCACACAGCCTATCTTGACCTCTCCAAGGATTTCAACACCATCCACCATTCTGGAATTATAGCTAAACTCACCAAACTGGGTATAAATCCCTATGTCACAAGATGAGTTGCCACCTCGCTCACTGACAGAACCCACACTGTAAAAGTTGCAGACTCCAAATATGACTTCAAACCAGTGACAAGTGGAGTACCACAGGGTTCAGTCCTGGGACCTCTCCTGTTTGGTATCTACTTCCATGAAGTACAGGCTAACACAGAAGGCCTTTGGCTAATGAAGTTCACAGATGACTGCAAATTAGGAGCCATAGTCAAGTCCCCAAATGATGTGGACATCCTACACAAGGGCCTCACTGAGACAGATGCCTGGTATCAGAGCCATGGCCTCAAGCTCAATGCCAAAAAGTGCATTGTCATCCCCTTTGGTAAAAACTCTGTACCCATGAACTACCACATAGGCAGCAGTCTACTTAATGCCGAATGTGTGATAAGAGACCTTGGCACCCAGTTGGACAGTAGTCTCTCCTTTAATAATCACATTGGCACAGTAGTCAGGAAATCCTTCTATGTGGCACATCTCATCAAAAAAGGGTTCTCATCCAGGAAAAAATAGGTCATTTTTCCCCTATACTTGACACTCATTAGACCCATTATAGAGTATAACACTCCTTTTGGAACGTCGCTCACAAGGCATCTGCAGAGGCCACAGAAATACCTCACAAAGAAGATTACTGACCTCAAACAGATGCTCTACACTGACCGTCTCAAAAAACTCCAGCTTTACTCCATAGCATATCTCCTACTGTGAGGTGATATCAGCCTAACATATAAAGCTATGTCAAACCCAAAGCTGTTGGACATGCTACACCTAAAGATATCCCAATCCCTCTGAGCTACATGCTCTAGGGACCTAAATCTTGTCACCACAATAAACAGGACATGCTGGAGGGATAAACTCCTGTCCCAGAGACTTCCCATACTCTGGAACAAGCTACCCATCTATGTCAAGCAAAGTTCCTCATTAGCACTCTTGTAGAAAAATCTTGATGAGTGGATGGGAAAGAGGAAACACACCCCAGGATCACTTCTGTGGCTCTGCGTGACAGGGGCACAGGAAAATAACTTTTTTGGGTGGCGTAAGCCAGGAAACCTTGTTGGCTAGGCTTACTTAGGCCCCTGGGCTGATAGCCTAGCCTAGTACCTACCTATGAACCTATGAACATCTGTACTGCAGTAAACTATAAACAATGCCAATAACAGTAAGTAAAATGGTGTATAGCAGGATTGTGGTGTCATAACATAATTGCACTAGAGCTGTATGCATTGCATGTCTATGGTAAGGATGCTGCTGTCAAGTGTAACACTGTAATAGCTGTAGAATACAAAAGTAATGGCCTGAAAACTATATTGATCAACTCATAGTATGGTTTAAGTCTGTCTCCAGGTCAATTTCACTTACTTAATGCTCTCTGTTCCTCCTACTCCAGGAAAGAATGTATATGGGTGAGATAGCCCACTCTATGGGCAGATATTGTGTGTGGACTTCACAGACAATTATCAGCAATACCAGTAAAGTATTAAGCAGCATTGTGGATTCCTAAATAAATGTGTCTTAATATTTGCATTATGGCTGTATTCATTGCATGTGTGTTCTACTGTCACTGCAGTCAATTGTAAAACTGTAATAGCTCTAGAATGCAAAAGGAATGTGCTGTAAAACGTATTGCTCAACTCATAATATGGCTCAAGGTTGTCTCCAGGCCAGTTTCAGTCATCTAATCCTCTCATTTTCTTCCCGTCCAGGAAAAAAAGATATATGGTTGAGATAGCCCAAACTATGAGCAGATAACGTGTATAGATTTCGCAGAGAATTATCAGCAATACCAATAAAGTGTTAAGCAGTATTGTGGTTTCTTAAATAAATCTGTCTTAATATTTGCAATAGGGCTGTATTCATCGCATGTCTATTCTAAGTTTCTGCAGTCAATTGTTACATTATTTGCAGATGCCTTTTGCAGTCATAGCTATTGGGTTCTACTCCCATGCCTGCCAACTAAGGCATAATGGCAGTCGAGTTTATTTACTGTACACACACATGCCTGTCAAGTGTCACAATTTTCTGTAATGTAATTAAAGCTTCCTAATTTGTCTGTCACATGATTACCAGATAAATGATTACCTGGAATACAATGCATTACCAAATCCATTTACAGAACACCTTGGTAGTTATAAAAGTCCACATTATTTGAAACTGTTCTGTGTAGTTGTGTACCTGCATTTGTTAGTGTTTGGCCTATACTGTCCCATGCTATCAGCTTGAGAGGTATGTATGTGCTACATCAGCTACAGAAGAATTGTAGTCACTGTACTCACAACTGACACTACGCACCTGGAGAAGTATGTATTACCAGTGTTTTCAGGGATAATATCTGCAATATCACTAATAGAATGTTTTCTCTCTCCCCACCTCTTATATTCTTTCATTTATTATTGTTATGATTTAATATTAACTTATTTCATTAAACTAACTATATTTTGTTAAAATTTAGTTTATTATTGGTTTTATTATTAAGATTCAATATTAACATATTTTGTTAAAATAACTGTTTTGTTGGCCTTATGGTTTAATTCATACTGGCTTGCTGTTAACATACTGACTGTTATGTTACCTAATGGTGTGTTACGTATAACATACCTTAATATGTATTTGGATTAATAAATATTATGTTCCATTCTGTTAATACTAACATTGGTTTGGTTATTATCCTTAACTTATTGCTATAATTCATTGACCACAGCGCATTAAGGTAGGCCGGTTCTGGCTGATCCACCTACCTTGCCTCCTCCTGCCGTGGCACTGGGTCCCAGCACATCTGGGACGCAGACTGATGCTGCTCCCTCTGCTGCCCCTGCCCTACTTGCAGCGTTGAATAGTTCCACCCCACAGGATGGGGCTGGGCCCCCTTTGGGAGTGTTGGTGGAGGTGGAGTTGTCACCTGTGATGATCTGCTGGTTTGGTGCACAGAATTGTGTACCTTGGTTTTGGATGCCACCTGCACTGGATGGAGGGCATGCTGGCCAACCTGGTTGGGCAGCCTTGCCCCAGAGTGCAACCTCCACCACTGCCACCCCCGGGGCAGTGACTGAGCAGTTTTGACAGTCACACGGGTGGGGACTTGAGTCATGCTGCTACCTTGTGAATGCACATGGGACTGAGATTCCACAATACCCTCCCCATCCAAGGTATTCACCCCCTTCATGTGTCACACACCAGCCCTGTATGTTGTCTGTCTTGTCTGTCTGCAAATGCTTCCTCACCTACCCAACTTACCTCCCCCAAATGTACCCATGTCCCTTCCCCAACACTCTACTCTCACCTTAAAAAAAAAACAAAAATGGGCACCTGTTCCCCCAAAAAATATTGTCCCATACACAGCTCTCCATTTTGCACACATCCACTTGACAGATGTAATTTGGTCCAATTGGCTTGACAATGCAGTTTTGTTGTCCTCACCACTCCCTCTGGGGGTGAGACATCAAAGTCATGTACAAATTCTTTCAAAGTGCACAGTTGCTGCTGTACAAGAAATGATTAGCTATGGTTCTTTCCTACACCCTTCCTGCACATCCCTACCTGCCTTTCACTATGTTTTCCTCCTGCTACCACCCCCATTTCACCACTTTTTTTATCTCTCCATTTTTCTTTTGTTCATATTTTCTTAGCGTGATGCATCACATCACACAGCTTCACTAAGCTCAGCTAAATGGAGCTATATTGAATATATCAGTTTTCAGATTATAATAAATTAGAGCAAATAAACACCTGACCCGTATTATTAGCCCAAGACCATAGCACCTCAAGACCCCTGCATTAACTTGCCATGCCACACAGCTCTTAATGCAAACAGGTGGTTTAAGCAAAACATAATAATTACAAGTTACAGTCATTAAGCATGTTTCAGTGGAGCTGCGTGTCATGGCACATTGTGCAAACATGATTGAAAAGTAATGGAAAAAATGGGAGTGTACCTTGGAATCTGGTGCAGGACTACACCACTAGAAAGCCAAACAGATAATAATGGATGTGAGGCTTGTGATAGCAGGTAAATGTGCCCTTTTATCAGCAACATGTAGAAATACACCTGCTAAGGCATTAATGGCAAAAGACATGTTCAGCCGGGACCCTGGAGCAGAAATAAATCCATATAAAGCCATGCACATAGTGATAGGTGTAATAACTGTTTGTCACAGCCTGTATGTGTGCATTTATATCCTGCAAATACACCTTCTGCAGCAGTGACTCAGTAGCACAGTCTGCTAAATGTCTTGTAAATAGTGCATTTTGCCACACACCATCCTGGGTTCAAATCCAGTGGTATGTAGCAGTCAAATTACATTATCATGAAGCCAACTATTAATGACTGAGACATGCAATCTTTATCCACATGATGCATTTTAAATTAAATGTTATTTTTTCACTGATGGAAGTCACATGCCTGCAGATAGGAACAAACTTCACATGTTCAGTGGCAAAAGTATATGTGCATAAATTTACACATTATGCATTAATATGCATCCACAGTGAATTTCAACTCAGGTACTGCAAATGAGAATCATTAATATCAGAGTGCTCCACACAATCCTTTCAAATTCACAGTGCAGATTAGCTCAGCTGCACAACTTTCATATGCATTTGAGGTCCCTGCTTGGAATAAAGACTGCCCTCATACATGCTCCAAATTACTACCAGACTGTAACACATGGCCTTACAGTTGCCAAAATGGTGGACATATTCTTATATTTATCCCTCATGCTGCCCAGTGACACAACACATGTGTTGCCTAGTACTCTGTTAGTGATACAATTGCCTAACATACTTACTTTAAACGCATGCCTTAATTGGACTGGAAAGGGTACCCTCACTCTAACTCAGCCTCTACAACAAGGCTGACACAGCTGACATAGTTACTCCTACAACTTGTTGTCCTTCAAAGTGTTCACAGTCTCTGCCAATACCTATTACCTGCAGCAGCAGCTGCAGCCTGTAGCACACACATCTCTATGTAAAAGTTGCTGATACAGACCTCAATAATGTAGTCTCCTTACTCCAGTAATGGCCAGCACAACATCAAAATATCAGAAACGGCCCCTAATCTGCATGAAGGCCTTATATATTGTACAGTGGTTGCATGTCATTAGCTGATGATAGTGCAAATCAGCTGTGTTGGCTGCAGTTAGCAATTTGGAACCACAGGATGGTTAAGAGGCAATCACCTGCTGATGAGAAGCATGTTAAAAAGGCAAGCATCTGGCTATGGGGAACTATTCTGTATGAGTTTTTCCTCACACAGACCACGTGTTTGCAAAAAAAATTAACTATCACCACATATCAACAGAGGAGTATCACATTCCTTTTTGTTTTCAACAGGATACAGATGTGTGAATATACTCATGAGGAATAAGGATTACAGCCTTAAGCCTTTCTTAGAACTGTGATAATGACATCTCACTGAACTCCAGATTTGTTGCACATACAGAAGATGTGCAATACGTTAAGGGTGGAATGTTTATTGTCAATGTGGCACACTGGGATCATGAGACTCCCTTTATAGTGGTTGTTATACTACACTGCTAGTTGTTTGGCATAGCTGTTTTGACATATTATCAAGGGGGTTTCCCCTTGGTGATTGACTACAATAGACTCCAGTGTCAGCTGTATGGTCATATAGCAGTATCTGTCATGGCACACATGGGAATACGTGACTATTACTAGTATCCTAGTTGCATCCACATGCTTAGTATGTTTGTACACTGTGGAATATGACATGTATTATCAAGCTGTGAATATTGCCAGCCATTCTGTCCTTGCTGTATCTCTACATAGTGTACTTCCACTTATGTGATACTGACATGCATGTACCCAAGATTGTATGCAGCTTTCATGGATGCAAAGAATGAGCTAATACTGAAAGGCCTCTGTCAACACCATGAACTCCTACTGTCCAGGGGGAGGCACAACAGGGAACAGTGGGAGGCATTGTGGGCTGACCTTGCCCGTGATGTGAATGCCACAGGTCATCAGAGCAGGACATATGAGCAGGTTCAACACCACGCAACAGACACAACCAATGCTAGGCAGACCTCTCAACCTTACTGAATTCCTCGGTATTTACCAGTTTTGAGGACAAAAGAATGGGGTGCCACGAATTCCCGAGTGGCCCCTTTAATTCCCGATTTTTTTTTTTGTTTTTATTTTTTATTTATTTACTTTTTTTTTTTTTTTTTTGTACTATAACTTTAAATGTTTGTCTGACATCACCACATATTGTCAGCCTACAGGGGGTGTGCATGCGTGAATGACACCAGCTTCATTGGAGTGTTGTTTTAAACTGTTTTATAGGGAAGTGAATATAACGGCAATTGCATTGCCCACTGATCTGGCTACATTCTGTTGGTCAGGTAAGAAAAAAATAAATGTGTATTTTAGCACAGCACAGCAGAAATCTAAAAGTATTAAACAGAGAGTGTTTCATCAGTGCATTGTGATTTAAGGGTGTTTGTGTGTGTCCGGCGACCAGACTGACACAGTACATGGAGCTGACGCGGCGCCATGTACTGTGTCAGTTTGAGAAATCTAGTGCCGCAGAAGTTACTGTTTGTTCAGTGCATACATGCGATTTCAGAAAGTTCTGTATAAGCAAGTAAGCAGCTGTGTGTTGAAATCTCTATTTTAAAGTAACTCCATGTGTGTGAGGCTAACAGGTCCGGTCTACAGAAATATATAAGCAAGTAAGCAGCTGTGTGTGTGACCGTGTGTTGAAATCTCTATTTTAAAGCAACAGCAACTCTGTGTGTATGTGAACTGTGAAGCTAGCAGGTCCGTGCTACAGAAATTTCTATTTAACCAATCTTTATTTAAAGCAGCTCCATGTGTGTGAAGCAAGCAGTTTTAAGCAAAGCAGCTCTATTCCGTTTTACAGTATGTGTGATGCTTTGTTTAAACGGAGCTGCTTTAAATAGAGATTTCACTTACACACACTCTGTAAAACGGAACGGAGCTGCTTTGCAAGTTAAACAAAGCTGCTTTAAATAGAGATTTCACTTACACACACACTGTAAAATGGAAAGCGCCATTCCGTTTTACAGAAATCTCTATTTAAGCAGAGCTGTCTGATGTGTGTGTGAGAGAAATCTATTTAAAGCAGCTCTGTACCGTATTAGTATTGCTTAACAGCTGCACGCTCGCTGTTGCTGTAACGTATTTAAACAGTCGTTTACAAAATTCACATCAGTCGTCAGATAAAAGTCCCAACAAACACATTTAAAAAAATCAGTCATGGGTGCTAAGCCATCCTCCACTTGAAAAGCTAATATAAACATTTTTAAGGAATTGCATTTCTGCAGGATAACTTTTATTTATTTTTTTCATACATATTGCCCCCCCCCAATTGTTTTTATTTTTATGGTAAACGAGTGAAAAGTGGTCTTATTAGAACATGCTGGGTTTTGCATCACACATTATTTTCTAAACTGTTAACTTGGGTAACATGAGAATAACATCTGATTCTGTTACCTATTTTTGCACTGTCCCTTTAGGAACTTTTGGTTCTTTGGTAAATAACTGAGGTTCAGGCTGTGATGACAGACTTTTTTTTTACTTTTATGTAAAATGCATGCTGATGTTCACTAAAAGCATCTCACAGGTGTTGGTAGTGACTTGGTCAGTAAATACTAGCATCTTCATTCTTGCACACAACTTTTGCTTTAGTTTTGAACAGCTTTTGATCTAGTGTTCTCCATTATGTCCTGTGTGTGTAGCATCATACATTAGTGTAGTATGGGTTAAACATCCCACAGGGTGTTTAGTATAACAGATATGTTAAGATGGAATGATGCTGGAAACTCAACACAAAATTCCATTCCAAGTTGCAGCATGTACGTTGCACTAGCACTAGTGAAACACCAAGTACGATAAAATGTCTCCAAACCACTTTATTCTTTAAAAAAATACAAATTGTTAAGATGGTGATTAGCAGTTTCCTTTGACAAAATCATGATCAAAGTTATTCAACTGTCAGTCATTAATCAAAAGATATTGGGCAGGATTCACGAAGGCTTGCACGGAGTGTAAGAGACGTGTAACACTCCATGCAAGCCTCGCGATCCAGGAACAGCCCTAAACTCCGTGTAAGAGAGCAGCTAAAATGTCTCTTACACGGACTGGGCGTGGACATGTTAGATACCTCACTTGCAGCTGAAAGGTATGCAAATGAGGTATATTAGCGATCCACCAAGCAGAAACCAGCCCGTGTAAGAGACGTTTTAGCTGCAGAAACGTACTCAGTTGACAAAAGTCACAACGGAGCTCCAAATAAAGGGTGCATATGTGTCAGGCAGCATGCCAATGGCCAAATATGTGGCCATTGGCAAGGTAACCCGATGCAAAAATAATAAAAATATAATTTGATGTTTAAACCCAGCGCAGCCCCGCGCAAACAGGCTGCGCTGTATAAAACATAAAAATGAAGGTTATAAACCCACAAATGTGGGTTTTATGCAATACATGGAATGACAATGCAGGGACCAGCAGACCAAAAACAACATGGCCACCATGTAGTGGTTGCTAAGGGGGGAAGCTGAGTGTAAGGCATGTAACTAAGCATTAGTAGGCAATCTCATGTAAATGAGGCTTAGGATACTGAATCTCACAGTTACATAGCAAATGAGCACAGTCTGAGTAGTGTAAGAGATACATAAGGGGGAGGAATAGAGTAGGAGATAGGTGACATCACAGGGGGGAATGGTAGAAAGAAATGCAGTTCATTGGAGGTCAGTGTAACATGACAGATGACAGACACAGATCAGGGAAAGAGGGGTGCCACAAGATATGTCTGGGAAAGTCAAGAAATGGAAGGTGTACACTGTTACTTACACTAAAGTTTCTTGCTGGGCGTGCATGCACACGTGTGCACGCCATGAAGCACGAGTAGGGCAGTGTGCGCGCGTGTAAGGCAGACTGAGCATGTGGGAGCGTGTTGGTAGATGTTTAACACTGTTTGCGCTGGTGTGCGTGCATGTAGGGCAGACTGAGCATGTAGGAGCCTGTCGACAGACTTGTAACACTGTTTGTGCTGGTGTGCGCGCGTTTTAACCCGAATAAGCAGATTCTGAAACGTGTAAGCATGTGTGCGTGTGTGTAAGCCACTGTGAGCGTGTTTCTGCTGGTATGCACGCTGCTCCCCCCTGAGGAAACAGAAAGGAAAAAGGAAGCAACAGAATTAGTAGGAAGCTAGCAGGGAATACTGCTGAAGCTAGCAGGTGAAAACAATTAGAAGCAGGCAATTACACAGGCAGAATAGTAGCCCAGCCCAGCACTTAAAACTCTGCAAACAGCAGTGCAGGATGTTTCTCTCAAGAGAAACTGCAAGACAGGAGTAAGCTAATAGAAGTGAAAACTGAAAAAGCTTCACTCAGAGCAGAAATGTTAGGGGCTGCCATAGCTGTCATAATGAGACATAGGCGACTTGCTGAGGGTGGTGATAATGCAAATGGTGCCAGACAACCCACAGTGAGGAGACAGAGAAGAGTGTACAGGCCCAGGGTCACCTACCACGGGTTACATGAGCTGGAGATAGTAGAGTGCTATAAAGTGGACAGAGAGCTCCTGCAGCAAATAGTTGAGCTGTGCAGGCCACACCTCACACACAGAACCAACAGAGGGGAACCCATCCCAGTGGAAACCAAGGTATGTGTTGGCCTAAGAATACTAGCAACAGGTACCTTCCAGAGACCAACTGGTGATATGATGGGGATATCACAGGCATCAGCCTCCAGGGTACTGCACCAGTTCCTGGATGCCATGTCAGCACATGTCGGTGATCATGTATATTTCCCCAATGCCCGTGAGGTATTGGCCAGCAATATGTGTCTCTTCCAGCAAATAGCGGAATACCCTGAGGTACTGGGTGCAATAGACTGCATGCACATACGCATCAAAGCACCAGCCGGTGAGCGGGGTAGGGCCTACATTAACCGCAAGGGCTTCCCCTTCATCAACTGCCAGGTTGTGTGCGATGCCCAGGGCATAATAATGAATGTGTGTGCTGGCTGCCTTGGGAGTTACCATGATTCCCACATCTGGCATTTGATGCAGCTGTACCAGACATTTGCCAATGGGGACATCCCACACGGACACCTAGTGGGGGATGCAGGTTATGCACTGGAGCCGTGGCTGATGACACCCATCAGAAATGCACACACACCTGAACAGGAACGCCATAATGAGGCACATGCACAAACACGTAATGTAATAGAGCGTGTGTTTGGGCTGCTCAAGTCACGGTTCCGGTGTCTGGACACATCTGGTGGAGCCTTGCAGTACACACCAACTACATGTACCCAAATTGTCATGATATGTGCTATGCTACATAATATGATCTTGCGAAAATAGCTGCAGCAGGACCAGCATAGGGCTGGGCCAAACAGCCCCCCACCATTGCCAAGGCCATCACAGGCAGAGCGTGACTCGGAGGAGGAACAACCTGAGCCTGCCCCAGTAGGCAGAAGGAGGCGTGCCCAGTATGCCCTGGCCTTGGCAAAGAGGCAACGCATAGCACATACACTGGCTCAGTAGGAACCCTGGGAATGATACCCCCTCTGACTCACTCAAATAATAACAGGGATGCCTAAAATGACATGACCTGCTCACAAACATGTACAGGGAGTGTAATATGCGCATCTGACAGAGGCAGCCCTGCAGCACCACCTGAGGCATGAATGCCATGTGTTAAGTAATGTAACACCATGTACTATATGCACACCTGAGGACCCTGACTAACATCCACCCTCACCAAGCATGAAGCCACAAAATGACAATGGAATGATAAATAGCAATAACTGGCTGAAGTAATGCAGGTAGTCAAAGGGGAGCCAATGTGTTCCAGCCTGGGAAGACATGCGGAGCATGACATGATGCACCACCTGCCAGGGGTGGCATGCACCTATCAGTCCAGGCCCCATGGATACTGGCAAAGGCTGGCAGTACCCACAGCATGCCCTGAATAGGTAAGTCTCAAAACACAAACCCACCTTCATAGCTACCACAAGGGATAGGAACCTAGATGTAATGCTACCCAATGCCAGAAGTCTAAACAGCAAGATGTGTTCAGTGTAAACGCACACAGTATGGAGAATGTAGATATCAGTCCTGTAATAGAAAACTGGGTCAAGGCTCACATCAGCACTCTAACACTACCAGGTCACACCTCATACTGTGCCGTACAGCCGAAAAACATGGAACAAGCTACAAAAGGAGGGTGACTAGCAATAAATGTCAAGGATAACCACACCCCCATGTTGGTACCACAACAAGAAGCCGCATTGAATAGCCATGGTCAAATACCAATGGCTAAAACTGCCTCCCAGTATATAGCCTGCTGCAGACTACTGTCCTAATACCATGAACTGCACCTGGCCTATGTTGGAATACATGAATATATCAAGCCCCCCAAACCACATTAAAATGCTTGACTGAAAATACCCAGACATACACCGGGAGCATTATACTAGCACCAACACAGTCGGAGAAAAGTTCCCAGAATCCATAAACCAAAATGCCCAGGAACAACGTACCACTCCCACAAGAGGGGTAAGCATACTGGATGTGATAATCAGCAAAATGTGCACTGGATGGCAAGATGAGAAGTGTATCCCTCACTGGTAAGACCAGACCATAGAGTAATCACACTGGATATACACAGCCCGACCCCAGTCCCTGGCCAGAATACTACAGTGAAAAACATGTGTAAAGCATAGGTTGCACCCCTCCAAACCGATGTGGAATCCACGAAAGGCCCTGTGCAAGTGCAGAATATGGGACACACCGCAGAACATGTTATACAGGCATTCCATGAACACAGCCAGGAATGCTTGGAGTATGCAATCACAAATAACAACAAGACACAATGCCATACACGCAGGCATCTGGCATGCTGGACTCCAGCCATTACAAAACCATGCAAGAGAATGAGGAAGCTACCACATGATAGAGCAAACATAAAAAGGGAAGTAATCACTGATCAGTAGTATGGCAATAACATATGTCCACACATACAATCCACTAAGGCCAGCCACAACAAGTAGAATCTGTGAATCCAGAGGCAATGTGACACCTGTCCCAAGTACACAGACAACCACAACTCCCCCCAATAAATACAAATATATGTGATATATGCAACCATGTATCCAAACCGGAGGCTGAGCTCCCCCAACTCAGTACTGTCAAAACTAGTCAGGAGGAGAAGGTAACCACATATACCACAGACCCAGTCCCACATAGACCTACCACAACTGTAAACCAAACACATAAACACAGAAAAACATTCCCGGAGGCCCTAATTACAAACACACCACACCAACAGAAGCCTCCAAAGCAGATCCCAAGCAACCACAACCTCCAAACATAGCACATGCAACAAATAGTACACAAAGCTGGTGTGCCAAACAGTCACAGGCCAGAAGGAGAAACAACATGCCTGATACAGTTGTAATAGGTGTCTGTATAGGCAGACACACTGCTGTCCCACTCACCAGACTGAACAAGGGAAAGGGTACAGTAAGCTGCCTGTAGGCTGCCACAATATGCCACATAACACAAGTACGCAGGTCACCCCAAAGCAAGCAGAAATATGATGCACTCAATGTCCATGCTGGTGTGAATGACCTGAAATGTACCTCCCTGGACTACATGAAAAGAGACATGGATGATCTCTGAGTATGTACCCCAGGCCGGTATGACACTGGCCGTGTGCAGCATCCAACCCTCACCAAGAATGATGCCACAGTACAAACACATAATGATCATCTTTAACAGGTGGCACAGTTACAGCTGTCAGTCCAAGAGGGTCTAATGTCTGTCTGCTTGAGATGTCATGCATGACAAGCCATGCTGCTGTTCCAGGGATGGCTTGCACCTGTTACCCCTGTGCGTCTGGATACTGGATAAGGCCTTTGCCACCTCCATAGAGCCGTATGTAGGCAAGGCCAAAAAGACTACCCAACACCCTAGAAAACATAAGTGGTAAGAAACATAAGGGTAATGCTGACCAATGCCAGATGTGTAAACTGCAATATGCATGCCCCTGAGGCACTTCCCAGTATGGAGAACATCGATGTCTGTGCAGTGACAGAAGCCTGCTGCAAGCCTAGTGATAGCACACCAGCACTACCAGGTTATACCATATATCATGCATTATGGCCCCAACACCTGGACCAAAACATCAAAGGAGGGGGAGTATCCATACGCAGCACAGACACCCATACAGCCAGGTAACTGACAATGTACAAAGCAGCGGAGACCACCCATGTGCACCTAAGTGTAGTCAAAACTGCTGTACAGTCTGTAGCATGCGACAGACCACACTCTCACACACAAGAACTCCACCCAAACATCCTGAAGAGACTGGACAGTATGAATGTCCCACCAAATACCAGACAAGGTACTCACAAATTACCACATAGGTGGTAAACCATTATGTATGCAAGGAGTAATCAGGGACCTAGGGACACAAGTCGACAGTAATCTGTCATGTGACACACACAATGCCAATGTGGCTAGGAAGATTGTCGATATTGGACACCGTATCATGAAAGGATTCACATCTACATCAACAGAGGTCACTGTGCCTCTGTACTGTTCCCTTATCACACCCATAATCTAGTACAATGACTCATATGGGATGTACCATACGTGACACCTGCAGCGGTTCGAAAGACCTCAAAGGTACCCCACCAAGAGGATAAAGGGTGTCAAATATATGTCATATGCTGCCTGGCTGTAGACACCCCAGCTGAATGCAGTCACAGACTGCCTACACAGAGGCATTGTATGTCTGTTGTACAAGGCCATGTCCAACACAGGAGTAATGGACATGCTCCACCACAGGAAATCAAAGCCATTGGAGCTGTGACAGTGACAGATGTCAGCCTCAACACATAATGAAATAGGATGTGCTGGAGGGACAGATACATAACCCAGAGGCTCCCCACACCCAGAAACAGGATCCCAATCCATGTTAGGCAGAGCCCCTCACTGACACCCCTCAACAGGAATATTGCCAAGTGGATGGATGATCGTACATGTATACTGGGGGTCTTCACTGTGTCACGACCAGACATAGGCACGGTAAAGAAAATCATAAATGGCCATAATAGTCACATAGCAAGGGGCGGCAAAAGACACACACACTCTGGCTTGGCTTACTAATGCCCTAGGTTGGATAGCCTAGTATAAACCCATGAACCTATGAAGATAAAAATTGTACAGGACACTAAGGAGAATCACAAGGCTTACTTAACTGATGGTAGGAACCATGTTGGGAATCCACAGATATGCTCCGAATCACACAGATATTACAAACAACATACCAAACACACACACATATTGCCAACATATGACCTGACAGGTGCAGTGCAAACCCCCCCCCCAGAATGCAAAATATCTATCCCAGCAGACTGCTGGTCCCCTGACATTGCAGATGCTGAGGTAACAGCCATCATCTGCAAAGCAAAACACACAGCAGCAAAGGTATGTGATGGTGTCCTGGGCTGAGGCCAACATGGACTCCAAGAATAATGGAATGCCAAATCACACTACTGCCCAATGTCAGCCTTACCACAGGATATGTACCCAAAGAGCAGTGTACAACAACAGTGGTCCTTCACAACAAAGGTGTTGCCTGAATGGATACTGCAAACTACCACCCCAGGATCCTGACAAGCTTGGTCTGCACAGCTATGGAAAGGATCAGTATGTACCGCAGACATAAAGCTGTCATGGACCTACTGATACTGGACCCTACACAGTGTGGCTGTCGTAACTGCAGATCCTGCCCCTAAACATGTTTGGCCCATTTGAAGCAGTCATTAAGGTCATTGATGAGGGAAATGTGGTCCACATAGCGTAGCTGGACCGTGCATATGCTTCTAGACAATACCCTACGAGTTCAGTATGGATATGTTCACCAACTTAAATATATACCCCTATGTCAGTAGACGGGTTGCAAACCAGACCGAGGACAGAAATTACATGGTCAGACATGCTGCATCCATGTCAGACTACAAACAGATATGAGTGGCATCCTACAAGGCCTGGTCCTGGGCCCCCCCGTTCTGTATATATGTCCCATAGGTACAGGCCAACATGGAAGGACTGTGACTAAACATGTATGCAGAGGAGTACAAACAGCCCACCATATCCGACCCCCAGCTGACACAAGCAACCCAAAAAAGGGCCACCTACAAACAGACAACTGGAGCCATAGCCATTTCAGCAAGCTAATTGCAGAACTGTCGATAGACAACCACCGTGGGCATACAGTAAGTGCCCACAAATTACCACACAGGTGCTAACCCATTACGTACCTAACATGTAATGAGAAACCTGGGGACACAAGGTGATAGATATCCTGCACTGGACAAACATGTGGCTGTAGTGTTCACAGAAACATACCATATACCCACCCAATCATGAAGGTTGTCAGATGTAGATAAGGGGAGGTCACTGTGGCTCTGCAGTCATCCTTCATCAGCGTCACAACTGACTACAATAGCCCCTGTGGGATATACCTCAGCAGACACCTCCATCAACTGTAAAGTCCACAACAGTACCCCACCAGGAGTAGCAAAGAGCATGAACAGATGCCATGTGTTGCCTGAGTAAACAAACTGCAGCCCCACACACTGACATACTGCCCAGCTACAGGCAAGCTGTGCCTGATATATGAAGCCATGTCCAACCTGGAATCAATGAACATGCTGCACGTTGTACAATCTGAGTGGCAGTGAGCTATGCACATGAGAGACCTGAACCCCAGCACTGACATACATAGGACAAGCTGTACAGAATGATCCATAACACAGAAGGCACCCCCACTCTTGAGTAAACTCCCAGTACAGGTTAGCCAGAGAGTCACCTATCAACACCCCTCAAGAGGAATCCTGATGAGTGGATGGGAGATGGTAGGTTAACCCTGGGTATCACTGTTATGTCAGAGGTAGACGGAGGCACAGTATACCAACCATGACATATGTCATGGCAAACTCCAGTTACAATGTGTGTCGAAGGACAAACACACCCTGTGACTAGCATCAGAAATGGCCTACGGAACATCGCTAGTGTTTGCCAATGTCCACCTATGTTGTGGAATACACTACCAATGTTGGATGAGCCTGGTGTAGGTAGTCCATATCTGAACATAATGCAACATGGTCATATGTGCACAACTGGCCCCTACAGTCTGTTGTGCACACTATGAAGATGTCAAGCAGTGATAGGACTAAAGCCCAGGATACTGTCCACCACAGTGAAAGTACTGAACCAGTACACTATACGGTACTACAGTGTTAGGTCATTATGAAAGTATGTTGACAACTGTCTGCAAAGTATCCCATGCAATCCCTGCAGGCACAGTATCATCCCTGTTGTGGCAGACACGAAGCAGTTGGCCAGTTAGTGCACAACATGACACCCAACACACAACCATAAACGTGAGATATTGTTGAAGTTCACACACACCCAAATATGTGGTGGACTTCAGAGTGCAACATATGGAAAGCTCACACTGGGCATGCTCGCACACTTTGATAAATGAGGCATATGTCAGACAACATGCCATGGAAAGGCTGAACTGGGCATGCTCACACGCTTAGGCCATATCTCCGTTTAGCAGTTGGCCACACATATCTGGTATTTGTACGTGTCATTCCAGGAACCAACCACAACACAGCAATCTGCCCAGTGCACACAGTAAATGACTACAGAGACATAAGTGATATAGTGGATCGCCGTCATATGCAAACATCTTCCACAGATACACAAGTTGGTCATAGGAACAAAGAATGCTATGGCAATAAAGACCTGCAAACAGTAGAACAGCACAACAAATATTGTGCATCTGACAATTGAACATATGGGTGTAGAGGTCAATACTAGGCTTGTTGCCCTAGAGAATGACAGCTCAGCCAGAGTGTGCTTGGCATCTGCATCCCCAGTACAGTAGGCTACTGTGCCACTGTAAAGTAGGTCACATAAGGCAACGAGTGAGGCTAGTGAGCTGTGCCTCTGTCAAGCAAGGGCATAGTGGAGATCCCAGGGTTTGAATGTGCTAAGCCACAGCCATGTTGTTGGTGTGTGCTGGAAGAGGGTTGCAGAGGATCCCTAACAGTAAGTGGCCATCAGTAACAGACTGAGGGGAGCCCTACCTGCATTGTCTGGACAATTCCACTGTCAACACTGTGTTGTGATGATTATGTGGGAATGAAGTGTCATGCCGGAACTGTTCACAGATGTCCTCCCTCTGTGGGCTACAGCTTTGCAATGTATTAGCTTACTCTGTCTGTTGGACGGCTCATATATGGCTGGAGTACACCTGACAGGTGTCTTGTTGTGGAGCAGTCATGGGTATATGTGGGATAGCATGATCATTGCAAACCGTACACATGCTCATAGAATGCAATTGTCAAGGATTATGCTGAGTGGCCAGTATAGTCCCCCAGCATGGGTCCTTTGAAGTCAGCCACCCCAGTCTTCACAAGTGTAGAGTCTGCTTGTGCTAAATACAGTTTGTGTGCAGTGACAACCTTGCCTGGGGGTGGGGATGGGATATGGATGTCCAGGGAAAGGTGGGTATGGTCAGATATCAACAATGGTGGTCTACCTCTGGTGTGGAACAGTGAGTACCCATGTTGCAGATGGACAGGTGCAATATGTATTCCCCCATGTGGCTGTGGTGTGTGGTTCTGCCATAGCACATGGACCCACAAATTGTAGTGGCTGTAGGGTAAAGTGGTAGAGACCTGAATAGTTCTCACACACAATATGCCTGTACCTGATGTTAACAACTGGAATGGTGTATGTGAACACCTGCATATCCCGGCACTGTTCCCAGGGAAGCTAAGTGTGTGTCCTGGATGTGGGTATGGTGTTGTGGACTTGTTGTGTTGTGTGTATGCATGGTATAGAACATAACCTGCCAGTGCGATGTGCATATCTGACCCTGACGTAGGTGGCTGCAAATGCATATATATGCTATCCCCCACCTGACAGGTAGTACTAGATGTACATAACTCTGTAGAAATAAAGATGTCAGCACCCTATAAATACTGCACGTGCAGACCAGATGCCCAGTAATTCGGTTAGCGCGCTCTGCTAATGCATCTCCCTCAAGTGTCATAATATAGGTAGGTAGGAGTTTGAACCATGCAATTGCTCAGTATGTGTGTGTGTGGGGGGGGGTGAGAGGGGTTGATGTGTGTGCAAGTCTGTGTGAGTAAGATGTCCCTTTTGGCAACTGTGAAAGCACTCTACAGGATGCATATTCCCCTGTCTCAGCACGGATGATGTCAGCACCCTATAAGTATAGCAGGAGAAGGGAAACCTCCCAGTGATGCGAATAGTGCGCTCTGCTAATGCGTCTGTCACGAGTGTCATAACATAGTTAGGTAGGGGTTTGAAACCTGCAAATGGCAAGTGTGTGTGTGTTTGGATGTGGGGAGTTTGTGTGTGTGCAATTCTGTATAAAAAAACATGTTAGTTTTGGCAATCAGGAGATCACACTACCTGATGCACATTACCCTTTCAAAACACTGATGATGTCAGCACCCTATAAGTACAGCCAGAGAAGAGGAACCTCCTAGTAATCCGAATAGTGCGGTTCGCTAATGGATCTTTCTCACATGTCGTGACCTTAGTTAGGTAGGGGTATGAATCCTGCAAATGGCAAGTGTGTGTGCGGGGGTAGTAGGGTGTGTGTAAATGCAAGTGTGAGAGAACAGATCCTTTTGGCAAATACGACAATACACCAGATGCTGCATATTCCCCCAGTAAACACAGGGGATGTCACCACACTATCAGCACAGCCAAACAGGGCTAGTTGGCCAGTAATGCCAATAGTGCGCTCTGCTACTGGGTCTATTACCATTGTCAGAGTACAGATAGGTATGTTTTGGTAACCCACAACTGCCACGTGTGGTTGTGTCACACATTATGACCTTGTCTGGGTCTTAGTGCATAACAATGCATGCCATTGCCTAAACCAGCAATGGCAATGCACACATGATGTATGTGTGTGACACATACACATAAATACCTGTGACCTGCAGTAGTTACCATGTCTGACACATGCCTCTAGTGGATACATGGTATTTGCAATGCATAACAATATGACTGTGTCTTACTGTGCAGGGGCCGCATGCGGTATGTGTCTTTACAGTGTGGGTGTATATGGTAAAATACCTACAGCAGGGGATACACATCTGGTCTGGGCCATATAGTCTACATGTAGACAATGTACAGGTGCTGCATGTTCCCACCTGTTGTGGGAGTGGTAACATGTCATTCCACTGCAATTCAGTGACCACATGCTGGGAACCCTTCAACTAGTGTGTTGTAGCTACAGTAATGCTCACGCATAATGTTTGGCTGGATGCAGTCCAGCCATATAAAGATGGTTCTTGAGACTTGCATATTGCCAGTGTTGTTATGGAGGATAGGTGGGTTTCCTGTGTATGGGAGGGTTGTGTGTGCCAGGCTATGAACCAGACAGTTGTCCGACACACTGTTAGCTGCACATGAATAGGCCCTGATGCCTTGTGCTGTGCCAACAACCTGGAGGTGTGTGTATCTGTGGTGCCTTGGGATACCACCCCCCTGTCCAGTGTTACATGTGTAGGGAACGACAGGCATGGTATGAGGTATAACCTGGCAGTGATGGGATGCACCTGTGAGCCATGAATCAGGACGCTGGTACTGCACAGACATTGCAGTTCACCGTGCTGAGGAAAGTGTCCAGTGCATGCATCTTGCTGTGTACACTGCTGGTGTTGTGTAGCATCACTGTTAGTGTCCTGTCCTGTGTGATACCCACGGAGGTGGCTATGTAATCCGTGTCCTGCAGCATAAGGCAGTATGTGTGTATCAAGGGGCTTCGCCAATATACACTGGGCCATGGGTGTCACGTGCAAGCTGCCCCTCGCACATCATTGTGGCTTCCCTAGCATGTAAGCACACGTTGACAGCCAGTGGATACCCTATGAATGACATTGGAGACTGAGCAGAATGTAGACATAGAACACCCTTCCTACATATAGTGGTAGCATACCTGGTGAGGGTATGATGGCAGCCAAGATCAAGCTCATACTGGCCCGTGCCACATGCTGAGAGATCCCTTCTATGTTCCCTATCATGTAGTCCAGGGAGGTATGTCTCAGGTCATACATAGTGGCATGGTCAATGACTGAGTCATATGTGTCCATGCCTCTGACTGACCTGTATGCATGTGTTTTGTGGTGGACCATAGTGCCCCAGAGTCATATCACTGTGACCTTCACCATGTACAGCCTGTTGAGCGGGACCCCACTGCAGTGGCCAAGGGAGGTACCTGACACATCTGTAGCAGGTGTGTTGTGTAGCCCTACAGGCTGTGAGTGTGTGGCACACGGGATGTGTGTGCCATGTGTGGCATGTGCTCTGTTCTGACGTAACATATGCCTGCGTGCCAGTTGCGGAGGTGTGTGAAGCTCAGGCAGGATGCTATTCTGAGTCCCCACGTATGCCCCAGTGTGTTCAGCTTGCTGTCAGTGCGTGTCTATGTCTGATTGGTATTGTAGTCACTGTAGTATGACATGCCACCTGACAGGGTATGGCATTACTGGGTTCAGAGTGCTCAGTCCCCAGATTGGCTATGTGGTGGCATCCCACACATGTGCTGTACGTTCCTGGCCAAGGGTGATGGTTGACTGCATACATGTGACAGCTGTGACATTGCCACATGACTCACATAAACCACAACTGGACCATAGAGGTGATTCACAGGTTACCTTTGCACATGCTACCCTAGTAGTGTGATTGCCATGGTGAGTACCAACACATAGGGCCAATGGGGAACAACATACTGAAGGTGTGTATGTGTGGGTGTACTGCTACTGTTTCACAGCACTGGCATATATGACTGCACACGTGGGTAAATGCCAGGTAAGACATGTGCAATGTGTCACAGGCAACGTACATGCGAACAGGACAGACAGTGACGCTCTGTCATGTGTAAACTTGACATACGTATCGTACGCTATGCAGATGTCACTAGGAGTCCACAAAAGCACTGTAACTCTGCATTGCAGGTGGAAGCAGTGTTCCAGGGAACCCCAAGCGAATATGCATGCAAACAAAGCTACAGTAAGCAGGGCTGGAAGTAGTCCATTGTACAACAAAGAAGGGGTAACACTAACAGTAGGTAACAGTGCAAATATGTAGGCACTATCAACATGTACCCAGGAATGCACAGCGCAGATGCCCATGGTAGAACTGATATTATGTCATAGTTAATTGTGATTTGGATTACATTGGTACTGCACACATATCAACATGCGCAAACATCCACATTGCATACTAGTTGTGGGCAACCTGCCACCATTACTGTACATGTCCATCATTGCATATCACTACTTGCATTAGCTTCCCCCCTGTGCTACCCATGTATGTGGCTATCTGTTGACATCCTTACCACCGGTATGCAATTATGTGCAGCTGTTACACTTTGGTACGTACTATGGGTGCAGATAACAATTCAGGACAGTCATACGGTTACTGCATCAGGCATGCTGGGATATACACAGAGTCATATCAGCACACTGTACTGTTACCAACATGATACTACTAATACACTTCTATGTAGTCACCCTGTGCATCAGCAACGTGTTTACCTGTTCCTGCACTGATGTTGGAGATTGCAGGAGGTGGCACAGTTTCATCATATGCACAGGGTGTGAATTAGGTATGCCTGAGTCTGCCACTGATACCACCAATTGACATGTGTGTGTATGTGTGTTGGTGAGGGGCAGCAGTACAGGGTGGGGCACTGTTGGTGCAGTGTGTGCGTGTATGTGGTAGCCCTAGGTGTTAACATTTCGCATGTGTGTAAGCACGCACACAGTTCCACCTCATGGCTGCCATATACAGGGGTTTGTGGACAGCCTCAGACTGCACCTGGCAGGTCATACAGATAAGTGTCTGTGGGCACGGACACGGTACCTGTGCCTGGCAGGGGTGCTACGGACCATATCCGGTACTACGCTAGACTGGATACTGTCATCAGAAGCGGGAGTGTGTTGACTAGACACAGGTCCTGTTGGGACTGTCCAGAGCCACGTGCACGTGGTCTCCTGGGGCATTCTGATGACAGCACAGACCCAGCATTGCTGGGGCTGCTGCTGGCACTATGGGGGCGTGCACGGGCCTGTTGTCATCCACGCCAACTGCCAGCTGCTGCTGTTGCTGGCATACGGCCACGTCGATACCGCAACCGCCCACCATTGCCCTGGCTCATGGACATTTGGTTGTGGAACTGCTGTAATATGTCCCCACAATGTCTGTCTATGACATCGGTAAAATTACGGATAGCATCCGCGATGTCACGCATACTGTCAGTCATGGCTGTGCGACATGCTCTCAGCTCTCTCAGACCCTGTCTGGTGTACCTTTCCATACGCGACTGTGCCTGCATGACAGCCCGAAACATAGCTGAGGTTGACAGACCTCTTTGTGCACATCTGCCAGAGGCAGTACGCCCACGGATGCTCCCACGAGAACCCATGGCAACTGTCTGTGTGGTACCATCGCAGGACCCTGCCCATGGCTGCTGTGTGGGGATGCATGTGCCACAGATACCACATTACCCTGGTCAATGCCCACTGTATCCTGTTCATCACCTAGGGATAATGGTGACAAAGGATGTACTGGCAGGATGACTGTGTGCAATGATGGGGTTGGCAGCTGTGTACTGTCAATTGGCTGACCAATGGCGGACCCTGACACACCTTCCTGTACCATTACACAGATATCATCATTACCAGTACCTGTGGCACCAGATTCAGGTTCCCTGCTGCAGGACACCAGAGCAGCACCAGAACCTGTGGGAGGAAGACAGAAAACACAGTTTACAGTGTCCACACAATGTTACCAGTGATGCACTTATGCACACATGCACACATGCACACATGCACACATGGACACAGGCACACATGCACACGTGAACACATGCACACATGCACACATGCACACATGGACACATGCACACATGCACACGTGGACATGTGTACACATGCACACATGCACACATGCACACATGCACACGTGGACACATGCACACATGCACACATCACAACTGGACACAGGCACACCTGCACACATGCACACATGCACACCCCGCAGTATACACACAGAGCACTACTGAGCTACACTAGTATTACTAGCACTATCAGGACTATTATAGGTATTGTTAAACACACTCACCAGCATGGATGGCCTGCCTTGCTGTAACCCCAGAGGGACCTGCAGAAATGAGGAGATTAATGTCAGTGGGCACAACTGTGCCATTGATACTGCATATGATACAGTGCAGTAGTACACAAGTTGCCTTTCACACGTCAGCTGCTGATATTGCCAATATCACACATGCACAATTACATACTATGTAGACAGCTACATACCACTGACACACCTTACACATGCATAAACTAACAGTGTACAGAACAGTCAAGTGTACATATGGCATATTACCTGCACGCTCCATGTCGTGCTGCTGTGTGGATCCAGCCTCCATCATGATGCAGGTGTATTGCTGTTGCTGTTCCGGGGCTGGAGCCACAACACTTAGGAGTAGCCCCTCCAGTCTGGTGAGGGGGGGATGTGTGGCCACCCCACCTCCTGTGGCAACCTGTTGCCTGTGGATATCCGATGCATGCTGACTGACATTTCTGATTAAATCACTGTAGTGATGTCGTACCTGCTCATATGTCCTATTATGTGTGCCAATGTCATTTACCCTACGGACAAGGTCCTGCCACAGTGCAGCCCTCTCCTGCTGATTCTGGCTGGTGCGGGAAAACAGTATGTCATACTCCCGCACCAGGCTCTGGTGTATCTCTTCATCTTCCGCTGCAGAGTAGGCGGGATTACGCTGACTCGCCATCTCCCTGGAAGAGAACACAAACAGGATATCAGCAGACTATGTCAGCAATATATGGCACACATACTATACATGATAGTCCAGTGTAGTGATATACTACTACTCCCATATGTTGCATGTGTGTGTCTCGTGGTGGATACACAAGTACATGGCCAGATATCAGTGCTCAGCCAACACCTGTGCATCACTACCTGCCACATTCCATACAACATAGTAGCATGCCCCATCAGTCAGCACACTGCGACAGGTCCAATGCACAACCTCACTCTGGGGGTTCATACCAAGGTAC
This sequence comes from Protopterus annectens, assembly GCF_019279795.1. Lineage (NCBI taxonomy): Eukaryota > Metazoa > Chordata > Ceratodontiformes > Protopteridae > Protopterus > Protopterus annectens. Next base: position 1,463,718,510 of record NC_056743.1, read on the forward strand.
TGTATGTGGAACGCCATCCACTAGTGTGATGTGGACACAAGTTACTCAGCCTGGATATACATATCCCACCTCCAGCACAGTAGACTACTTTGATATGTATGTGATTAGACAGTTATTCACTTGTTAGGACTGAGATGGTATCCATGCAGCCCATTGGGCCAGTGGAAGCCACAACCAACACTGCTGACCCCTTTGCGAATGCTTACCACGGACATCCCACAGATTGCATGGAACTTGCACACACATTTCTAACCCAGACCCTATGCACAAAGGCTAGGCATCCTGTCCGGTGGACCCCAGCCAGAGGCAGATTGTATAACAATAGCAGGAGGCTACTGCAGAACAGAGCAGATTCACATTAAGGGAAGGCATCTGTGGTCAGCACTGGTAATACGCTATGGTCTCTCATAACAACGGCCATGGCCTACTCTGGGAGGGAAATGGCCACAAACACTATAGATAACCACAAGGCCTTCTTCAGTTATGTTACACATATGGACCAAATGCCTCAGATATGCTCTGAGTTAATACACACCTACTTAACATTCACCGAACACACAGATATTGGCAACATTCTTGCAGACAGGTTCGGTGCACGTATCCCCCCTCCTTCTCCCCCACAAGTAGAAATACTTATCACAGCTGAATATAACCTCCCTATCATCTCACATGTCCAGGTGAGGGCCGCCCTCAGCAAAGCAGAACACATAGCATCACTGTGACCTGATGGTATCCCTGGATGTGTGCTACGTGCACTCCAAGGGGACATACAACCACATATAAGACTGATATTTAACCTTGGCCGTACTACAGGATATGTACCTGAACACTGGCATACAGCAACAGTGGTCCCACGCCACTAAGGAGGCACCTCTGCTGACCCTGGGAACTACCGCATCATAAGCATAACCAGCCTGGTCTGCTAAGCTATGGAATTATTCAGTATGGGACGCATATACAGCGATATTGCGTACCTGCAGACACTTGTTCCCAGCCAGTTTGCCTTTGTGATGGGCTGATCCTGCCTTTTGAACCTGGCTGACCTTTCTAAACAGTCACTACAGCCATTGATGAGGGCAATGCACAGACAACTGCTGCCAGGATCATGGCCTAACACTGACTGACATGTAATGTATAGTCATCCCCTTTTGGTGGAACTACGTACACACAACATATCAGATGGACATACCTATAGATACAGACCTATGACACATTTGGAGGGTTCACAGTATGCAGACTATTAACCTGCTACTTTACATTACCTGTGTTTGTCACAGCTGGTTGCGTTACCACTATGTCTGCTTCCTGCTGCTGCTGGCACGGCTTGCTACTGTCACTGCTGACAGCTTAGACTCAGTGTGTAGCGTGTGTATTTTTTTTTTTTCTCTCACTCTCTGTCTCTGTCTGTCTCTCTCCCTCTGTCTGCTTCCAGACAGTGCAATGAACGTATTGCATGTGTGGAGTGTTAGTACAGGATGCTTTTGTAGGTATCTGCATAGGTCCATGTGATGGCCTCTGCACCAATTGTAAGCCAGCATTTGCTAATTGCATGCAGCCAGTTGTGTACTGATTGCAGTTCTCACTGTGATTTCAGGACAGTGCTATAAAAGGGTATGTGAGATAGGCGTTGCCCTTTCAGATTGTAAGGGCGGGGACCATGCTGGTATGCTGTGGACACAGTTCTGTGAGTGTAAAGGTTAGTATCTCTCTCATGATTCAGGCTGTGTTGTAGATTCACATTTCTCCATTCCTCTCTCCTGTTCCTGTAGTAAGTGTGTATGCACAATGACACCTACAACTATATATATATATATATATATATATATATATATATATATATATATATAAACATACATATATATATATATATATATATATATATATATATATATATATATGTAAATATACATACATTTATATATGTACATTAACTGACATTACCTACTAGCTACCAAATAGCATGGCTGTTTCTGTTCACACACTACTATTATGGAAATCCACTAGTTTTGACAGTAATTCTAAATGACATGCTTTGTGCACTACACATCCTATATTCCCTTTACATTCATTCCTACTATTACATGATATATTTATTTTAGCACAATGTTCTTGTGTAAGAGTCATGGCTTAGTGGTAGGTTATGCAGACTACTGTTTCCAAGGTCCTGGGTTTGGGACTGACAGTGGGATTTTATTTTGCTTTTGACCTGTCAATCAGAGTGACTAAGGCACTTTTAAGCAGTTGTAACAGGGTTAGCGCTGGTTTGCGTGGAGCTCACGCATGCGCACTGGCGTTCAGCTCCTCGCACACACGCGCACACCCGCTTACAATCGCTTAACAGTGCTTACTCTGGCGCACACCCGCGTTATTTTCTTTGAAAGAAATGAAAATGGGGAGACAGGAAAGTGGTGAAAAAGGGGTCACAAAGAGGGTAAGACAGTAAGGAAACAAGCTTGGGATTTTCAGGAGGGATGTAGGTAAGGCCCATAGCTGCCCATTTCTTCATCAGTAACAGCTGTGCGTATGTATCTAATTTGGTGTGACATTTGAAACCTTCCACCCCTGAGAGAGGTGTCAGGACAACAATAATACTTGTTGTACAGCCAATTGTAATTGATAGTTTCCATGTCCAGCAGACATATGTGAGGAATGGGCAGCTATGTATGGGGCGTAATTTTTTTGTGGGTACAGAGTGCCCTTTTTTTTTTTTTTTTTCAGGTGAGAGTGGTATGTCAGGTGAAGGAAGTCGGTATAGCTGGGGAGGTAGGTTGGGTAGGTCAACAGACAAGACAAACAAGACGCATACAGGGGCGGTGTATGACACGTGTGGGGGGTTTACAGAATTGACGGGGACGGAGGTTTGGATATCCAGAGCCCATGAGCCCACAGATGGCAACAGTGGAACTGATATCCCCACCCATGGGCAGTTGCCACTGTTCCTTCACTGCCCAGGACGGGGCTGTGCTGGGGGCTGTGTAGGCCGGGCAACAGGCATGCCTGTAAGTTGTGCCACCTGTGCCACAAGCTGGCATAGGGGCCCAAGAACAGAGTCCTGGATCTCCCCACGCACCACAGTCCGGACGCTACAGAGGGTGAGTGGTGGTTCTCCTCCGGCCACACTTGCAGAGGGGGGACGAGCCCCATCCCCTGCAGCGCTTCCACCCGCAGGTGGCATAGGGCCACCGGAGGAGGGTCCAGACTGGGCACTAGTGCCAGGTGCACTTGCCAGCTGAGGTGGGAGAGGTGGGTCCACTGGAACCCGCCTTCCCTGTCGTCCTATGTTTTGCATTATGTCATGACAGTTTGTGTTAGTAACATATAATACCATTCACCATTAGTTGTAACAGCATGCATTAGTATTCCCATTAACCAAACACCCAGATATTCACACCATTGAACAGCGAGCATAACACATGCATAATTTGAACAGCAATACACAGTCCAACAACATGCAGGGTTGATTGATGGCAACAGGCCATCAGGTTTGGATGTATGAACAGGGCAGATGCATCAATGGACATGCAAATATTTATGACCCAACAGGACAAATTTCCAGGGGTGTTAATTGTGATTGCATATACCATTTTCACGTGGAATGGGTTATATGTGGTTATAGGGTGGGGTGAAGAAAATAATAACACCTTCGAATACCAATACATATGCTGTACATTTCTAATAGCTGCACATATATACACACTACTGTTCTAACTACAGTTTCCTATATGATAACTACTTCAGTTTGGTGATAGGACTGTTACTGCTACATCAATATACATTTTATTGTTCTTCATACACATTCATATCTGGCTTTGTTCAGCTACATCATCCTGCTACATTTGCTTTATATATCTATAGACAACTGTGGATGTTTGGTATTTCAGACAATCATACTATCTGCATATTGCAGACTGAGAGCAACATATCCAGATTTTGGGACACACATTCCAGCTGCAGCAACACTTTGAACAGATTTCGCTGTTTGGTTTTGCTTCTCACATGCATTTCATTCTGTACTGACTGCAGTATACTTTATTCAGGGGTTATTACTACTTTATTGGTGGATTCATAACACTTTCTCACACTCTCTCACTTGTTTTCATTTTACTATTCAGGATGTTACTTACTTCTAGGATTTACTGACATGTTTTACCTGTAGTTATTACAATCCTTTCCAGCAGTCTCACTTCTGTCATGTTTCAGTATTTCAACAGGGGTATATTTCACACATGTGATTTCCTCATCTTCTGCAGCTGTACTTTTCAGCCTGCTGCTGGTTGTGTACTATTATATTACAGGTGGGGCATCTTTATTTCAGACTTTATTTCAAACATTTTCATTTTTCTGTTTGGATTACAGACTGCAACACACTTTGTAATCAAGCAATACTTGCAAACACTCTTACACTTGTTACTTGCACATTCTATTACTTAGTGACTAAACTGCACTCTTTTGCTAACTGTCATACTTTTATATTTCTTTACAGTTACTGGGAGAGGATTACTGACCTGCCTGGTGGCGCAACCGCACCAGCCTATCGCCATAGGCTCTGCGGTTCACAGAACGGACACCTGCAGCTGTAATATAAATGAAGTAATATTGGAATACACATCTCCATAATATCAGCTAGTTTAATTTCTTACATACATAATTACATGTAACTTACTCAGTAGTGGGGCGTTGGGCATTTGCCGGGCCTCCTGGATCCAAAGGTTCAATTGGCCCTGCTTGCGTCTCTTCAGGTCTGCATGGTGGTGACGAACCTGCTCACCAGTCCTTGAAATCCCTGTGGCACTGGTGAGATCATGAGCCAACCGGTCCCACACCTCAGCCCTATATGCTCCCCACAGGACCTGGCCCTGCATGAGTTGGGCCTCATGATTGTGGACTAGGAGCCAGACCATGTATCTGGACTCCTCAATGCCCCACCTCTGAGCTCGAAAGCAACTATCCTCACCTACTCCTGTCATTCTGGCTGCAAGTCAGTTCTACAATCGTTTATGCTGTGTATTCTTGCGTATGGGGCTTATATATGCCGTTTTTCCCACACATATCTGTGATTTGCCATTTTGGAATTGTATCAACTTCACAAAACCTGCTTTGTCATGCTCCACTTTGTATTCATTCCTACATATTTGCTATTTATAGGTACTGCTGTCATGGCTTAGTGGTTCAGTACCTTGACTATGGTGCATAGTATCCAGGGTTCGAACCTGGCCACTGCTTTTTATTTTTTATGACTGTCTAAACAGGCTGAGGGGTGTGTCTGTGTAAAGGCAGTTTTGATACGGCTTGCTCAACGTTGCCCGTCGGTTAGCTTGTTGGCATGGTGCGCAACTCCGCGCAAACGGGGTGCGCTGGTTTACGCCTCATTTGGCTATCAGCACGCATATTACGCTCAGCTCAGCTAGGGGCACACAGTTTCAGCATGTTAAACCACTGCTCACCTATGGGCACTCATTTTGCACCTGTTGAACTACTGCTCACCTTTGGGCACTCATTTTGCACCTGTTAAACCACTGCTCACCTACGGGCAGATGCACTCACCTTGTTAAACTGCAGTTCAGCTATAGGCACATCTGGCATTTTTTATTATTTTGTTATCTCACATTTCTTCAAAATAAATGGACTATTTCATTACATTTTACATGAGCTATGATTTTATATGTGTACATGTTTGTCAGGGACTTGTTTCGTGCTTATTTTACTACAAATAAAAGTTGGTGCTGTGGGGGCTCGAACCATGAATGCCTGCTCTTCAACCGACGTCTCTACCACTACGCTATTGCTTCTTGGCTTACTTTGCATATTTAGTTTTTATATCCTTTTCCACTGACTGCTAACTGTGGCTAAGCTACGGGCACGCCCGCGCAAACGAGCACACTCACGGGCAAACATCTTTACGTTTAAAAAAAAATATATAAGATGTTCATTTATATATTTTATGTTCATAGTCTGTGGGGGCATGTGTTGTGTTGTGTTTATTCACATTTCCATGGCCTCTGTCGTGGGTGTTTACTTTGGGCAATTTTACTCTTCTGGGGGCGTGTCCGCTTGCAGGGCTCGGCCTACGGACACGCCCCCTACTGTCTTCCACAGACCGTGTTAGCCTTCGGTGTGATTCAGCATGCCCTCATGCATATGCATGACATGCTGATGTCACACCGTTTAACTGCAGCCTCCGTGTAAGCCATGTATCTCTTACACAGAGGCTTCGTGAATCCTGCCCTATGATTTAGAGTGCATATAACAACAGAAACATGTATCAGCATGAGATATGATATTAAAATGCATTTAAATTGAGCTTTGCATTTAAAGACTGCTTCACAAAAGTGAAAGGAACCAGAGGGGGATGTCCTTTCTCTTGCTTGCTTCAGCAATGGAACTGTGATGGAATTGACAGATTTAATAATCCAGAATGAAAAATGTTTTAATTGCAGGATTATTGTTTCACCTAATAGTGATACAGTTTGCAGTACATTGTTAAATCAAAACACAGATGTCTGGGTGATGCCAGTTAAGCAAGCAGTCTTGCAAAGTATTTAATGACACACTTGGAAGCAGTGCACATTAAAATTCACATGATTAGCATTGCCAGCCATTTTTTTGAGTGGCTCTGTTCCCCAACATTTATTTTGCTGGCAAATCATTGTGGCATCACTGATGTTTTGAGTTTCAGATTAATACTTCTTCAGAAATTTCATGCTAATAATATCCTGTTCCAGCAACTTTAATTATATTTATAAGATGAATATTTTAAAATCTTTCCATATTTTTATGCCTTTGTCTCACTTATTTTAGACTTTGTCCAGACTAATCTATTGCAGCCACCAATTTTTCAATCTTGCTTCTGCTTTAATGCAAAGACACTTTCTTTGTTTACAACAGGACATGCTGGAGGGACAGGTTCATCAACCAGAGGCCAGAGACTATCCATACTCTGGAATAAGCTTCCTATCCATGTCAAGCAGAGCACCTCGACACTTTGCATTTGAAAGTTGGTATCCTATAATTCCATGTGGGGTGGGTGGGGCTACATAATTATGTATGCAAATTTTATGTTAATCAGCTTACAGATTGGTACCTATTTTTCATGTGCTTTGTCTAGATTTTTAATGCTTCCAGGTTGAGAGGTATGATGCTGGGTCTATATTAAATCAGTGAATGCTTAAAAAAGCGAATGCTGATTTATTGCATCCGTGTAAGCAAAAGCTTACAATCCCGAACACTCGGAAGATAGATTTTTTTTCCCCAGGGGAAAAAAAATCGCTGTTCCACAAAAAAATAAATAAATAAATAAAAACTTCAAAACATTACATAAAGTGGGGGGCTTCACCCCCCCTCCAATGTGGGGGCTGTGCCCCCACACCCCCTATACTTAAATATACCAACTGCAAGATTGTACTATAGTGAGGAAAATGGCAAAGTAATGGAGGAGGCCAAGCAATGTCTTTTCCAGAGAAAGAGATCGCTTATATGCCGTTTCGCTATTTTGCTGTTTTGTGCTTTCAAGTTCGATCAAGATGCATTTGAAGGATTGCATCTTCGATTATATAATAGGAACCCTCAATGCTGCACGCACAAGAGCAGCAGATGTAGCCAGGGATCGTGGCATCACTGGTGGAGGGTCTGCAGCAAAACAACCATTCTCAGCCACTGAGGAATTCCTGGTGAATCTAGGCATACACAACAGCTCCCAAGCATCCTTCTCACCCATCATGGATGTGGGTGCCACAGTTTCCCTGGCAGAGGAGCATGCAGGTAAGCTTAGTTTGATCAGCATTCCAATACTGTAGCATTCAGTGTATCAGGGTGTACATAGTCTTATGTCGGTGTCAGGTCTTCCTTCTTCGGGGAGGGGAGAAGAGTTTAACTGCAGTTTGGCTGTCATGCTCAGATTTTGACCAATATTACAATTAACACAGTAACTACTGTAAATGTGAGATATATGGATATATTACCTTGTGGTGTTGGAACATGCAGTGGTACTGAAATTGCCTCTCCCTCAACTTTTCACATGTCCTTCGGGTATTGGACAAGCCTGTGGTCCTTGGTAAGCATGACACTGTTTTGTTATAGATGTATGTTTGCGGCGATGTAATCCATCGTGTCATCCCAGGCCTGCTACCTGCATTGCTGTACTGTCGGCATGATTGCCAACTCCACACATATTTTCTGACTGCACATGTTAGACTCATACCTATGCCTTGTAGCTGTGACTACACTGATAGTGGTGACAGTATTGTCAGGACATTACCGAGCATCATATGTGTCAACTGTGCAGAATCTACACAAATGTGAAGATTATATCTCACTGCTGCTGATAAGATTGCTGTTTTAAGAGCTTTTATTTACAAGTAACTACAACTGTTAGTGGGAAGAGTAATGTACTCATGTCCTACTACATGAGGTTAGAGTTTCGGTCTATAATAGTGATGCCAGTGTACAGAGCTTTACATATATTACAACATAGTACTGCAGAGCATAATAGTGCAGGTTTGAATGTACTGCTTTTTTCTTTCTTATCACAGGTGACAGGGGGGTCAGTGTCTGTCCCCTACACAACCTGATGTCAGTGTCTCCTCCGACTCTGATGATAATGGTGGCCACTGTGAGTCACAGGTAGGGATTTTGGGGCTGAATCTGTCCCAGAGGTTGACATGCCTCTTCTGCCCTCATTCTCACTGCACACAGTCAGTATGCCCACACATACCCAGTCCCTGGAGGCCACAGATATTGAACAGTCAGAGGGTGGGGACATTGAACATGAAAGTGTGTCAACTATAGCTCCTGCGAGTGTATACACTGGCCATGGCCAGAGAGTTTGAGAGGTTTTACAGAGGCAGATCGATAGGTGTGCTTGTAGGAGGCCTGCTGTTTGTCCAACGCCTGTTGCAAGTGTCACATCATGGGTCACTTGGCACATGCTTTGGGCCATCATGGAGACACAGGCATGTTCTGAATGAACTCCAGATGTATGCTTAGGGTTATGGATGCAGCACAGTCTGATATCTGTGACTGCCTCCACTGCATTTGGTATACCCTGGATCGGTTCACTGATGCAGTGGACAGAAGGTGGGCTGAGGCAGTTTGGAACACACAGTGTCTGGACTGAAATGTGTGGCTGGAGTTGGACATCGGACTCATGGACATAGGTGAGCAACACCATCTGCTGAGAATCCACATGGCTGTGCACATTCATGATCCCATAGTGGCAGTACATCCAGCGCTACAAAGGGGAGTGTGCTGTCCACATCAAGACATGGTAAGCCATGGGCTTATTGTCCTGGGGCATTCTGGTGGAAGACCCAGTCCCAGAAGACAGTGGTCACCATCAGGTACTAGCACTGCCTCTGACCTTGAGCATGGAGGTGTCAGTGCAACTCTTGGCAGAGCCAGTTCTCATGTTCAGGCCTGAAAATGGCTCTGCTGGACCGAGGCACAGGGAAGTAATCTAAGGGGGTGGCGAAAGCCAACACATTCTGGCTAGGCTTATAGATGCCCTTGGGCAGATAGCCTAGTACTTACCTAACTGTGAACTGTCAGCTCTACCATGCACAGTTCAAAGCTGTCCAACATACACACATGTTGAACTAGCACTGAGCTTGACTGTGTACACGCACACACTCACACACCACTGTCAAATGCAGGTCACCTACAGCCACACACGGCACCTTTCCATGGTCCATCTTACCTGCTTCCCTTCCTGACTCACACACATGCTGTCAACCTTTTGGGTCAGCCTAGGCCTTCTGCACCCCCACACAACACCCTGTGCAAGTGATAATACCTGTGCCACATCCCTGTCATCCTCACTATTGATGCAGGGAAATGAAGCTATGTGTCTGATGCACAGGGTGACTATATAAATTAACATGTACTTGTGTAATTCAGTGTTGTTTTGCCATGACACTTTTAGTGGTTACTGACAGATACTGTATGCTGATATTTTTCATGAGTGCACCACATAATTGTGTGTACCTTATGTTGTATGATGTTGTAATGGTTGTATACTTACACAATGAAAGGTGTGTCATGGACCTGTTTATATGCCTGTTTCAGGAGTCTGTTGGGAAAACCTATAGATACACAGCAACAGTAAAGTCATAGATGGTACAGCAGAGGATGGAATGTTCACACAGCAGAAATATGTCTTCAGCAAAATACAGCACTATAAGTGCATGGTTCCATAGGTTCATATGTGTATAACAGGCTAACAAGGACAATGGTGTCATTCAGCATACTCATGCATCCACAATCTGTGAAAAGGTCTGATACCCTTTATAAGTGTCACCAGAGTTTTGGGAGCTAACACATCTATAAGCTGTGGTGATGGTGATGACCCATCTACAAATATCTTGCGACCATGACAGACAATTGTCAGACACCAGTTATGATTGTCTTGTTCTGCATCCCATTGTATAACCTGAACACGATGTGTGTCACAGCAGATGTGTACTTCATATGTGTAGATCAATGTGCATATGTCTCTTTAAGAAACCTCCTGTGGGCATGTACACATGTATTGAGTACTGAGAATGTGCAAGTCAGAGTGCAATTTTGTAGTTAGCTGTTGAGATGTAAGCATGCATGTGGGTAAGTTCTGTCTGCTAATCAGTTTGTTTATATTTATATTTATTGATGCTGCTATCCATTCTGATATGTTTTTATGCAGTAAAGCATATTAAATGAACAACCCTGCCTTGCTTGTCTTGTAAGTGTAGAGGGCCGAGTGACAACATGCATGGGGGACCTGTTTCATATATGATGCACTGTCTGTCAGGTACTAGCACTGCCTCTGACCTTGAGCATGGAGGTGTCAGTGCAACTCTTGGCAGAGCCAGTTCTCATGTTCAGGCCTGAAAATGGCTCTGCTGGACCGAGGCACAGGGAAGTAATCTAAGGGGGTGGCGAAAGCCAACACATTCTGGCTAGGCTTATAGATGCCCTTGGGCAGATAGCCTAGTACTTACCTAACTGTGAACTGTCAGCTCTACCATGCACAGTTCAAAGCTGTCCAACATACACACATGTTGAACTAGCACTGAGCTTGACTGTGTACACGCACACACTCACACACCACTGTCAAATGCAGGTCACCTACAGCCACACACGGCACCTTTCCATGGTCCATCTTACCTGCTTCCCTTCCTGACTCACACACATGCTGTCAACCTTTTGGGTCAGCCTAGGCCTTCTGCACCCCACACAACACCCTGTGCAAGTGATAATACCTGTGCCACATCCCTGTCATCCTCACTATTGATGCAGGGAAATGAAGCTATGTGTCTGATGCACAGGGTGACTATATAAATTAACATGTACTTGTGTAATTCAGTGTTGTTTTGCCATGACACTTTTAGTGGTTACTGACAGATACTGTATGCTGATATTTTTCATGAGTGCACCACATAATTGTGTGTACCTTATGTTGTATGATGTTGTAATGGTTGTATACTTACACAATGAAAGGTGTGTCATGGACCTGTTTATATGCCTGTTTCAGGAGTCTGTTGGGAAAACCTATAGATACACAGCAACAGTAAAGTCATAGATGGTACAGCAGAGGATGGAATGTTCACACAGCAGAAATATGTCTTCAGCAAAATACAGCACTATAAGTGCATGGTTCCATAGGTTCATATGTGTATAACAGGCTAACAAGGACAATGGCATCATTCAGCATACTCATGCATCCACAATCTGTGAAAAGGTCTGATACCCTTTATAAGTGTCACCAGAGTTTTGGGAGCTAACACATCTATAAGCTGTGGTGATGGTGATGACCCATCTACAAATATCTTGTGACCATGGCAGACAATTGTCAGACACCAGTTATGATTGTCTTGTTCTGCATCCCATTGTATAACCTGAACACGATGTGTGTCACAGCAGATGTGTACTTCATATGTGTAGATCAATGTGCATATGTCTCTTTAAGAAACCTCCTGTGGGCATGTACACATGTATTGAGTACTGAGAATGTGCAAGTCAGAGTGCAATTTTGTAGTTAGCTGTTGAGATGTAAGCATGCATGTGGGTAAGTTCTGTCTGCTAATCAGTTTATTTATATTTATATTTATTGATGCTGCTATCCATTCTGATATATTTTTATGCAGTAAAGCATATTAAATGAACAACCCTGCCTTGCTTGTCTTGTAAGTGTAGAGGGCCGAGTGACAACATGCATGGGGGACCTGTTTCATATATGATGCACTGTCTGTGTTACATACCTATCTCTCCAGCATGTACTATGTATACAACAGTGATGTTGTAGGTGTGTAGAACAGGCAAGACATGTCCTGTCATGGATTTGCAGGAGGTACACAATAGAATCTGACGCCACCCTGTATGGAGTCATACACTTCCCCTGAAAAGCATTTTGGAGACAGACAACACATGTACGGTCTTAACATGGACTCCATAGGACATGTTATCTACACTATGTATTGGTGTACCATGAAACCTTTATAGCTGCTACAGTTGTAAGATATGCCTGTGTAGTGACATAGCAAGGGTGCCATTGCACACAATGATCGGTATGATGAGTGCCACATTCAGTATAGCAATGACAGTGTGGGATTTACATTCCATACCTGTCTGCATAGGTTGTACATAAATGAATACATCCCTACATCTAACCGGCCAGTAAAAATCAAAGGCTACATTACTCTCTATGTCCATAACTCCATAAGTAATGGCTCAACTGTGTGCGGTGTGTGGACACTACAATATTTCCCTGGGGTGGATGACTTCCCAAAAGATAGTATTGTGCAGTTTTTGGCATTTAGCCTTTGGAGTGGCTCAGAAAAAAACTGAATGTGTGTTTAAGGCTATCCTGGATAATGTTTGGTTCTGTGTGGGATTTGGTGACAGCTCCTAATATGCCATCATCTGCTAATGTAGTCAGTGAGAGGTCACTGACAGTGGCTGTGACTGCAGAAAGGGAATGGATAGACAAGGCATGCTAATAATGAAGACTGGTTAAATACACTGGTGACTAGCATCATTACAGCACAGGTCTCCCACTGCTATATTCCCAGTGTATGACTGCCAGACACTTGCCTATCCACCAGCTGAAATAACACTCTACACATAACTTACACAGTTTCCAATGAGGTCTGCTGGCCTATTATTGTCAAACCTCTTGTCAGGCCATGGTAGGTGGAGTGAGTCATATTTCTGTTATCCATTGCATAGTGTAACAGTCAATGGGCTCCTCTGGTTACAGTCGGTATGTATGTTTTGGTCTTGAGCAACATTAACAGTGTTTGGCCCAGTGCAGTAGGTATACAACAGCATTAGTGCTCGTATCCATTCATGGCATAACTCAGAAATTTGGAGACACTGCTTGGCACTACATGCTAGTTGTCCTCTTTGCAAGTAAGTATTGCAGTTACTTCCAGCATGTTGTAAGCAGAGAGTCATGCAAGGTGTCTGTACATAGCACAGACAAAATGTTAGGGATGTGTAATATGTATACCATGTGCAGATAAGGTGTGGGTTTTACACAAGTTTTTCTGCAGTTCAACACTACCCAAGTGGTGTGTATTGAAAGGACATCATCACCTTGTGAGAACTATGTTAATCATGGGAGCCCATGGAATTGCATTGGCTAGTGGCTACTACTGCTGGTCTCACTGACACCACTCTCACATAGGATGCCGTGCTCTGATACATTTTCTGTCATAATACACAAAATGTTACTATGATGCTCATGATGACAAGCAGGACACAGCCTATTTGTTCATCCTCATAGCTGTCCCACATCATGAAAGGTTCTGTAGGCTGCACATCTCCTTCTCCAGATAGATGCCTTGATTAGCAACCTGGGCACTCAGTTGACGTTTCCATGGCTTATACCTTCTGTTGCAGGCTTGGTGGTATGTCACTAGGGAACTGACAACAGGGGGATTAGGAGCAGTGCTGTAGCACCACAATATGCTGTACAATGTCCAGTGACATATATGTCAAGTCTTAATGAAACAATTAGCAAACCGGTGCTGAGCCATCGTAGGTGACAATATCACAGTTACTCCTGCATCCTGCCCTTCAACAGGTTACTGATGGATATCTGAAGGACATGGCTGTGAGGCCTACTGCAGTGGACTGGCCACCTTTGGCCAATGTGTGTCCACCTGCCACATGTCCTAGGCATGTCATACTGTATAGTTATGTACCTGAAGTACATGTTTGTGTTCCCACATCATGTCCCACAACAACCAGTGTACTGTCTGGCTGCTTCACAGGCATTGTATGCTTGCAAGGCCAACGTAATGTCAGGAAAGTTAAACAAGTCCTCTATGCGTGCACAGGCATCCACATCTTCACTATAAGGTGTGCCTACAAACACTGCATATCAGGCTGTCAACCCCAAGGATGTGGCAGCACGACTTTAACTTTTCAGGACCTACTGCTGAGATTTTGGGAGTATCCCCACACCTCTATTTCTATGACACACAAACACAAAGTGTGGCAGATGTGACTGCATTTCACACCTTGCTTCCATGGTGTCCTCAACAGCAGTCATTACATATGGCAATGAGCATTATGCCAACATGCACAGCTCACATCCTGCACCACCAACACCCACATCACACACACCTGCATGTGTGCAGCTACTTATCAAACACATTGCCAGACAACAGACACCTCCAAGAATCCTGCTTCTGGAGTGCACAGTACACATAATATTGCATGAACCACTCTCTCACTGGTCAAACATCCGAGGCAAAACACAATATCACACCTCTTAGTCATAGGTGATTTCCTCATGAGACATACTGCTGTCAGCCAGTAGTGCTCTTTGCAGCACCCACAATCAGCACCTGCAATGTGCCCAGTAATGACTCCTTCTGCAATTTGTATGTAATTACCTATATTGGTAGCATATCTAAAGACAACTGTACACTCTTTTTTTATAAAACCTGTTGCTTCTACTACTATTGGAACTGTCTGAGTATCTTTCTTCCACATTACTCTTGTTTCTGCCTGCAAATCCTGATATTTTATAGCTTTGTGTCTCTCTTTATGCAAGACACTGTAATCACTGGGTGTGGTGATTTCAATGATCAATGCTACTTTTGTCTTCTTTTCTTGGACCACTATATCTGGTTTTCTAGCATCTATCTTTTGAACTGTTTCTAATGGATGATCCCATGTAATATAAACTTCTTCATTTTCTATGATGCTTTGTGGCTCATGTTTCCAGTGTTTTTCAGCCACTTCAGTACCATAATGGTTACACAATCCCCAGTGCAACAGTCTTTCAACATTATTATGCCTTTAGTATACAGTCCTTATGCCATTAGTGTGTCACAGCCAGCAATGAGGTGTGCAACTGCTTCTAATTCAGTTTTACAAAACCTACATTTGTCTGTTTCTCCCACATGTTCAATGGACTTTGGAAACCAATGTGTATGCAGCCCACTATGGGCGCCAATATTAACCTTCCATCTCTTGGTTTGAATTTGCCTCTCCTCAACCATTCCTGCATTCATTCCTGATCAACATGAGGTTCTTCCAGAAGTTTTCTATACTTGCAACTATATTTACACATTCTTCACATTCCTTGCTTTCTCATCTGGTCCTTCACCTTATATTCTTTCTTTTGTTTTTTGGCACATTCTTTTGCTGCCTGATTTTTATCTACTTCTGGTTTGATTTCCACTCATGTTTGACGCTGATATGCTTCTGCTAAATTAAGCAGAAAAGTCATCTTAGATTTATTCTCCTCATGTTTCAAAACTTTCACTATGTTTGGTTTTTGTGAGGTCAGCAGATATGTGTGCAGTCCCACAATTGCAGATCTATACTTGTAATACATTTCAAGCAGGCCATCCCTCCTTTGGAATGGGGAATATATAATCTTGGTTTTCACTGATTTTTATAAATCATTTGGTGAGCATAAAGCATCCTTCTTGTTTTCCTATCTAATCTATCCAACACATTATGGGGTCAGTCAGTCACTCCAAAACTGTAAATTAGGACAGGAAGAGCAAATTGGTTTATAGCTTGGATTTTATTCCTAGATGTCAGTGTTGTTTTCAGAATTAATTTGTCTTCTAAAGCATTACTTACTAAGTTTTATTCACATTTGTTCATGTTTTACTGTTTATCCTTCATCAAGTTCCAAATATTTATACACTCTGGGCAGGATTCACGAAGCCTCCGTGTAAGAGTTACAAGGCTTACACGGAGGCTGCAGTTAAACGGTTTGACGTCAGCATCTCATGCATATGCATGAGGGCATGCTGAATCACACCTAAGGCTTACACGGTCTGTGGAAGACAGTAGGGGGCGTGTCCGTAGGCCGAGACCTGCAAACAGACACACCCCCAGAAAAGTAAACGTCCCAAAAGTAAACCCCCACGACAGAGTCCATGGAAATGTGAATAAACACAACACAACACATGCCCCACACACTATGAACATAAAATATATAAATGAACGTTATATATTTTTTTTAAATTGTAAAGATGTTTGCCCGTGAGTGCGCTCGTTTGTGCGGGCGTGCCCGGCGCTTAGCCACAGTTAGCAGTCAGTGGAAAAGCATATAAGAACTAAATATGCAAAGTAAGCCAAAAAGCAATAGCGTAGCGGTAGAGACATTGGCTGAAGAGCAGGCAGTCATGGTTCGAGCCCCCACAACATCAATTTTTATTTTTAGTGAAATAAGCACGAAACAAGTCCCTGACATATATGTACACATATAAAATTATATTTTATGTAAAATGTAATAAAATGGGCCATTTATTTTGAAGAAATGTGAGATAACGAAATAATAAAAAATGCCAGATGTGCCTATAGCTGAGCTACAGTTTAACAAGTTGAGTGCATCTGCCCGTAGGTGAGCAGTGGTTTAACAGGTGTAAAATGAGTGCCCGAAGGTGAGCAGTGGTTTAACAGGTGCAAAATGAGTGCCCGTAGGTGAGCAGTGGTTTAACATGCTGAAACTGTGCGCCCGTAGCTGAGCTGAGCATAATATGCATGCTGACAGCCAAATGACGGGTAAACCAGCGTACCCCGTTTGCGCGGAGCTGCGCACCGCGCCAACAAGCTAACCAACAGGCAACGTTGAGCAAGCTGTAACAAAACTGCCTTTACACAGACACACCTCCTAGCCTGTGTAGACAGTCATAAAATATAAAAAGCAGTGGCCAGGTTCAAACCCAGAATACCATGCATCATAGTCAAGGTACTGAACCACTAAACAATGACAGCTGTACTTAGAAATGCAGTAATAGCAAATATATAGGAATGAATAGAAAGAGGAGCATGACAAAGCAGGTTTTGTGAAGCTGATACAATTCCAAAATGGCCAATCACAGATAAGTGCGGGAAAAACGGCATATATAAGCACGATAGGCGGGAATACACAGCATAACCGATTGTAGAACCAACTTGCAGCCAGAATGTCAGGTGTAGGTGAGGGTAGTTGCTTTCGAGCACAGAGGTGGGGCGTTGAGGAGTCCAAATATATGGTTTGGCTCCTTGTCCACAATCATGAGGCCCAACTCATGCAGGGCCAGGTCCTGTGGGGAGCATATAGGGCTGAGGCGTGGGACCGGTTGGCTCATGATCTTACCAGTGCCACAGGGATACCAAGGACTGGTGAGCAGGTCCATCACCACCATGCGGACCTGAAGAGACGGAAGCAGGACCAACTGAACCATTGGATCCAGGAGGCCCGGCAAATGTCCAACGCCCCACTACTGAGTAAGTTACATCTAATTATTTATGTAAGAAATTAACCTATCTGATATTATGAAGATGTGTATTTCAATATTACTTTATTTATATTACAGCTGCAGATGTCCGTTCTGTGAACCGTAGAGCCTATGGCGATAGGCTGGTGTGGTTGCGCCACCAGGCAGGTCAGTAATCTTCTCCCTGTAACTGTAAATAAATATAAAAGTATGACAGTTAGCAAAAGAGTGCAGTGTAGTCACTAAGTAATAAAATGTGCAAGTAACAGTGTAAGAGGGTTTGCAAGTATTGCTTAATTACAAAAGTGTGTTGCAGTCTGTAATCCAAACAGAAAAATGAAAATGTCTGAAATAAAGTCTGAAATAAAGATGCCCCACCTCTAATATAATAGTACACAACCTGCAGCAGGCTGAAAAGTACAGCTGCAGAAGCTGAGTAAAACACATGTGTGAAATATATCCCTGTTGAAATACAGAAACATGACAGAAGTGAGACTGTTGGAAAGGTTTGTAATAACTACAGGTAAAACATGTCAATAAAGCCTAGAAGTAAGTACCATCCTGAATTGTAAAAATAAAACAAGTGAGCGAGTGTGAGAAAGAGTTATGAATCCACCAATAAAGTAGTAATAACTCCTGAATAAAGTATACTGCAGTCAGTACAGAATGAAATGAATGTGACAAGCAGAACCAAACTGCGAAATGTGTTCAAAATGTTCCTGCAGCTGGAATGTGTATCCCAAAATCTGGATATGTTGCTCTCAGTCTGCAATATGCAGATAGTATGGTTGTCTGAAATACCAAACATCCACAGTTGTCTATAGCTATATAAAGCAAATGTAGCAGGATGATGTAGCTGAACAGAGCCAGATATGAACGTGTATGAATAAAACTGAAAATGTATATTGATGTAGCAGTAACATTCCTATCACCAACTTGAAGTAGTTATCACATAGGAAACTGTAGGTAGAACTGTAGTGTGTATATATCTGCAGCTACTAGAAATGTACAGCATATGTATTGGTATTTGAAGGTGTTAATTAAATTTTCTTCACCCTACCCTATAACCACATATAATCCATTCCACGTGAAATTGGTATGTGCAATCACAATTAACACCCCTGGACATTTGTCCTGTTGGGTCATACATATTTGCATGTACGTTGATGCATCTGCCCTGTTCATACATCCAAACCTGATGGCCTGTTGCCATCAATCAACCCTGCATGTTGTTGGACTGTGTATTGCTGTTCAAATTATGCATGTGTTATGCTTGCTGTTCAATGGTTTGAATATCTGGGTGTTTGGTTAATGGGAATACTAATGCATGCTGTTACAACTAATTGTGAATGGTATTGTATGTTACTAACCCAAACTGTCATGACATAATGCAAAACATAGGACGACAGGGAAGGTGGGTTCCAGTGGACCCACCTCTCCCACCTCAGCTGGCGAGTGCACCTGGCAGTAGTGCCCAGTCTGGACCCTCCTCCGGTGGCCCTGTGCCACCTGCAGGTGGAAGCGCTGCAGGGGATGGGGCTCGTCCCCCCTCTGCAAGTGTGGCCAGAGGAGAACAACCACTCACCCTCCGTAGCGTCCGGACTGTGGTGCGTAGGGAGATCCAGGAAGCTGTTCTTGGGCCCCGACGAAAGCTTGAGGCACAGGTGGCACAACTAACGGGCATGCCTGCTGCTCAGCCTACACAGCCCCCAGCACAGCCCCGTCCTGGGCAGTGAAGGCACAGTGGCTACTGCCCATGGGTGGGGATATCAGTTCCACTGTTGCCATCTGTGGGCTCATGGGCTCTAGTTATCCAAACATCCGTCCACGTCAATTGTGTAACCCCCCCACACGTGTCATACACCGCCCCTGTATGCGTTTTGTTTGTCTTGTCTGTTGACCTACCCAACCTACCTCCCCAGCTATACCGAATTCCTTTACCTGACATAGCACTCTCACCTGAAAAAAAAGGGCATTCTGTACCCACAAAAAAATTACGCTCCATACATAGCTGCCCATTTTGCACACATGTCTGCTGGACATGGAAACTGTCAATTACAATTGGCTGTACAACAAGTATTATTGTTGTCCTTACACCTCTCTCAGGGGTGGAAGGTTTCAAATGTCACACCAAATTACAAACATATGCACAGCTGTTGCTGATGAAGAAATGGACAGCTATGGGCCTTACCTACATCCCTCCTGCAAAACCCAAGCTTGTTTCCCTACTGTCTTACCCTCTTTGTGACCCCTTTTTCACCACTTTCCTGTCTCCTCATTTTCATTTCCTTCAAAGAAAATAGCACGGGTGTGCGCAAGAGTAAGCACTTTTAAGCTGTTGTAAGCGGGTGTGCGCCAAGCTGAACGCCAGTGCGCATTGCGGGAGCTCCGCGCAAACCAGCGCTAACCCGGTTACAACTGCTTAAAAGTGCCTTAGTCACTCTGAATGACAGGTCCTGTAGTCTGTTCAAAAGCAAAATAAAATCCCACTGTCAGTCCCGAACACAGGACCTTGGAAACAGTAGTCTGCATGACTTACCACTAAGCCATGACTGTTATATAAGAACATTGTGCTACAATAAATATATCATGTAATAGTAGGAATGAATGTAAAGGGAATATAGGATGTGTAGTACACAAAGCATGTCATGTATATTTACTGTCAAATCTAGTGGATTTCTATAATAGTAGTGTGCGAACAGAAACAGCCATGCTAGTTGGTAGCTAGTAGGTAATAATGTCACTGTACCACCTTGCAAGCCACACACATACTCACAGCAGGATAATCACTGCCCATACCCCACAACCTCTTACAGGAACACATCTGGACCAAGTAATAAAATATGTGGAGCAAAGGGCCAAAAACAGGGACACATTCCAAATAATGTTACAACAAACTTAGACAGTTCAGAGAGTAACAGGTTCTGCATTCTGTTGGATGTTTGGAAGGGTATGAAGTCTGAAACTTAAATGTTTGTCACTATAGTCTGACTTGAGCCCAGAGTGATTTGCCAGAAAGAGCTGTTCATGAGATATTGACCAAAATATGAGGCAGAAATGTGGACAACCTGCAAATATCTGTACACTTGAGAGGTCTGACACTGCCATATCTGAATAGTCAAGAGCCTAGACATAGCAACAGTGACTGAGTTACAGGGATGCCCCACAGACTCCATGTGAAATGTACAAACAGTAGGCAGAAAGGTGTTACAACACATGCAATGGTAACTATGAAGTACTGAAAGTATGCACCACTTGCACGGCAGATATAGTGTAGTAATACATATGCTCATGCTATCCCACAGTCACAACTGCAGAATACCAGACAATTTAATGGGTGTACCCCACTGATATGTACCATTCCATGAGGCAGATAAAAGATGCACCTGAGAGTCTCTGGGGCCTGCTCAGCAGCATACGCAAATACCCTAATAGATGTCAAGGCCCACACCATGGCCAGACCACACTGCATGCAGTAAAACCCTAGCCGATATAGCAAGCATTCCAAGGTGTGAATGTACATGGAAAATAGGAAAGTCACAGCAACACACTACAGTCAAGACACCTAGCAGGCACACAAGTAGTGAATGTAAAGGGCAAATATTGAAGCCATAGCAACAAAGTGCAAGAGCCACTGCTATACACCTGTTACACCACATGTCCCACAGGAAAGCACACACACCCACATTAACAGTAGTAGTAGTCTTAGGTGTCAGTGTACATACACACTTAGTACAGGAAACTGGAGAAATGAATGGAGAAATGTTAATCTACAACACAGCCGGAAATATGAGAGAGATACTAACCTTTACACTCACAGAACAGTGTCCACAGCATACCAGCATGGTCCCTGCCCTTAAACTCTGAAAGGGCTACACCTATCTCACATACCTTTTTATAGTACTGTCCTGAAATCACAGTGAGAACTGCAATCAGTACACAACTGGCTGCATGCAATTAGCAAATGCTGGCTAACAATTGGTGCAGAGGTCATCACATGGACATATGCAGATACCTACAAAAGCATGCTGTACTCCCAGTCCACACATGCAATACTTTCATTGCACCCTGTGGAGGTAGGGAGAGACAGAGAGAGAGAGAGAGAGAGAGAGACAGAGACAGAGAAAAACAAACAAAAAATTAAACATACACAAACAAAACCGGTCAGCAACAACCACTTGAAAGCTGACAACTGGCAAGTGGAGCAGCAGGACACAAAACCAGATGGCAACACAAGCAGCTGTGACAAACACAGGTAATGTAAAGTAATACTATAAAAGTCTACATACTGTGAACCCTCCATATGTGTCACTGGTCTGTATCCATATGTATATGAAGATGTGCAAAGGGCAGGGGACATACAGCAACTATCAGTGAAGGCTGTACATACATATGTATGTGAGAGCATCTATGTGCACATATCAATGTAGGTTGAATGTAGGTTGTAGTGCAATGTACAAAGTAGGTTTCACAGTTATGTATGTTTAGCAGTATGTTAGTGTGTGTATACAGTTTTGTAAACAAACATGTTGATATACCTATCTATCATATGGATACGTATGTATGTTAATATATGTATGTATGTATATATATATATATATATATATATATATATATATATATATATATATATATATAATATGCATATATGTATACATACATAGAGAGAGATGTAGGAATACATAGACAGATGTAGATAGATAGAATATGTACAAACATATATATGTAATACACACATACAGATATAGATATATGTAGATACATATACATAGACAGACAGATCTGACTATCTACAGGTATGACTGTATATGATGATCTCACACTCCCCTGTCCCACCCCTCTGTCACTCTCACCCCTCTCTGTCACACCCCTCCATATCTATAGCAATATATGTACATCAATATATATATGTGTATATGTATACAGACATATATATATATATATATATATATATATATATATATATATATATACATATAGATATATCTATATACATATATATATATATATATATATATATATATATATATATATATATATATATATATATATATATATATAGAGAGAGAGAGAGAGATGTATATATATTCTGAGTGAGGCACATGTGTACAGATGTATTGCAGCAGGTGCCTGGTGACAAAGGCATGGAGTGAACACCAGTGTCAAAACTGGAGTACCATACCCCATTTCAAATCACCTACACCAGTAACCACCAGATATGTGATTGGCTGCCCACCACTGCATGTGTCAGGGGTGAACAGGGTCATAAATGTGTACAATAGTCCCCCCAATGATATTCACAGTGGCACACTATTCCTGGAATACCTGAACATGGTATGTGTCAGCAGACATGGTGTGTCAGCTATGGACATGTAGGTCAGTGTACCCCTCCACACCACATAATGGCTGCCACGGTATGTACTCACATGACAGCTACAGATATGGAGAAGGACACAGTGACATGTACAACAGTGTGACAATGCACTCAAACACATTACCAATGCACAGTGACTGACAACACCACAGAGTACACACATACTACCCACATAGAGGTTACCACTCCCAGATTTACATACTTAAGTCACACCCATGACAGATGTCCAACAACCATAGTAACACCTCACACCATCCACAACCTAAATGACTGCTGTGTGTCGTCCGTGACACTGCAATAGAGAGCACATGGTGGAGGGACATGTTCCTACCCACATATAAGACATACCCTGCAATAAACCACACAGCGTTAAGAAGCAAGACTCCCTATGAGTACATGTCACACATACATACCCCTGCTGAATGTTAGTCAGATAGGTAATATGCCATATGAGTCACCCTGTGTAATGTTTGACAGCAGCAGGTACCATCACATCACATGTGTCACAATGGTCAGGGTAGCAGAACAGTATGCTGCTGTAGTCCCAGGGGCAATAGCATATTGTATTGTATTGTATTGTAATGTATTGTATTGTGTTGTATTGTATTGGTATGTAGAGGTGCCTCCTTCATGTAGTGGAACCACTGCTGCTGTGCGCCAGTGTACAGGTACATATCCTGTAGTCAGGCTAGTGTTACATAGCACTTCTATATGTGTGTTTAGCTCCTCTTGGAGTTCATGTAGCATGCAACCAGGGATACCATCAGGTCCCATTCATGTTGTGTATCCTGCTTTCCTGAAGGCGGCTCTCACCTGGACATCTGTGATGACAGGGAGGTTACAGTCAGCTGGGATAAGTATGTCTTATTTTGGGGGAGAGGGAGGGGGGAAACCTGCACTGAACCTGTCTGCCACAATGTTGCCAATATCTGTGGGTTCAGGGAATTATTTGTTGTTGTGTACTAACTATGAGCATAGTGGAGGGTTTCTGACCAGGTTGCTAACATAACTGAAGAAGGCCTTGTGGTTATCTGTAGTGTCCCTGTTGATTTCCCTCTCAAAGTTGCCCATGGATATTTGTATGAGAGAAAATAGCTCCTTACTAGTGCTGATCAGACATGCCTTCCCTTTATGGAATAAGGCTCTGTCTTGCCTTAGCTTCCATCTTTTGTTATACAATCTGTCTATGGCTGGGGTCCACCAGACAGAATGCTGTCCCTTTGTGGAGAGTGTCTTGGTCTTATATGGGATTGAATGATCCATGCATTCTCGGAGATGTCCGTAGAAATAATTTGTGAAGGGGTCAGCATTGTGGGTTGTGTCTTCCACTGGCCCAGTGGGCTGAAAGGATACCATGTCACTGTTACAAAGTGTAAAGTTTGCATTTGAAATGTTATTCACTATAGTCGTTTGTGCTGGTGGTGGAGGTGGGATATGTATATCCAGGGCAATTAGTTTGTGGTCAGCTCACAGTAGTTGATGATGTACCCCATACAGTACCTCAATACAAACCCCCAGAGTGAGGAGGTGCTTTGGACCTGAATCAGTGTTCTGACTGCTGGGGTTTGGTAGTATGTCGTATGGAGTGTGCCAGGTACTGTTGCACAGTTGTTGGCTGAGTACTAATACCTGGCCATTTACATGTGTATCCACCAATAGACAGACAGATGCTATATATGTGAGATATGTTGTATCACAACAGTCGAGTAGCATGTGTAGTATGTGTGCCAAATTCTGCTGACATATTTTGCTGATATCATGTTATTTCCTTTTTCAGGACCATGGCTCACCAGCGCAATCCAGCTTACTCAGCAGCTGAGGATGAGGACATACACCAGAGCCTGGTGCGGGATTATGCAATACTCTTTTCCCGCACCAGCCAGAATCAGCAGGAGAGGGCTGCACTGTGGCAAGACCTAGTCCGTCGGGTAAATGACATAGGCACGCATAATAGGACATATGAGCAGGTACGACATCACTGAAGTGATTTAATCAGAAATGTCCGTCAGCATTCGTCGGATATCCACAGGCAACTGGTTGCCACAGGTGGTGGGGTGGCTACACATCTCCCACTCACCAGACTGGAGGGACTACTCATAAGTGTTGTGGCTCCAGCCCGCCAACAACAACAACAGCAGCAGACATGCATTATGATAGAGGCTGGAGCCACGCAGCAGCAAGACTACGAGCGTGCAGGTAATATGCCATATGTATAGTTGACTGTTGTGTACACTGGTAGTTAATGCATGTGTGAGGTGTGTCCTTGGTTTGTAGCTGTCATCATAGTATTTAATGTGAAGTGTGATATTCTCAATATCAGCAGCTGACCTGTGGAAGGCGACTGTTGTACTACTGACCTGTATCATACTCAGTAACAATGGCACAGTTGTGCCCACTGACATTAGTTTCCTCACTTCTGCAGGTCCCTCCGGTGTAACAGCAATGCAGCCTATCCATACTGGTGAGTGTGTATTAACAATACCTTTAATAGTCTTGATAGTAATAGTAATATTAGGCTCACTGAGTAGTGCTCTGTGTATGCATGCAGGTGTGTCTGTGTCTGTGTGTTGATATCTCGTATACTGAGTAGTGTGCAATTGTGTGCAACTGTGTGCAACTGTGTGCAACTGTATGCATGTGTGCATGTGTGCAACTGTGTGCATGTGTGCATGTGTGCATGTGTGCATGTGTGCACCTGTGCATGTGTGCATGCGTGCATGTGTGCATGTGTGCACCTGTGCATGTGTGCACATGTGCATGTCTGCATATGTGCATGTGTGCACCTGTGCATGTGTGCATGTGCGCATGTGTGGACCTGTGCATGTGTGAATGTGTGCATCACTGGTAATATTGTGTAGACATTGTAAACTGTGTTTCCTGTTTCCCTCCCACAGGTTCTGGTGCTGCTCTGGTGTCATGCAGCAGGGAACCTGAATCAGGTGCCATGGGTACTGATAATGATGACATCTGTGTAATGGCACAGGAAGGTATGCCAGGGTCCGTCATTGGTCAGCCAATTGACAGTACACAGCTGTCAACCCCATCAATGCGCACAGTTATCCTGCCAATACACCCTTTGTCACCAATGTCCCTAGGTGATGGACAGGATACAGTGGGCATTGACCAGGGTAATGTGATATCTGTGGCACATGCGTCCCCACACAGCAGCCATGGGCATGGCCCTGAGATGGTACCACACAGACAGATGTCCAGGGATTCTCATGGGAGCATCTGTGGGCGTACTGCCCCTGTCAGACGTGCTAACAGAGGTCTTACAACTCAGCTATGTTTCGGGCTGTCATGCAGGCACAGTCACGTATGGAATGGTACACCAGACAGGGTCTGAGGGAGCTGACAGCATGTCGCACAGCCATGACTGACAGTATGCGTGACATTGCTGCTGCCATCCGTAATTTCACCGATGTCATAGACAGACATTGTGGGGACATATTAGACTGGTTCCACAACTACATGTCCATGAGCCAGGGCGATGGTGGATGGTTGAGGCATTGACGTGGGCGTATGCCAGCAACAGCAGCAGCTGGCAGTCGTCGCGGATGACAACAGGGCCACGGCCGCCCCCATAGTGCCAGCAGCAGCCCCAGCAATGCTGGGTCTGTGCTGTCATCAGACCGCCCCAGGAGACCACGTGCACGTGGCTCTGACCAGGCCCGACAGGGATCTGTGTCCAGTCAACGAACACCTGCTTCTGATGACAGTGCCCAGTCTGGGTTGGTATCAGATATGATCCGTAGCACCCCTGCAAGGCACAGGTACCGTGTCCGTGGCCAGATACACTGATCTGTATGACCTGGCAGGTACAGTCTGTGGCTGTCCACAAACACCAGTATATGGCAGCCATGAGGTGGAACTGTGTGCATCCATACACACATGTGAATTGACAACATCTAGGGCTACCGCATACATGTACACACTGCATCAACATTGCCCCACCTTGTACTGCTGTCCCTCACCAACACACATACACATACATGTCAATTGATGGTATCGGTGGCTGACTCAGGCATACCAAGTTTACACCCTGTGCATATGATGAAACTGTGCCACCTCCTGCAATCTGTAACATCAGTGCAGGTACAGGTTAACATGTTGCTGATGCACAGGGTGACTACATAGACGTGTAGTAATAGTATCATGTTGTTAACAGTACTGTGTGCTGATATAATTGTGGGTATATCCCAGCATGCCTGATGCAGTAAGGGTATGATTGTCATGTACTGTTGTCTACACCCATGGTAAGTACCATAGTGTATCATCTGCACATGTTTGCATACTGGTGGTAAGGATGTCAACAGAAGGCTACATACATAGGTAGCACAGGGGATAAGGTAATGAAAGTATTGATACGCAATGATGGACATGTAAACTGCAAGTGGCATGTTGCCCACACTGGACTCTGCAATGCGGATGTTTGAGGATGTTGATATGTGTGCAGCACTACACGACTGGTACAGGACACACAGGAGCACCCCAGCACTGCAAGCTCACATCTCATACCATGCTAGACAGCCCCAACACACAATACTACCTGTCACAGGAGGGAGAGTCCCCATACATGTCAGGGATACAGTGGTGGCAGGCCAGGTAGCATACATCCTACTAAGTATGGAACCACTGAGTGAAGGCTCAGTGTCTGTTATTTGACATTGTACATCCTGATGGTACATGGTCTGTACACTTGTGTGTGCTGAGACTGGACCCTAGCCATCTGACCTGTGTATTTCCATGTACATGTGTATAGTGCCTGCATATTTGCACTGTTACCTACTGGAAGTGGTACAGCTTGTTTGTTGTACAATGGACTACATGCAGCCCTGCTTACTGCAGCTTTGTTTGCATGCATGTTTGCTTGCAGTTACCCTGGAACACTGATTCCACCTGCAACGCAGAGTTACAGAGCTTCTGTGGACTCCTAGTGACATCTGCATAGCTTACTATATGTATGTCCATGTCTCACTTGACAGAACGTCACTGTTTGTCCTGCTCACATGTACGTTGCCTGTGACACATTGCATATGACTTACCTGGCATTTGTCCAGGTGAGCAGTCATATATGCCAGTGCTAACTAATCACAGGCACTACACCCTCACATACTCACCTTCTGTTGAACCACCTGCTTCGCTAGGGACGGCTTGCACCTGTCACCCCTGGGCTTTCGGATATTGGCAAAGGCTTTTGCTACCCCCATAGTGTCTTTTTTAGGCAAGGCTCAAAGGACAAACCCACCTCCATAGGTATCACAAGGGATAAGAATAAGAGTAATGCTACTCAATGCCAGAAGTCTAAACCTCATGATGCACGCACTCAAACCTCTCCTTAGCATGGAGAACATCGATATCTGTGCAGTAACAGATACCTGGTTCAGGGCTACTGAGAGCACCCCAGCACTACCAGGTTATACCTCATGCCATGCTTTTCTACCCCAAAACTTGGACCGAACCACAAAAGGAGGGGGGGTATCGATATTCATCAAAGATACCCACACCTCCAGGTTGGTGGCAAAGCACGAAGCATCAGAGACTATCCATGTGCAACTAACAGTGGGTAAAACTGCCTTCCAGGTTATAGCCTGCTACAGACCACCCTCCCAAACCCAGGAACCCCACTCAGCCTTCCTGAGAACACTGGAAAATATGAAGGTCTCTCCAAACACCATTATATTGGGTGACTTCAACTACCCAAACATAGACTACTCTAGCTCCAACACCCTAGCCTAAAGGTTCCTAGAATTTATAAACTGAAATGCTATGGAACAACTTGTTACCACTCCCACAAGAGGGGAAAACATACTGAACCTGATCATCACCAACATGGGGACTCTATGCTCCAGACCAGAAGTGCATCCCTCACTGGTAAGATCAGACCATAAACTAATCTCACTGGATATTTACATCCCAACCCCACCCCCTGCCCAGAAAACCACAGTGAAAACCTTCTCTAAATAAAATTCACACTCCTCAAAATCGAGGTGGAATCCTTCAAAGCCCCCGGGCCTGTGGAAAATATGGCCCAGACCGCAGAATCCTCTATAAACGCATTCTATGGACACCTTCAGGAATGCATGGATCATGCGATCCCAAATAAAACCAAGACCTAATCCTCCAAAGGCAGACGTCCTGTCTGGTGGACCCCAGCCATAAACAAACTATACAATAGAAGGAGGAAGCTACTAAATGATAGAGCAAAATCCCAAAAAGGGAAGGCATCTCTGATCAGTATTAGCAAAAAACTACTGGCACTCATAAAATTGTCTAAGGCCAGCTTCGAGAGGAAATTGCACAGGACACTAAGGATAATCACAAGGCTTTCTTTAGTTATGTTAGGAACCTGGGTGGTAATTCCCAGATATGCTCAGAATTAGTGCAAAATGACAAAAGAAACACCGAACCCACAGACATTGCCAACATCCTAGCTGACAGGTTCAGCGCAAACTTCTCCCCCCCCCACACACCAAAAGGGCAAATATCTATCCCAGCAGAGTGCTGCCCCCCTGACATCTCAGATGCTCAGGTAAGAGCCGCCCTCTCCAAAGCAAAAAACACAGCATCAGTGGGACCAGACAGTGTCCCGGGCTGTGTCCTACATGAACTCCAAGAAGAGCTAAACCCAAACATAAAACTACTGCTCAATCTCAGCCTTACTACAGGATATGTGCCCAAAGAGTGGCGTACAGCAACAGTGGTCCCTCTCCATAAAGGTGGTGCCTCAACGGATCCTGGAAACTATCGCCCCATAAGCCTGACTAGCTTGGTCTGCAAAGCTATGGAAAGGATCATCATGGACCTCATAAATAAGGATATTGGGGACCTACAGACACTGGATCCTACCCAGTTTGGCTTTGTTAAGGGCAGATCCTGCCTCTTAAACCTGGTTGATTTCTTTGAAACAGTCACCAAGGCCATTGACGAGGGGAAGGTGGTCCACACAGCCTACCTGGACCTCGCAAAAGCCTTCAATATAATACTCCACTCGGGCATTATAGAGAAGCTCACCAGCTTAAATATTAACCCCTATGTCACTAGATGGATTGCAAACTGGCTCAAGGACAGAATCCACATGGTTAGAATTGCTGGAGCCATGTCAGACTCCAAACCAGTTACAAGTGGTGTCCCACAAGGCTCAGTCCGGGGACCTATCTTGTTCGGTATATATTTCTCGGAGGTACAGGCCAACACAGAAGGACTGTGGCTGACCAAGTTCGCAGATGACTGCAAACTGGCCGCCATAATCGACTCTCCAGCTGACACAAGCATCCTCCAAAAATGCCTCATAGAAACAGACAACTGGTGCCAGAGCCATGGCCTCAAGCTAAATGCCGAAAAGTCTATAGTCATCCCCTTTGGCAAAAACAAAGTGCCCACAAATTACCACATAGGTGGTAATCCATTAAGTACAGAAGAAGTAATTAGGGACCTGGGGACCCAATTTGATAGCAAATTCTCATTTGACAACCACGTGGCCAAAGTGGTTAGAAAAACATTTTATATAGCCCACCTCATCATGAAGGGATTCACATCTAGATCAGGGGAGGTCATTGTGCCTCTTTACTCATCCCTCAGCAAGCCCATAATTGAGTACAATGCCCCTGTTGGGATGTACCTTACCAGACACCTGCAGCAAATGGAAAGACCCCAAAAGTACCTCACCAAGAGGATCAAAGTGCTCAAACAGATGCCATATGCTGCCCGGTTAAAGAAACTCCAGCTCTACTCAGTGGCATACCGCCTGTTCAGAGGCAATCTGTGCCTGACGTATAAAGCCATGTCCAACCCGGAATTAGTGGACATGCTGCACCTCAGAATGTCCAAATCTCATCGAGCTACGCACTCGAGAAACTTGAACCTCAGCACTGAAATAAATAGGACATGCTGGAGGGACAGATTCATAACCCAGAGGCTCCCTTCACTCTGGAATAAAATCCCAGACCAGGTTAGGCAGAGTCCCTCATTGACTCTCTTCAAGAGGAATCTTGATGAGTGGATGGGAGATCGTAGGTTTACCCCGGGTATCACTTCTGTGTCACTGTAGACAGAGGCACAGTGTACTAACCTCGGAAAAGGGCATAGCAAAATAAATTTAAAATGGGTGGCGAAAGCCAAACACATTCTGGCTAGGCTTATAAATGCCCTAGGGCAGATAGCCTAGTATGAACCTTTGAACCTATGTACCTTGTTCGCCATTGACCCTATGTGCTGTTAAACACCTTGGCAATCACAATACTATGGTAGCATGTGCAAAGGTCACTTGTCAGTCACCTCTATGGTACAGTTGTGGAATATGTGGGTCATGTGGCAATGTCACAGCTGCCACATGTACACAGTCAACCCTCTCCCCTACACATGGACGTACAACACATGTATGAGATGCAACCACATAGCCAAACTGGGGACTAAGCACTCTGAACCCAGTACCTGCATAACCTGTCAGGTGGCATGAAATACTACAGTGACTACAATACCAGTCTGATGTAGACCTACACTGACAGCAATCCAAACACGTGAACACACTGGGCCATTTGTGGAGCCTCAGAATAGCATCCTGCCTGAGCAGCAGACACATCTGCAGCTGGCACACAGGCATACGTTAAGACAGAACACAGCACATGCAACACATAGCACACAAATCCTGTGTGCCAAACAGTCACAGCCTGTACGGCTAGACAACACACCTGCTACAGTTGTGTTAGGTACCTTTATTGTCCAGTACAGTGAGGTCCCGCTCACCAGGCTGGACAAGGTGAAGGTCACAGTGATATGCCTGGGGCACTATGGTCCACCACATAACACAAGCATACAGGTCAGTCAGAGGCATGGACACATATGACTCAGTCATTGTCCACATTGTCCATGCCACTATGGCTGACCTGTGATGTACCTCCCTGGACTACATGATAGGGAACATGGAAGGGCTCTCTGAGCATGTGGCACAGGCTGGTATGACCCTGACCTTGGTTGGCATCATACCCTCACCAGGAATGCTGATGTATTACTGAAGGCTGATGAATTACTGTAGCTACAACACCCTAGCTGAAAGGTTCCTAGCACGTAGTCACTGCATTGCTATGGAACAGCTTGTTACCACTCCCACAACAGGTGAAAACATGCAAAACCTGTTCATCAACAACATGTCGACTATATGCCCCAGACCAGATGTGTATCCCTCGCTGCTAGGATGATACCATATACATCTCACACTGTATATACACATACAACATGCAGCACCCGCACAGAAGACCACAGTCATAATGTTATCCAGTGCAAATACCATGTATTCACATGTGGCAGGCGTCAGACATGGGAACTATTGAAGGTCACAGGTACATATGTGTATTTGGCACACACATACATCATCTGTGTCCATTGCCATTACTGGTTTAATCAATGTCATGCATTATTGTGAACAACAACCCACACACATGGGCATTCTGTGTGACAAAAACACACGTGGCATGTGTGGAATTCAAAGCCATAACTAACTGTGCTATGACAGTAGTGAGAGACACAGTAGCAGAGCGTGCTGTTTGCATTACTGGGAGATTTGGCCTCTTCCACTGTACTTGTAGGGTGCTGACATCATCTCTGTGTAGAGATTGGAATATGCAGCAGCTGGTGTGTTGTACTGGTTGGCAAAAGGGTCAATTTTCTCACACATGTAATTGCACACACCCTACTTCCACCCCCCCCAAGAGATGCAGTAGCAGAGCGTGCTGTTTGCATTACTGGGAGATTTGGCCTCTTCCGCTGTACTTGTAGGGTGCTGACATCATCTCTGTGTAGAGATTGGAATATGCAGCAGCTGGTGTGTTGTACTGGTTGGCTAAAGGGTCACTTCTCTCACACATGTAATTGCACACACCCTACTTCCGATGCAGTAGCAGAGCGTGCTATTTGCATTACTGGGAGATTTGGCCTCTTCCGCTGTACTTGTAGGGTGCTGACATCATCTCTGTGTAGAGATTGGAATATGCAGCAGCTGGTGTGTTGTACTGGTTGGCAAAAGGGTCAGTTCTCTCACACATGTAATTGCACACACCCTACTTCCACTGGGAGATTTGGCCTCTTCCACTGTACTTGTAGGGTGCTGACATCATCTCTGTGTAGAGATTGGAATATGCAGCAGCTGGTGTGTTGTACTGGTTGCCAAAAGGGTCAGTTCTCTCACACAAGTAATTGCACACACCCTACTTCCACCCCCCCTGAGAGACGCAGTAGCAGAGCGTGCTATTTGCATTACTGGAAGATTTGCCCTCTTCTGCTGTACTTGTAGGGTGCTGACATCATCTCTGTGTAGAGATTGGAATATGCAGCAGCTGGTGTGTTGTACTGGTTGGCAAAAGGGTCAGTTCTCTCACACATGTAATTGCACACACCCTACTTCCACCCACCCCCTTGCAAAAGGGTCAGTTCTCTCACACATGTAATTGCACACACCCTACTTCCACTGGGAGATTTGGCCTCTTCCGCTGTACTTGTAGGGTGCTGACATCATCTCTGTGTAGAGATTGGAATATGCAGCAGCTGGTGTGTTGTACTAGTTGGCAAAAGGGTCAGTTCTCTCACACATGTAATTGCACACACCCTACTCCCCCCCCCCGAGAGACGCAGTAGCAGAGCGTGCTGTTTGCATTACTGGGAGATTTGGCCTCTTCCGCTGTACTTGTAGGGTGCTGACATCATCAGTGTTTAGAAAGGGGAATGTGCATCCTGTCGTGTGTTCTCCTAGTTGCCAAAAGGGACATTACCCTCACACACACTAACACCCCTCACCCAAACACACACATTTGCCGGATTCAAACCCCTACCTAACTATGTTATGGAACACAAAATAGACACATTAACAGAGCTCGCTATTCGCATTACTGGGATGTTTCCCTTCTCCTGCTGTACTTATAGGGTGCTGACATCATCAGTGTTTAGAAAGATGAATGTGCATCCTGTAGTGTGTTCTCCTAGTTGCCAAAATGGACATTTCTTTCATACAGAATTGCATACACACTAATTCTCCTCTACACACACTGAGCATTTGCAGGATTCAAACCCCTACCTAACTATGTTATGACACCCGAGATAGACGCATTAGCGGAGCGTGCTATTTGCATTACTGGGTGGTTTCCCTTCTCCTGCTGTACTTATAGGGTGCTGACATCATCAGTGTTCAGAAAGGGGAATGTGCATCCTGTAGTGTATTTTCCCAGTTGCCAAAAGGGACATTTCCCTCACACAGACTTGCACACACACAAACCCCACTCACCCACACTGAGCATTTGCAGGATTCAAACCCCTACCTAACTATATTATGACACTTGAGGGAGACGCATTAGCAGAGCACACTATCCGAATTACTGGGCATTTGTTCTGCACCTGCAGTATTTATAGGGTGCTGACATCATTATTTCTACAGAGGTATGTACATCTAGTACTACCTGTCAGGTGAGGGATAGCATATATATGCATTTGCAGCCACCTACTTCAGGGTCAGATATGCACATCGCACTGGCAGGTTATGTTCTATACCATGCTTCGTGACCACAGGACCTGTAACACACAACACAACCAGTTCAGACCACCCCTCTCACATCCAGGACACACACTTTGCTTCCCTGGGAACAGTGCCAAGATATGCAGCTGTTCACATACACCATTCCAGTTGTTAACGTCAGGTACAGGTATGTTGTGTGTGGGAACTACTCAGGCCTCTACAACATTACCCTACAGCCACTACAATTTGTGAGTCCATGTGCTATGGCAGAACCACTCACCACAGCCACAAGGGGGAATACATATTGCACCTGACCATCTGCAACATGGGTACTCACTGTTCCACACCAGAGGTAGACCACCATTGTTGATATCTGACCATACCCACCTTTCCCTGGACATCCATATCCCATCCCCACACCCAGGCAAGGTTGTCACTGCAAACAAAGTGTATTTATCAAAAGCAGACTTTACACTTGTGAAGACTGGGGTGGAAGACTTTAAAGGACCCATGATGGGGGAGTATACAGGCCACTCTGCATAATCCTTGACAATTGCATTCTATGAGCATGTGGAAGGTTTGCATTGATCATGCTATCCCAAATATACCCATGACTGCTCCACAACAGGACACCTGTCAGGTGTACACCAGCCATATATGAGCTGTCCAACAGACAGAGTGAGCTAATACATTGCAGAGCAGTAGCCCACAGAGGGAGGACATCTCTGAACAGTACTGGCACGACACTTCAACCCCTCATAATCATCAGGACAAAGTGTTGACAGTGAAATTGTCCAGACAATGCAGATAAGGCTCCCCTCAGTCTGTTATTGATGCCCACTTACAGTTAGATGTCCTCAGCAACCCTCTTCCAGCACACACCAACAACATGGATGTGGCTTAGCAAATTCAACCCCTGGGATCTCCACTGTGTCCCTGCTTGACAGAGGCACAGCACACTAGCCTCACACGGTGCCTTATGTGACCTACTTTACAGTGGCACAGTAGCCTACTGTACTGGGGAGGCAGACGCCAAGCACACTCTGGCTAAGCTGTCATTCCCTAGGGCAAACAGCCTAGTGTTGACTTCTACACCCATATGTTTAATTGTCAGATGCACAATATTTGTTGCTGATAGACTGTTTGCAGGTCTTTATTGCCATAGCATTCCCTGTTTCTATGAACAATTTGTGTATCTGCGGAAGATGTTTGAATATGGGAGGGATCCACTATATCACGTATGTCTCTGTAGTCATTTAACTGTGTGCACTGGGCAGATTGCTGTAATGTGGTTGGTTCCTGGAATAACACGTACAAATACCAGATATGTGTGGTCAACTGCTAAACTGAGATTTGGCCTAAGTGTGTGAGCATGCCCAGTTCAGGCTTCCCATGGCATGTTGTCTGACATATGTCTCATTTATCAAAGTGTGCGAGCATGCCCAGTGTGAGCTTTCCATATGTTGAACTCTGCAGCCCACCACATTTGTGGATGAGTGTGAACTTCAACAATATCTCACGTTTATGGTTGTGTGTCATGTTGTGTAGTTACTGTCCAACTGCTTTGTATCTGAACACAACAGGGATTATACTCTGCCTGTAGGGTTTGCATGGGATACTTTGCATACAGTTGTCAACATCCTTTCATACTGACCTAACACTGTAGTACCGTATAGTGTACTGGTTCAGTACTTTCACTGTGGTGGACAGTATCCTGGCCTTTAGTCCTATCACTGCTTTACATTTTCATAGTGAGCACAACAGCCTGGTTAGGGGCCAGTTGTGCACATCTGACCATGTTGCATTATGTTCAGATATGAACTACTTAAACCAGGCTTGTCCAACATTGGTAGTGTATTCCACAACATAGGTGTACATTGGCAAACACTAGCGATGTGCCCTAGGCCATTTCTAATGCTAGTCGGAGAGTGTGTTTGTCCTTCGACACACATTGTAAGTGGAGTTTGCCATGACATATGTCATGGTTAGTATACTGTGCCTCCGTCTACCCGTGACATAACAGTGATACCCAGGGTAAACCTACCATCTCCCATCCACTCATCAAGATTCCTCTTGAGGAGAGTCGATGAGTGACTCTCTGGCTAACCTGTACTGGGAGTTTACTCATGAGTGGGGGTGGCTTCTGTGTTATGGATCATTCAGTACAGCTTGTCCTATGTATGTCAGTGCTGGGGTTCAGGTCACTCATGTGCATAGCTCACTGCCATTCAGATTGTACAAGGTGAAGCATGTTCATTGATTCCAGCTTGGACATGGCTTTAAACATCAGGCAGAGCTTGCCTCTGGGTGGGCAGTATGGCAGTGTGTGGAGCTGCAGTTTGCTTAATCAGGCAACACATGGCATCTGTTCAAGCTCTTTGATACTCCTGGTGAGGTACTTTTGGGGACTTTACAGTTGATGGAGGTGTCTGCGGAGGTACCTCCCACAGGGGCTATTGTAGTCCATTGTAACACTGATG
This sequence comes from Protopterus annectens, assembly GCF_019279795.1. Lineage (NCBI taxonomy): Eukaryota > Metazoa > Chordata > Ceratodontiformes > Protopteridae > Protopterus > Protopterus annectens. Next base: position 1,463,755,569 of record NC_056743.1, read on the forward strand.
AAGGATGACTGCAGAGCCACAATGACCTCCCCTTATCTAGATCTGACAACCTTCATGATAGGTGGGTATATGGCATGTTTCTGTAACCACTACAGCCACATATTTGTCCAATGCAGGATATCTATCAACTTGTGTCCCCAGGTCTCTCATTACATGTTAAGTACTTAATGGGTTAACACCTATGTGGTAATTGGTGGGCACTTACTGTATATCTACAGGGGTTGACTATACACTTTTCTGCAATTAGCTTGCTGACATGGCTATAGCACCAGTTGTCTGTTTCTATGTGGCCCTTTTGTGGGATGCTTGTGTCAGCTGGAGGGTCAGATATGGTGGCCAGTTTGTAGTCCTCTGCAAACATGTCCAGGCACAGTCCTTCCATGTTGGCCTGTACCTATGGGACATATATACCAAACGAGGGAGGTCCCAGGACCAAGCCTTGTGGGATGCCAGTTATATCTGGTTTGTAGTCTGACATGGCTGCAGCATGTCTGACCATGTCAGTTCTGTCCTTGGTCTGGTTTGCAACCCCTCTACTGACATAGGGGTTTATATTTAAGCTGGTGAGCCTATCTATAATGAACACGTGGGGTATTGTATGGAAGCCTTTGCAAGGTCCAGCTACGCTGTGTGGACCACATTGCCCTCATCAATGACCTTAATGACTGTTTCAAATGAGTCAAACATGTTTAAGGGGCAGGATCTGCACTTAAGAAAGCCACACTGGGTAAGGTCCAGTGTCAGTAGGTCCCCAATATCTTTATGTCTGTGGTACATGCTGATCTTTCCATAGCTGTGCAGACCAAGCTTGTCAGGATTCTGGGGTGGTAGTTTGCAGTATCCATTCAGGCAACACCTTTGTTGAGAAGGACCACTGTTGTTGTACACTGCTCTTTGGGTACATATCCTGTGGTAAGGCTGACATTGAGCAGTAGTATGATTTGGCATTCCATTCTTCTTGGAGTCCATGTTGGACTCAGCCCAGGACACCATCTCATACCATTGCTGCTGTGTGTTTTGCTTTGTAGATGCTGACTGTTACCTCAGCATCTGCAATGTCAGGGGGCCAGCAGTCTGCTGGGATAGATATTTTGCATTCTTGGGGGGGGGGGTTGCACTGCACCTGTCAGGTTGTATGTTGGCAATATGTGTGTGTGTTTGGTATGTTGTTTGTAATATTTGAGTGATTCAGAGCATATCCGTGAATTCCCAACAAGGTTCCTACCATCAGTTGAGAAAGCCTTGTGATTATCCTTAGTGTCCTGTACAATTTGTATCTTCATAGGTTCATAGGTTCATACTAGGCTATCCACCCTAGGGCATTTATAACCCTAGCCAGAGTGTGTGTGGCTTTCGCCACCCCTTGCTATGTGAATATTATGGCCATTTATGATTTACTTTACTGTGCCTCTGTCTGGACATGACACAGTGAAGACCCCAGTGTACATCTACGATCATCCATCCACTTGGCAAGATTCCTGTTGAAGAGTGTCAGTGAGGGGCTCTGCCTAACATGGAGTGGGATTCTGTTCCAGGGTGTAGGGAGCCTCTGGGTTATGTATCTGTCCCTCCAGCACATCCTATTTCATTATGTGTTGAGGTTGACATCTCTCACTCTCACAGCTCCGATGGCTTTGGGTTTTCTGGGGTGGAGCATGTCCATTACTCCTGTGTTGGACATGGCCTTGTACAACAGGCATACAACGCCTCTGTGTAGGCAGTATGTGACTGCATTCAGCTGGGGTGTCTACAGCCAGGCAGCATATGACATATATTTGAGACCCTTTATCCTCTTGGTGAGGTATCTTTGAGGTCTTTCTAAGTGCTGCAGGTGTCAGGTAAGGTACATCCCAAATGAGGCATTGTACTAGATTATGGGTCTGATAAGAGAACAGTATAGGGGCACATTGACCTCTGTTGACGTATATGTGAATCCTTTCATGATACGGTGTCCAATATAGACAGTCTTCCTAGCCACATTGGCAATGTGAGTGTCACATAACAGGTTACTGTCCACTTGTGTCCCTAGGTCCCTGATTACTCCTTCCATACATAATGGTTTACCACCTATGTGGTAATTTGTGAGTACCTTGTTTGGTATTTGGTGGGACATTCATACTGTCCGGTGTCTTCAGGACGGCTGGGTGGGAGTGTGGGAGTGTGGTCTGTAGCATGCTACAGACTGTACAGCAGTTTTGCCTACGGTTAGTTGCACATGGGTGGTCTCCGATGCTTCGTGCATTGTCAGTTACCTGGATGTATGGGTGTCTGTGCTGAATATGGATACTCCCCCTCCTTTTATGTTTTGGTCCAGGTTTTGGGGCCATAACACATGATATGAGGTATAACCTGGTAGTGCTGGTGTGCTGTCCAGAGGCTTGCAGCAGGTTTCTGTCACTGCACGGACATCGATGTTCTCCATACTGGGGAGGGCCTCGGGAGCATGCATATTGCGGTTTACACGTCTGGCACTGGTCAGCATTACCCTTATGTTTCTTTCCACTTATGTTTTCTAGGGTGGTGGGTTAGTCTTTTTCAGCCTTGCCTACGAAAGGCTCTATTGAGGTGGCAAAAGCCTTATCCAATATCCAGACACCCAGGGGTAACAGGTGCAAGCCATCCCTGGAACAGCAGCGTGGCTTGTCAAGCATGACATCCCAAGCAGACAGACATTTGATCCCCTTGGAATGACACCAGTAATTGTGCCACTTGTTAAAGCTGATCATTCTGTGTTTGTACTGTGGCATCATTCTTGGTGAGGGTAGGATGCTGCAAACGGTCAGTGTCATACCGGCCTGGACTACATAATCGGAGAGCTCATCTATGTCTCTTTTCATGTAGTCCAGGGAGGTACATCTCAGGTCATTCACGCCAGCATGGACAATGACTGCATCATATTTCTACTTGCTTTGGGGTGACCTGCGTACTTGTGTTATGTGGCGTATTGTAGCAGCCTACAGGCAGCTTACTGTACCCTTTCCCTTGTTCAGTCTGGTGAGCAGGACAGCAGTGTGTCTGACTATGGAGTCACCTATTACAACTGTATCAGGCATGTTGTTTCTCCTTCTGGCCTGTGACTGTTTGGCACACCAGCTTTGTGTACTATGTGTTGCATGTGCTATGTTTGGAGGTTGTGGTTGCTTGGGTGTCTGCTTTGGAGGCTTCTGTTGGTGTGGTGTGTTTGTAATTAGGGCCTCTGGGAATGTTTTTCTGTGTTTATGTCTTTGGATTGCAGTTGTGATAGGTCTATGTGGGACTGGGTTTGTGGTGTGTGTGGTTACCTTCTCCTCCTGACTAGTTTTGACAGTACTAAGTTGAGGGAGCTCAGCCTCCAGTTTGGATAAATGGTTGCATCTCTCATATGTATTTGTATTTCTTGGGGGGAGTTGAGGGTTGTCTGTGTACTTGGGGCAGGTGAAACATTGCCTCAGAATTCACAGATTCAACTTGTTGTAGCTGGCCTTAGTGGATTGTATGTGTGGACATATTTTATTGCCATACTACTGATCAGTGATTACTTCCCTTTTTATGTTTGCTCTATCATGTAGTAGCTTCCTCATTCTCTTGCATGGTTTGGTAATGGCTGGAGTCCAGCATGCCAGATGCCTGCGTGTATGGCATTGTGCCTTGTTTTTATTTGGGATTGCATAATCCAAGCATTCCTGGCAGTGTTCATGGAATGCCTGTATAACAGGTTCTGAGGTGTGGCCCATATTTTGCCCCTGCACAGGGCCTTTAATGGATTCCACATCAGTTTGGAAGAGTGCAACTTTTGCTTTACACATGTTTTTCACTGTGGTTTTCTGGCCAGGGACTGTGGTCAGGATGTGTATATCCAGTGTGATTACCCTATGGTCTGGTCTTACCAGTGAGGGATGCACTTCTCATCTTGCCATCCAGTACCCATGTTGCTGATTATCACATCCAGTATGCGTACCCCTCTTGTGGGAGTGACACGTTGTTCCTGGGCATTTTGGTTTATGGATTCTAGGAACTTTTCTCCTACAGTGTTGGAGCTAGTATAATGCTCCCAGTCTATGTCTGGGTATTTTCAGTCACCCAATATAATGTGGTTTGGAGGGCTTGATATATTCATGTATTCCAACATAGGCCAGGTGCAGTTCCTGGTGTTAGGACGGTAGTCTGTAGCAGGCTATAAACTGGGAGGCAGTTTTAGCCACTGTTACTTGACCATGGCTAGTCCATGCTGCTTCTTGTTGTGGTACCAACATGGGGGTGTGGTTATCCTTGACAATTATTGCTAGTCACCCTCCTTTTGTAGCTTGTTCCATGTTTTGAGGCTGTACAGCACAGTATGAAGTGTAACCTGGTAGTGTTAGGGTGCTGTTGTGAGCCTTGACCCAGTTTTCTGTTACATTACAGATATCAACATTCTCCATACTGGGAGAGTTTAGACTGCATGCATCTCGCTGTTTAGACTTCTGACATTGGGTAGCATTACATATAGGTTCTTATCCCTTGTGATACCTATGGAGGTGGGTTTGTGTTTTGAGCCTTACCTATTCAGGGCACGCTGTGGGTAACAACAGCCTTTGCCAGTATCCATAAGGCCTGGACTGATAGGTGCACACCACCCCTAGCAGGTGGAGCATCATGTCATGCTCAGCATGTCATCCCAGGCTGGCACACATTGGATCCCCTTTGACTAACTGCAATACTTCAGCCAATTATTGCAATTGATCATCTCATCGTCATATTGTGGCATCATGCTTGGTGAGGGTAGGATGTTAGTCAGGGCCCTCAAGTGTGCATATACTACATGGTGTTACATTGTTTAACACATGGCATTCATGCCTCAGGTGGTGCTGCAGGGCTGCCTCTGTTGAATGCACATATTACACTCCCTGTACATGTTTGAGAGCAGGTTATGTCATTTTAGGCATCCCTGTTATTATATGAGTAAGTCAGAGAGGGGTATCATTCCCAGGGTTCCTACTGAGCCAGTGTATGTGCTATGCGTTGCCTCTTTGCCAAGGCCAGGGCATACTGAGCACGCCTCCTTCTGCCTACTGGGGCAGGCTCAGGTTGTTCCTCCTCTGAGTCACGCTCTGCCTGTGATGGCCTTGGCAATGGTGGGGGGCTGTTTGGCCCGGCCCTATGCTGGTCCTGCTGCAGCTGTTTTCGCAAGATCATATTATGTAGCATAGCACATACCATGACAATTTGGGTACATGTAGTTGGTGAGTACTGCAAGGCTCCACCAGATGTGTCCAGACACCGGAATCATGACTTGAGCAGCCCAAACACATGCTCTATTACATTACGTGTTTGTGCGTGTGCCTCATTATGGCATTCCTGTTCAGGTGCGTTTCTGATGGGTGTCATCAGCCACGGCTCCAGTGCATAACCTGCATCCCCCACTAGGTGTCCATGTGGGATTGCCCCCATTGGCAAATGTCTGGTACAGCTGCGTCAAATGCTAGATATGGGAATCATGGTAGATCCCAGGGCAGCCAGCACATACATTCATTATTATGCCCTGGGCATCACACATGACCTGGCATTTGATGGAGTGGAAGCCCTTGCGGTTAATGTAGGCCCTACCCTGCTCACCGGCTGGTGCTTTGATGCGTATGTGCGTGCAGCCTATTGCACCAACTACCTCAGGGTATTCCGCTATTTGCTGGAAGAGATGCATATTGCTGGCCAATACCTCACGGGCATTGGGGAAATATACATGATCACCGACATGTGCTGACATGGCATCCAGGAACTGGTGCAGTACCCTGGAGGCTGATGCCTGTGATATCCCCATCATATCACCAGTTGGTCTCTGGAAGGTACCTGTTGCTAGTATTCTTATGCCAACACATACCTTGGTTTCCACTGGGATGGGTTCCCCTCTGTTGGTTCTGTGTGTGAGGCGTGGCCTGCACAGCTCGACAATTTGCTGCAGGAGGTCTCTGTCCACTCTATAGCGCTCTACTATCTCCAGCTCATGTAACCCGTGGTAGGTGACCCTGGGCCTGTACACTCTTCTCCGTCTCCTCACTGTGGGTTGTCTGGCACCATCTGCATTGTCACCACCCTCAGCAAGTAGCCTATGTCTCCTTATGACAGCTATGGCAGCCCCTAGCATTTCTGCTCTGAGTTCCGCTTTTTCAGTTTTCACTTCTAATAGCTTATTCCTGTCTTGCAGTGCCTCTTGAGAGAAACATCCTGCACTGCTGTTTGCAGAGTTTTTGGTGCTTGGCTGAGCTACTATTCTGCCTGTGTAATTGCCTGCTTCTAATTGTTTTCACCTGCTAGCTCCAGCAGTATTCCCTGGTAGCTTCCTACTAATTCTGTTACTTCCTTTTTCCTTTCTGTTTCCTCAGGGGGGAGCAACGTGCATACCAGCAGAAACACGCTCACAGTGGCTTACACGCGTGCACACATGCTTACATGGTTCAGAATCTGCTTATTCGGGTTAAAACACGCGCACACCAGTGCAAACAGTGTTACAAGTCTGCCAAGAGGCTCCCACATGCTCAGTCTGCCTTACACGCGCGCACACTGCCCTACTCGCGCTTCATGGCATGCACACGTGCGCATGCACGCCCAGCAAGAAACTTTGGTGTAAGCAACAGTGTACACCTTCCATTTCTTGACTTTCCCATGCTTATGTTGTGGCACTCCTCTTTCCATGATATGTGTCTGACATCTGTCATGTAACACTGACCTCCAATAAACTGCATTTCTTTCTACCATTCCCCCCTATGATGTCACCTATCTCCTACTCTATTCCTCCCCCTTATGTATCTCTTACACTACTCAGAATGTGCTCATTTGCTATGTGACAGTGGAATTCAGTATCCTAACACTCATTTACATCAGATCATAGATCATAGATCATAGATTAGTACTAGGCTAATTGCCTTTGTGGGCCATTTTAAGCCTAGCCAATTACCCCATGTGAGAACCAAACCCTGCACCTTGTGTCTGCAAGGTAAACACCTTAACCATTCTGCCATCCTCCCACCCCTAGATTGCCTACTAATGCTTAGTTACATGTCTTAGACTCAGCTTCCCCCCTTAGCAACCACTAAATGGTGGCCATTATGTTTTTAGTCTGCTGGTCCCTGCATTGTAAATCCATGTATTGCATAAAACCCACATTTGTGGGTTTATAACCTTCATATTTATGTTTTATATAGCGCAGCCCGTTTGTGCAGGGCTGCGCTGCGTTTAAACATCGTCGATCGCCGAAAAAAAATAAATTATTTATTTTTCATATGTGCATTGGGGTACCTTGCCAATGGCCACATATTTGGCCATTGGCATACTGCCTGACACATACGCACCCTTTATTTGGAGTTGACATGGCTCCATTGTGGTTTTTGCAGAAACGTACTCAGTTGTCAACTGAGTACATTTCTGCAGCTAAAACGTCTCTTACACGGGCTGCTTTGGGCTTCGTGGATCACTAATCTACCTCATTTGCATGCCTTTGGGCTGCAAGTGAGGTGATTAGCATATCCACGCCCACTCCATGTAAGAGATGTTTTAGCTGGTCTCTTACACGGACTTTAGGGCTGTTCCTGGATCGCGAAGGCCGCATGGAGTCTTACACTACTCTTAGACTCCGTGCAAGCCTTTGTGAATCCTGCCCCATGTCTTACTCAAGTTCTTTTATATCACATTCTTGTCCCAAACTGATATTTTCCTGGTGCTGCAGTTTTTCTGCTTTAAAGGTTGCTTTTGCACTTATCAAGACTAAATGACATTCTTATATCATCTGAACATTTTTTGACAACCTGCAGCTGTGCTTTCAGTTCCTCATCTGATGAGCTATACAGTTTGAAATAATCGAAAAGGAGAAGATGATAAGTCTTTATACTTTGTTGTTTTTTAGCAGCCAAATTGTAGCCATGACCTAAGCTGTTAAGTAAACACATTAATTTGTTAATGGCAAGGCAGAATAGCAACAGTGACAGAGTCACACTGGAATACCCCCTTTGAATTTTTATCCCTGGGATAATAATCTGTCTTTTATCATGGCTTAATTTCAAAGTGGTCTGTGTGATGTGGCAACATATGGGACAGATCACAGACAGCTGTCTGTGGGTTGACACAATAGCCTTACAAAACATTGCCGCAAATCGTGGGATATCAATTAACGTAATGTTGACATCATAGTTCCTGTAGGTGTGTACGACTGGGGACATACACCACCGGCCTGTACGCAGACACATGACTGAGCTTAGCCAGTCTGTGTCTCTCGCGGGTATGTGCTTAGATCTCACCTGCAGTTGACCCTCACCTAGGATGATGGCTGCATACATGTGGACATTGATGGCAGTCAATAATTACCTTAGCCTGTGATGTCATTCTAAGGGAATCTACTACATGTCTGCCTGGGATGCCTTGCTCAACAGACATCAATGCTTCATCAGTGATGGTTTTCTTGTCTCACCACTGGGATTTGGCATACCGGCCAAGGTTGCTGACACCCCCACAATGCATCTTAGATGGACTGTTGAGGATAATGTTGGAATAAGAACACCATTTGTATACAACATCATGTTTATACTGCTATATGCTGGACATGGTAACACTGCACCCCACTCTGTGGAAGGTGTCCCCACCCTGGATTATGCAGACATGCATGCACTCAAGGCCATCTGGTTCAAGGCTGTGGACATCAGCACAGCCATACCAGACTACATGTCCATCCACATCTTCAGACCTCAAAATGACAGTGCTCTAGGTAATGCTGGTGGTATATACATACTCATTAAGGATAGATTCACATCCAGATTTTGTGAAACACTTTGAATTCCCAGAGACAACGCAGATGCCATTCAGTACTAGACAGGCACATAATGAAGCAATAGCATGCTACAGAAGCAGCTCCATCAATCCAGACACCCATTGTATGTATTTGTATGTGCGTGTGTCTATCAAGATATATAATTACACCATGGTTTGTGGTAGCATTAAGTGATCACCAGCTGTGTTGCTTAGTCGTGCTGCAGCTCACTTGCCCGAAGGTTATTCCAAGGCCTTACCTACAATGCCCTGGAGAACTGCCTTGACATCCCCACATGGGGAACCAACTTACTGCATCATGAGTTTACCAATATGGGTGACCACTGCAGCCCAACCCAATGTGAGGTCCTCCCTGGTGGGATTTGGCCACAGATCAGTCTCATTAGAACTACTAGCACTACCCGTCTTGCAGACAATATAGACATATATTTCAACAAAGCCATTTATTACCTCCTGTGGGATGGTTGACATAGCTTGACTGTACCTCCCCCTTTATATGGGACAGGCAAGTATGCAGAGCTGTACAGCCATGCTTTATGCCAGCAGCATTACAACTGCACGAACTTGGTTGTATATGACAGGAAGGACACAGGCTCATCATGGCACAGCAAACTTGACTGGTGGACAAGTGCCATTAGCAGGCTGTAGAATAAGAGATAGACATTGCTGTGTGACAGTTGGGGTGATAGTGCCTCCCCCAAACATGGAGGAACAACCTTTTCAGCTAAAAGAAGCACATAGTGTTGTTGTGATGTTGTATAGACAGGGTAAGTGACAAAATTAGCCACCCACACAAAGCAGAACCACAACGTACAATGTAGTTAGAAGTGTAACGTCAAAGGACAGGCCCAGATTGTCAGTGAGCTCATACATAATGATGCCACATATAATGGGTTTGTAGTCATAGCTAACCTGTAGTCCCACACTTTCTGTGTCAACTACACTCCCCTGTCCCCACCACATGTGACAAATTGCATTTCTACAACCTGTCCCATAGCTTCCATATTTAGAGGAGCAGTATGTAAATGGCCTCTCAATGGAGTACACATCTATTGGACATGCTAACATTCGTGGCTGTATCCAACATGTGATCTGACAAGGAATGCTAACACCATTGAGAAAACCTTGCAGTCATACTGAAACCACTGGCAGCACCAAAGCTGAGTGGGCAATGGAGACTGTTATACCCTTGCACAGAGATGGTGCATCCACTGACCAAAATAACTATAGACCTGTTTGTCTATAAATCCATATCTGTATGCCCATATGGGCAATCATCATAGAGCTGATCAGCACACACATATGTGATCTACACACAGTTGATTGTACACAGTTTGGATATGTGACAGAGGGATCATAACTGTTACAAGTGGTGGACATTTCTGAGGCAGTCACCAAGGACCTGGGTGAGGTGACATCTGGGCATACAACCCCCTAGACTGAGCCAAGCCATCTGACTATCTCCTGCTCAGGCAACATTTACAAAGCACCCACTCAGGCATCCATAATACTGCCATGGTCAAGGTCACTAAGTGGCCCATTGTGGCACACATACTCAACATAGGGACACTGGCCTCCAATAGCTAATCTGTAAGCAGCAATGTTCAACAGGGCTCAGTCCTGGGTCCTCTACTGCTTGGAATCCATTTAACCACAATACAAGTGACTACTGAATGTCTGTGACTAACAATGTTGGCTGATGCTTGCAAATTATGAGCACTCATAGAATCTGTGTGTTATATTACTATCTTGCAAGAGGGTATTGATGAACAAATGGCTGTTGACATACTAATGGCCATAAACTCTATGTAAATATATATGTAGTATCATTTCCATCAGTTAGACCTATGTACCTGGTAAGTAGCACATAAGTCACAACATGTGATGTACATACTCAGGGGTGAAAGAACTGGGCACACAGACCTAGCCACACAGGTTTACACCTACTGTGCCTGACATCACCATTTCTCTACATTGCTATGGCAGGAATGATATGGCATAGCTGAGGGCACAGTCACCTGTAAGTGACATACTCATAACCTCCAAGTACTCTTCCCTAAGTATACCAATATCTGAGTGCAATGCCATTTGGTAATGTACCTTTCCAAGCAGTACTGGTAATTACACACAACAGCATGGTCCCTGACAAGGACACTTCACATCTTCAGTGTGTTCAATGGGGATCATCTGAAATGAGTGTCATTGTAGCCTGTGGCATATAGACTACTTAGAGGTGATCTGTGCCTTGCATTCGGGGCAATATGTGACCCTGCTGGATTGTAAATGCTGCCTGTCTGTAGGAGGCATAGCAGATGGATTAATCACTTTAAGGACATTAACCTAAGATGTGAAATTAATAATACATACTGGTGGGAGAGATTTTTCTAGCAGACTTAAACACACCCTTGAAACAGAACCTTGTATAATGGCAAACAGAGCACCTTGGTGCAACTCAGTACATGCCATCTGCATGATTGGCTGGGTGACGGTCATTTCACCACAGGGTTTCTGCATGTCTCTCTCTTGGACTGGGGCAGTATGTGCTGATAATGTAAATATGGGTATATATTTTTCTAGGATTGTGAGGGCTGTATGGCCATTTTGCTGGTAAAGTTCAAACATTCTATGGTTCCATAAGATAATGTAAAATGCCCTAAGAGTCACACACATACACAAACATGGCTACATTGAGGCTAGCACCACTTCCAATTACTGCTTACAGGACATGGCAAGGCACACATACAGTACAAGTTGGCTGTATGTAGAGTAGAACACTTACCTATGTAATGGTACACACTACAAATCACAATACATGATGCATGCAACATACCTCAAGTTCCTAGGTTTCTAGGTTCATAGGTGTGTACTAGGCTAATGGCCCTGGGGCCTTTACAAGCCACCCCATATAACTGTCCTGGCACTGTGCCACCTGTCATTAGTTCCCAGTGCCTCTAGCAAGTAGAACCACTGGAGTGATCCCCGAGGTGAACTTTCTATTTCCCATCCACTCATCAAGATTTCCCTTGAACAGGGCTAGTGAGGTGCTCTGCTTGATATGTATGGGAAATCTATTCCAGAGCATGGACAGTCTCTGGGTTATGAACCTGTCCCTCCAGCATGTTCTGTTGATTGTGGTAATGAGGTTGAGGTCTCTGGATCATGTGGTTTGGGGATTGGGATTTCTTTAGATGTAGCATTTCTAACAGAGCTGGGTCAGAAATGGCTTTGTAAGTCAAGCAGAGATCACCTCTTAGTAGATGATATGAGACAGAGAATAGCTGGAGTTTTTTGAGTCTGTCCATGTAGGACATTTGATTAAGGCCTAGGATCCTCTTTGTGAGGTACTTTTGTGGCCTCTCCAGCTGTTGCAGGTATCTAGTGAGGTACATGTCAATGGGGCATTATACTCTATGACTGGTCTAATGAGGGAAGAGTAGAGAGAAATGATGACCTCTTTCTTCCTGGATGCAAAACCTTTGGTAATGAGATGTGCCACATAGAAGGACTTTCTGACCACAGTGGCAATGTGGTGGTTTCAGGAGAGGTTGCTGTCAACTTGTGCCCCCAGATCTCTTATAACACCTTCAGTGTTCAGTGGGCTCCCATCAATGTGGTAGTTAGTGGGAGCTGAGTTTTTTCAAAAGGGGATGATGATGCATTTTTTGGCATTAAGCTTAAGGACATGGTTTTGACACCTGTCATTGGTCTCAGTGAGGCCTTTCTTTAGGATGTCTGCATCACTTGGGGAGTTAATAATGGCTACCAGCTTTCAGTCATAAGCACATTTGGTCATCCAGAATCCCTCTGTGTTGACCTGGACTTCTGAGAAGTAGATGGCAAACAGGAGAGGACCCAGGACTGATCCCTGTGGGACTCCACTGATGACTGGTCGGCAGTCTTACTTGGAGTCCGCTATGCTACTTTCACGCCGTGTGCTCTATCTGTGAGCCAATTTGCAACCCACTTAATGATACAAGAGTTGATCCCTAGTTTGGTGATTTTATCAATAATTCCTGAATGAGGAATGGTATCAAAGGCTTTGGCCAGATTGAGGTAGGCTGTATGAACTGCCTTACCTTCATTCACTAACCTGGTGACTGACTCAAAGAAGTCAACCAGGTTGAGCAGGCATGATCTACCTTTCACAAAAAAAATTGCTTGGGCTCTAGAGTTTGGAGATTCCCTATATTCTTATTAATTAGGTCAATGATGATGCACTCCATAGCCTAATATATCAGACTCATCAGGCTAATGGGGCGATAATTTTCAGGGTCTGTAGTCACTCCTCTTTTATGGAGAGGGATGACTGTAACAGTATGCCATTCAGTAGGGACAAAGCCTGAGGTGAGGCTGTGAGTGAACAGAGCACATAGATGTGGTGCCAGTTCACTTTGTAATTCATGTAGAACACAGCCAGGGATATTGTTAGATCCCATGGAAGCTGTATTCTTGGCCTTAGACAATGCAGCTTTAACCTGTGCTACAGTAGTGCAAGGTGGCTGGCATACTTCTGGTATTGATATTGGTCCTTGGGGGGAGGGGTAAAGTTGGCACTGAGTCTGCGGCCAGTATGTTGGCAATATCTCTTGTCTCAGTATAGGAGGTACTATTGTGCAGTAACTCAGAGCAAATCTGGGTATTGCCATGGAGATTCTTGATATAACTAAAGAAGGCTTTGTGATTGTTTTTAGTGTCTGACGCAAGTTTTGATGAGAGATCTCAACTTTTGTTGAGGCTAATAAGGGAATTTTTCCAGTCTTGAGGCGTCACCTTTTTTGCAACAGTTTCTTCCTTTTGTTGTAGAATTTATTAATGGCAGGGGGCCATTAGATTGGCTTCCTTTTTTGGATGAAAGCATCTTGGTTCTGTTGGGCATGACTAGTTCCATGAATTTATGTCCATGTTTGTACAGTGCATTGGTGTATGATTCGGTAGTCATGCATCTACTTTCCACTGGCATGGGTGCCGTGAAGATAGCCACCTCTGTTTTCAGGAGTCCAAAGTCAGCTTTGGAGAAGTTTTTCATGGTGGATACCTTTGTGGGGAGTGCAGGTGAGATGTGGATTTCCATGGTGATTAGTTTGTGGTCAGATCTAACCAGGGAGGAATTGACTATTGGTGTAGAGCAACAGTTGCCCATGTTAGTAATAACCAGGTCAAGACTGCTGCTTCATCTAGTGGGGGTAAGAATTAGCTGGTCTAGGGCATTGGAATTGTTGAATTCCAGGAAGCTTTGGGCCAGTGCATTGGTGCTTGAGTACTTTTCCCAGATGATGGAGGTGTAGCTGAAGTCTCCTAGTATGAGAGTGTTGGGTTGGACCTTGACAGATTCCAGGGTGCTTAGGAACATGGAATGAGAGTCTAGGGACATGATTGGGGAGCTATAACAGGCTATGATCTGGATCACAGTCTTACACAATGTTAGTTGTACCTGAAGTATCTCAGATGCATTATGCTGGGGTACTAATCTGGAGGTGTGCATATCCTTTAAGAATATGGAGACAACACCACCTTTGGAGCTTTGGTCCATGTTTCAGGGCCGACAGGTGTGGAATGAGTTATAGCCTGGTAGTGCAGAGGTGCTTTCTGCCACTTTAAACTAGCTCTCCGTTACAGCGCAAATGTCGATGTTCTCCATTTTGATGAGTGCTTCGAGAGAGCATGCATCTTGAGATTTAGACCTTCAGATTGCATTTATTTATAGCTGTTATGATGGTAATTTGGTCTTTGGAACACCTCCCAAAAAAGGTGCTTTAGGGGTGGCAAGAACCTTAGCCAGTACCCTGAAACCCAGGGGAGACAGATGCAGGCCATCTCTGGCAAAGCATTGAGGTCCGTCAATCATGTCATCCCAAGCAGACAGGTACTAGATCCTCTTAGAATGACACTAGAAATGTAGCCAATTGTTGAAGTCAATCATTTTTTGTTTGTACTGTGGCATCACTCTGGGTGACAGTAGGATAGTGCTCAAGGCTAGTGTCATACCTGCCTGGGTTACATAATCTGAGAGCTCCACCATGTCTCATTTTATGTAGTCCAGAGAGGTGCATCTCTAGTCATTCACACCCACATGGACAATGACAAAGCCATACTAGTACTTGTTGTGGAGCGACCTGAGTGCATGTGTTATGTGTCAGATTCTGGCACCTCATAGACAGCTGAGTGTTACCTTCTCCTTATTCAACCTAGTGAGTGGGACATCTGTGTGTCTCACTATTGAGTCACCTATGATTCGTGTATTGGGCAAGTTGATTAACCTTAGTGACTTAGGTTAAGGGACACACTGTGAAGGTGAGCTATGTGTCCTGTGGTTTGTGCTGTGTTGTGGTGGTCAAGTGCATTTCTGTCTTGGAGGTCTCTGCTGTTTGGGTAAATTTCTATTGAGTGCCTCCGTGAAGGTGGGTGTGTGGTTTGTGTTTTTATGTGAGAGCTGTGATAGTGGGTATTCTGGAGTGCTGTGTGTTCCATGTGGTGTGGTGCAGGTGTTGACCTTCTCCTCTTGACCAGCTAGTCCATTTTTGGCTGGAGAGTGCATAGCTTCCAATTTGGTGATATAAGTGCATTTCTCACAACTCTGAGTGTTGGGAGGTAAGAGGAGAGGGTTGCCTGTGTACAAGAGGCAGTTGCTGCACTGCCTTAGAATGCCAAAGTGCACCAGGTTAATAGGAGAAAGTACAGTTAACTTCCCGTTAATCATGCCATGAGTGGTGGTCATAACTACTAAGTACTGTAGCTATTTTCATGAAGAATGACTAATGCCGATGGCTCTTAGTTGTGCTATAATAATTGCTACAAAAACCTGTTGATGTGAAAAGTGATTAGGCTATTTGAAGTGCAAGAGAGAAAGAACTAGCAAGATCTAACGGAAAAACTCAAGAGCAGATTTCCAGGCACCATAATACTTTACCTCAGCTTGGTGCCACTGAGTGGAGCTTAAACAAGTGCAAACCCATGCAAATGCAGGCTTTTAAACCAGAAAGTTGAAATGGATGGAAAAACTCCCCAAATGTTCAATAAACTACAATTTCTGGGCCAGAATCCACTCCTCTTGTGGTAGATAGGCTATCTAGTGCTTACCACTCCCACTGATAAGCTAGAAGGCTTCCCTCCAACACAGAAAGGCTTGGGGGGCTCAGAAGCTTACAAACAGTCCTAGATACAGCCAATCTGTATCAGGACTAGACTAGTTACGGGAAACAAGTGCAAAATTGGGCTTTTAAACCAGAAAGTTGAAGGGGGTGGAAAAACTGCCTAAATGGCCAATAAACTGCAATTTCTGGGACAGAAACCACTCCTCTTGTGGTAGATAGGCTACCTAGTACTTACCACTCCCACTGATAAGCTAGAAGGCTTCCCTCAAACACAGAAAGACTTGGGGGAGCTCAGAAGCTTACAAACAGTCACTGATACAGCAAATCTGTATCGGGACTACACTAATTACAGGGAAGGTGGGAAACAAGCTTAGAACTTTTTTTTTTACAGAAAATTAGCAAATACAGTAGTAAAACAATTCAAATGCAGTGCAAGTTAGCACACTTGAGTGTGAGCAATATTAAAGCAAATGTAGTTTAAATAAAATCAATTAAATTAAAAAAATAACTAAAAACATGCAGAAAGCAGTAAATTAGGAAAAATCAAAATGGAGGTACTTAGAGTATCAGAACTCAATGCCAGCAAATAAATAAATAATTCAGTCAAGCAATAATTAGGATAGTGTAGAACTCTGAACAGTTAAAAGTGCCAAAAAATATACTTATCGGTTCTATAGTTCCAGATTGTTTGAGAAGCACACTCAGTCAGAACACAAGGAAATTCTAGCAATGGTAGATTCTAGCAAAGTGCTTTTTGTTTTATGAAGTGGAAAGGGAGAAAGGAGGAACATAATATAATTCAAGGTTAAGAAACTAAGTGGGTTGGACTTCTCAAATGTTCTCTCTGTACTAGGTAGAATGAACTAATGACACTAGACTGGGAGGAGTGTCCCAGATCAAATTTACAGTAGGGGTGGGCAACAGCAAAGCCACCAAGTATAAGAACAAGACACCAACAGGAAGGGAGGGATGGGAACTACAGCTACTAACTACTCACAAACAGAAAATACAACTCTCAGTTTGAAAAAAGCAGTTTACAGTTAAGTAATTCAGTGCAAATGCAATTACAGTAATGAAACACTACCTAGCAATGAAAAATACAGTTAAACAGTATAAAACAGTACACAAATGCAGTATAAGAGTAAAAAAAGCTTTATAACAGTGCAAAATGTAGCAGATTAGCTGTATAACACACTTATAAGCATTAAGAAGTGCAATTCAATGAAATAAATGTAAGAAATAACTTATTCTGCTCTTGGAGTCTTCGGGAATTTCTGCCTTGTCCCAGTGATGAATCACTACTCCACAGCCTGGTAGAAACAAGCACAGCCCCCTGCACACAGGGTTGAAATACCAGAAAAGATGGAAGAATATAGAAGCTCAAATTACTACCCAGTCCTGCTAGCCCCTGCTCTTTCAACCAATCACTCGTACTAGAGAAGGTCAGGCAACCTTGTTACTCTCACTTACAGAGAAGACAAGACACTATCAGCAGAAAATGGCTGCCAGAAACACAGGAAACACAACAAACAAAACAGCCAGGCTTGGATAACTGCAGGCCTTTATCCAGACTATGGTACATGACTAGAACACAGAAACCTCATATAAAATGCACAGAAAATCACAGATAGAGCACTCACAAGCAGAAAATACAACTCTCAGTATGAAAAAGGAGTTTACAGTGAAGTAATTCAGCAAAAATGCAATTACAGTAATGAAATACTATCTGGCAATGAAAAATAAAGTTAAAACAGTATAAAACAGTACACAAATGCAGTGAAACAGTAAAAAGATTTATTAACAGTGCAAAATGTAGCAGATTAGCTGTATAGCACAATTATAAGAGTTAAGAAGTGTAATTCAATGAAATAAATGTAAGAAAAAAATTATTTTGCTCTTGGAGTCTTAGGGAATTTCTGCTTTATCCCAGTGATGAATCACCACTCCACATCCTGGTAATACTTAATCCTACAAACTTACACACTTTGAAACATGTGTACACACACTTATAAACATTTGTCAGAACTAAGAATAGAACCCCTGGCTATGTAATTATTTGTATTATACTGTTACATAGTTACTGCAAGCGCCATGGAACTTGGCACTATCAGTTTAGGACATATTATGCTTGATGACATCAGCAGGCCTTGTTGCGGTCAGGCATTTGGAGGGCTACATCACCTGCTACAAGTAAAACACTGCAAAACCCTACCTATTCCTAAGTTACTGTGATGATTGTGTTTATGCCATACAGACATACACACATCATCTGGCCTGGAATGAGATTAGAACCCCTACTTATCTAGTCTTACACTATAGATCACAGTACTCATCACACATGCAAGGAGTTAAGTGTGATACTACACTGGCAGTCGGTAATCTTAAAGTGGAAGATATCATCAGGCCTTGTACAAGAGGGCAGTTTGGATGCCAGCAGCAACTTACAGGGCCACAAAATGCATAATCATTATAGGCTGACAGCCCATGAGGGATTGTCAGTTGTTTTGCAGGCCGGATACACACACACACACACACACACACACACACACACACACACACACACACATACACCAAGTAGTCTGGAGGGATATTAGAATCCTTACTTATCTAGCTGTATACATTATAAGTCACAGCACTTACCACATGTGCCACAAGTTAAGTCTGCCTTATATGTAATTGCAGGCACAGTACTTGTGCATTACATAAACTAGGCTTGTGTTGAACAGCATCTGTGGCCTGCAGAGTGATATTGCTCCATACTGTTATCTGCATCTAGTATCCCAGCAGTGAGATACTTGTTATTATCCTAGTTATTTGTCTACAGTTACCAGTATGGCCATATGTGGCTGTTTGCACTTAGATAGGCAAGCCTGTGGGCAGGAACAATGTGCCCTGTCCATGCATGCATTGACAACATTATACATTACACCATCTGCTCACCTGTTTCTGTCTGTGTGGTGACATCCAGCAGGCATAGGGATCTGTAGGAATGTGGATTATGTACTGTTGAACCCTTACTTTGGATCCTTTGAGCAACAATATAGATGTGTATAGTGCAGCTTTACTCACCATTATTAGGGTATGTAGGACAATACAGACATCCCCACACATATTTATGTATATAACAGGGATGTATCTATAAATGTAGCTGTATTTGTGTATGATATGTATATGTCTTATGTAGATATATGGGGGTGTCTGTGTCATTTCAATATATACACTTACATATATTGGTATATATCTACTTAATACTACATAGAGATAGATATACTATGTATGTGAAAGAGAGATAGTGACAGACGGATAGGTATATGTATATGTCTGTATGTATAGACATATATATATATATATAAAACAGTGCTGCTGGTGAAAAAAGGAAAACGTTCAACCCAATCTGTATCTTTAACATTTTCATTCAATTTAATCTCACTGAACTTCATCAGAATCACACCCACATCTGTTACACAGTTTAAATATCTTACAAAACAAATCACATGTACTAATTACCCAATAAAACTGTATGTACAAATTCATCTCATAAATAATGTAAAGAAAATATGTATAATATATATATGTAAAAAAACAATACTTATAAACATTGAACATAAAAAATGTGTATACGTACATAATATATATAACAGATCAATTTGATGAAGGGGCAGCAGAATTGCTCTAATTTTAAGTAATTGTATGGGCATGCCCAGTGGGACTGTCAGTACTTATAAACTGACTCCAGGTCACACCCACATATACTCCAGTCCGGGATTTTGTGTGTTACAGACAATGACATCTGTCCCTGTTTCTGCAGTACTGCACATCACTCAAATTGTCCACAGCATTCCCCAGCTGTCTGATGCAATTAATATGTGACAGAGGTTCACAATGTTACACCACACTCAGACTGACAGTCTGTGAAGACACCAACATAATTATACCTCACATGCAAAAGATGTGGACACCTCTATATCTAAACCTTCAACACCATCACTCATGCTTATTTCTCTAGTTCATTGAGCCACACAAGCTGCCAGACAGAGAGGAGTCATTCATCACACAATCAATAGCATACATATGTACATTGTTATTCCTGCATTAAGTGAGACATAATGTGCATTCAATTTCTGTGTTACTGCCCTGGGATTGACTGGACTGCTGATATACCACTGCTGACTTACTGTTAAAGCAGTTATATGGGAACAGAGCTGTGTTGGGGTGGGTGAACAACAGCACATGATCTGCTGGGATAGGCAGTAGTCCAAATATCATGTGACCCCGATTGTTTAACATCTCCCTTGACTGATGCAGTGAATATTCACACCATGAGGCCTAGTGAATATTAAAGAACACATACTAGTGGATTGCATATCTGTAGTCCCATGTGGATGTTACTTCTTTCTAAATAGACCAATATGTTTTCTTGCATAAATGCAGCAGATCCATACATATGATACCATATTATAGTAGTCCTTTCAAGTAGTGTATAGGCTGGAGACTTACCTTGCAGAACCAGCAGTTGACAGAACTTTAGTTCAGGGCTGTCTCTGTCTGATGCAAGCAGTACACAGCTAATACATAGATAGGTACAGGTTGCGTGGGTTGCCTGGCATCAAAAGTTAACTATATGAATGTGAGTAGGAGTAAGGTGTCAGTCTTTAGGGCCATAGGTTGTCACTGCATTTGCTATGCATTGTCTTCTAGCCAACACCATGGCATCCTGGGCATGCCTATGTCTGCCAACATGGACATCATCAGGAGTTTCTCATCCGAGTCCTCCTGCGAATGTGGTTGTTGTGACCTAGGCACTGGTGAGGGTATGTGCGTACCTTCCCTTTACTGATCCTGCTGCAGCTGTTTTTGCAGAATCATATTGTGTAGCATGGCACATACTGCGAATATCTGTGCACATGTTACTGGAGAGTAACTGCAGGTCTCCACCAGATATAGCAAGGCACCAGAACCATTACTTCAGAAGCCCAAACACACATTCTATGATGTCCTAGTTTGTGTGTGTGCCTCATTATGGCATTCTTCCATGGGTGTGTGTGCATTCCTGATGGGTGTCATAATCCATGGTTTCAGGGCGCAACCAGCATCCCCCAGTAAATGGCCATGTGGGATGTTTCCGACCTAGCAAACATCTGGTAGAGCTGTGATGCATGCCAGATATAGGAGTCATGGTAACTGCCAGGGTTGCCAGCACACACATTCATGATAATCCCCTGGGCATTACACACAACTTGGCATTTGATGGAGTGGTACCCCTTGCAGTTGATGTAGATTCTAACCTCCTCACCGGGTGGTGCCTTGATGTGTACATGAGTGCAATCTATGGCACCCAGAACTTCAGGGTAGTGTGCTACATAGTAGAAGTGTTGCATATTGCTGTCCCTTTCCTCAGGGGTGAGGTGAAAATAAATGTGTTCACGGGTATTTGGTAGCATGGTAGCCAGGAACTGGGAAGGACTCCCTCTGTTGGCTCTAGGTCTGAGTTGAGGGAGGCAGAGCTCTGTGAGTTCTTGTACTATGGCCCTGTCCACCCTGTAGCACTCTACAATCTCCAGCTCACATAGCTCTTGGAAGGTTACCCTGGGCCTGAACACTCTCTTCCTTCTCTTCCTAGGCCTTTTGTACAAGCAGCAGCAGCACTGACTTCAGCATCTAACACATACAAATGTATCAGATCTGCAGTAGCCTCTGGCATTCTCTCAGTTAAAATTCCCATGACAGATGTAGAAGACCTGCAGTAGCCCCTGGCATTCTCTCAGTTAAAATTCCCATGTCTGTACTCCAATTATCCAGAGTATTGGGGAAAAATCAGATTTTAGGGTGTATGCATAATTTATAAAGCTCTGCTGTAGGTGCAGAATATGCAATTGGCTAACTATGATGTATTCCATCTACCTAGAATATAATTGACATCATGTAATAGCCCTACTTTAACTTAATCAAGGGTCAAAACTAATTAATATGTCAGTGGGTTTTTAGATACACTCAGCATGGTGGCAAACATCCGCCCCATATATAAACAAAGCTTAGAAGTTAGTGAACACACCCTCTAGAATAAACATGCTCAGCATGGTGGCACACCATGCAAATATGTGCATTGAAGGTAAACAAAAGCTTAGACGTTAGTGGACACACCCCTTGAAAGGCCGTGCTCAGCAAGGAGCACGCCATGCAAACAGGCGCAAGTAAGCTGAAATGAGCTTAGAAGTCAGTGGTCCCCACCCTGATGTCATCTACATCCCTTTTAAACAGCAACATGGGTCTAAGCCTACACGAAGTGGGTATGCGGACATGATTATTTTTTTGTTATACTGTTCAGTAACTCCACCTCATTTTCTTAGGTATCCATGCTCACAGCCTGGAAACTACACACTTCATAGCCCTACCACATTAGCAACAGCACCAATGCACCATTGTAGGGACTCCACGCAAGGTCCTGTAATACATTTCTCTCACATAATATTATTTTTTTAATTTTTTATTTGTTTATCTATAGCGCATGTTTGTGCACTGCAGTGTGCCTAGCAAACATGCTCAGATTATTTAAAACATTTTTCATTTAACTTTTTTCCTTTAATTTTTCTGACATACAGGAGGATAGTTTCACTCATATCTGTATGTGGCATGAAATTTACATTTTTACAACCCCTTTGGTCTGTCTACACTCCTGTACATGATATCTTTCCGTGTATACTACAAATGTGTGGTCTGAAGAGATGCCTATCTGCTTGCTGGATCACGCTACCTGCCTCAGTTGCATGAGATTCACCTGCCTATGAGGTGATTTGCATGCCAAGGAACTTTCCTTGTTGGAGCATGCATGTGACTGAGTCTAAACATGGTCACGCTCGTTTAAGCAGCATGGTGCAACTCCTACATGGAAAAAAAAAAACATGTAGGCTTTATTAAATTCCCACTTTAATGGTTGAGAAGGCATTCATAAATTCATCCTGGGATACACTGTATGGCTGTCTTAGATTGGGGAGCTAATACTTTTAACAGTAAGCTAGGCTTATTTTGTTGACACTTCTCTGTCATCATTAAGGCCATATGATTCATAAATAAGATAAAAAATGACACCGAAAAAACTGAATTGAGACAATAAATCCAACCACAGGACTGCCAAAGTAACTTTGTTAAGTGCTTTCACTCAAAAATGCTTAACAAAGTTACTTTGGCAGTCCTGTGGTTGGATTTATTGTCTCAATTCAGTTTTTTCGGTGTCATTTTTTATCTTGTTTTTTGTTCAGTTTATGTGAGTTTTATGATTCATAAATACATATGAACCTAAAAACAGTACATAGTATGATTTAGTGCACTAGACTTGATACAAAAATAATGTAAAAGCTTTGGTTAATGAAATATTAGTTTTATAGTCACCATTGACAATGGAACCACCCACATATGTTCTTACAGCATTAGTTCTTTTACCGTTAGTAATGTAGTGCCACCATTATGTCAGAATGAGTTCTTAAATTAAGTTACACCCAGGATCTGAACTGCAGACATGATCCATAGCTTGATCTCTGGGCAGTCTAGTGAGCAGGCTAAAATTCATGAAAATAGTTGAACCTTTTGTCTGAGAAGGCCATAGTAAGGGTATGGCACAGAAAATTGTGGGGAGTGAGATGGTGTCAGGAATAAGAGAAGTATCTTAAGGAATACCACATGAGCTGGTCATAGCTTCAGTAAATTCACTTTAGAGATATCCGAGGGAGTAAATGACATGCTGAGTCTCTAGTTATAAAGGATTAGGCAATTAGAGCAGACACCAGGTAAAGAAAAATAATAATAACATTAAGAGCTGATGAGTTAGCCTGCAATTGTGCCCACATTTCCTGAAGAATGCTTAAGTCACTTAAGTCTGAATTTGGTACAGTGATATGCAGATAATTTCCCTGTCCATCTAGCAACCTCACACATTAGTTTTAATGATGCCCTGATCTTCAGCAGGTTGAAAAATAAAGGGACGGGGTACATAATTTAAGTCCTTGAAGTCTGAGATAAGATCATTATTGAGTAGAAAATGTAGAACCAAATAAAGGGATATTGTGGACCTCAGTGAGTAGAACACATAGATGTCACAAGAGTTGTAGTGTTAGAAGTGTAAAACATTTCTAAAGTTCTTCTAAACTTGCTGATGCTCACTTGGACTACAAAATAACTTGACATTTTAAATGGCTGTTGGAGTGTGGTGAGCGACAAGCAGACATAGATAACAGATCAAGAATTAACAAATGTTGCAGATGTACACAGGATAAACAGTAATGGAAGATCAAAATTTCAGTTCCACTTAGTCAGTACTCGGGGTACTAATGAGTTAAAACTGAGGAAGTCAAAGAATTTGAATGCCAGAGTTTTAAGTATTTTTCTGCAACTTTTCCAGACCTGCTGGGTTGGTAATCAGGCTGCTAGACAGTACTGATAAATTTTGAAGCAAAACATAACAGTTATCAGATAAGTTAACAAATGCATGTAGTTACAATCACTGAATAAACAAAGTCCAGGTTTCCTCATAGGAGAATACCACTTAAAATCCAATCGCTTAGGAAATAAAAAAACAAAAAGCAGTCAAAAAATAGGATGGTTTAGGCAGTGACTGCTGATTCCATGGTTCACGCACTGGCTGTGATACAGTGATATCCCACTGATGTCCTTGTCCCTGCTGCCAACCCTTCCATTAGTTAAAATAGCTAAAACAGTACCCAAACTTTAATCAGGGTGATAAACAAATAGAGATGGTCTAGGCTTCAATTCCATTAGGTAGAGATATGGGAATAGTTTAAGTATGGAAAATGTTAGTAGGTGATACACATCTATTTCTATATTCACCTGGTTCCATACCGCTCAACTGTCCAGATGTTTGCAGAATGTGCAGACTTTTGGCTCATATTTTCTGGTCTGTTCCTTATGAACTTTGTGGTTTTCTAGCAAATCACTGGTATGACTTGAGGATTGAAGTCACTAAATAATGGCATACATTTGCTTTTCAGACTTCATGTCCTTCAGAAAATGTATGTTAAAACAAAACCTGTTATTCTAGTAACTTTCAAAGTTTATAATAGCAGTATTTAAAATATGTCCCTATTTTTGGGCCTTTGTCCCTCCATTTTGTTGGGCTTTGTCCAGATTTCTCACACTAAGAAGTTGAGAGGTATGTCTGTGTCAACTTTGTTCTTTGAATATAGAATCAACAGTATAACACTTTCTCTGACCAAGCCGATCTGCCTTAACACCTGGCTGTTACAAATTAAGGAATCTATTGCACTGTGTCTGCCCATGAGAACAAATCACATTCACTTATGAGTCACAGTTTAAGTCCTTGCTGCTTACTAGGAGAGACTAAATACAAAAATGCTCTGTCACAATCTCATCTGTGTTGGACTTGCAGGACATTTCTTACTTCTTTGTATGTATTTTCAATGCAGACATTTCAAGGCTTAGTCCCACTTGTATAATGTTTAAGTCCCTTGCACCTTCATTTTCGGCAAATATTCTACCAGAAATTTTGTAATATTTTGCAGAATATTGAGCTAGGTTTAAACACTGAATTTCCATTATAACTTGGGGGTCCATCTCCAGTGTTAGGATGTTGGCAGCAGGCCATTTCCCATGCTGTCTTCATGTTCTTCAGAAATACTGAGCATAACATGTGACTGCATGTCTGTCATGCATTTGGTTGGGTTTCCATGCTGAAACCTACAGAAGGGACTGGCCCAGATTCAATTATGAAACTAATCAAAATATACTAAGTGTTAATCCTCGGACAGCCACTGTTCTCATCTTAAAGATGTGCCAAATTAAAAAGATTTTTCAGAAATAACTCTTATCTTCTCTTCTAGCAGAAAGGAGGGTAGCAAATTATGTTTCATTTAATTAATTAATTACTGGGCCACAGCCACATAGGTGGCTTGTAAAGATGTTTCGAAAAGCCACATACTTTTTTTTTTTTTTTTGTTTAGTTCTTTCATCTTCTACTTCCATCTTCTATACCTATATTAGACTGCCAACTATGTAGCTAAGAAGCTTGTTGTATTGGTGGTAGGTTTGCCACAAGTGTAGTAATTCCCCACAGAGACAGGAATATGATCATCTCCGGTAGGGATTGTTTAATCATGTGAAAGGTTTCAAGAGATCCAGAGGCCAAGGTTCCTAATGGATTTCTGAGGAATATTGGCTGAGTGAATATTATTCACACACTATCTCATATTGCTTCATCTTTTACCCGCTATTATCAATCAGCATGGTCATGATCCAGGACAGACGGGGAATGCACAACTGAAAAGGACATTAAGTTAGCTTTGGGAATAATTGTGACTCATACTGCCTTATCAAACCATTTATAGCTCGTCTTTGCAGCTGCTTAATTTCCTATTTTTAAGTCCTAACTTTAGGAGATTGCTGACAAAGCAGGTACAAGAAATTATGGAAAATAAAGAAAGATCTAACTAGTCCCTGGCTTTGTTATGTGGCACAGTTAAGCCTAGTCAAAGGGGCACCATTAACGATAATTAGAATGAGAAGGACATAATGTCCATAGTAGCACATCTGGTCCTTGTGTCCTTGCACTGATACCTTAAAAATCACACACAGTGAGAATCTGACTGTCAGGGATCTGATCTGACATATTAAACAACAAACCAAATCCTTAATAATCCTTAATAATCATTAATAAATGTTAAAATAGAGACTGATCTGTCCACTCTGGAACAGAGCTGTTTTCAAAGGGAGGAGAAAGATAGTAACCTTTTTTGTGTAGGCTTTGCTGGAATTCTCTAGACTTTAATACCAAGAAGCCAGTGAGATACTATTCTGTGTGAGCCCCTGATAAGTTTTCTCAATAATTCAAGGAAATACTATCCTCCAGGCTAATTTCCAACTACCCTTTCATTAATGTAGGGGGATTTCTGTCATTGCTAGGTTTTGCAAAGTTCACTCCAGTGCATAAAGCTATTTCATTCAAAAACAGCTGACCAAATAGAAATTTGCAAAAAGAAAAAAAAAGAAAAATAGAAGAGAGTGACTTTGCACAGCCCCTGTCTGAAATAACAAACTATGGGGTATTCAGTTCTCAGAGCAAGGAGAACTTTTTGTTTGGAAATGATGTTTGAATGGGTAGTGCTACAGACAGGTGTGTGACCATGGGGCAGATGTCACTGCCAAGGCAGCCTAACACAGCAATGTCCATGTCAGTGCAATAATGCACCATACAGCTGTCAATCCAGATAGACAACAAAGGGTCAGAATAGCAAAGTGCCAACCTGGTTCATCATTGAAATGGAGAAGAAAATGGGAGGTAGGAAGGCAGGAAAGAAAATATAGCAATCAGTAGTAAACAGACAAGGATAACCATTAGGCATGACTGGTGGGTTAGGAATGATAAGTTATGTGTGGCAGCCAGCCCCATTTCAATGTAGATGGCAAAAGGAATAATGATATAGGAGGAGGGAAATGTTTGTGAGGGATAGAAGGATAAGGGAAGGTAGCAGGGGCATATATATATATATATATATATATATATATATATATATATATATATATATATGTATATATATATATGTATGTGTATATATATATATATATATATATATATATATATATATATATATATCTAGAAAGAGATAGGAGAATGGACATCCTATGTATTCAAGGGATAAGATGGAAGGGCAATGCAGTGAAGCCACTTGGCTTGGGATCCAGAGTTTACCACTCGGGGGGGGGGGAGGCTAGATATGGTGTGGTGAGAGAGAGGCTTCGGAAAGCATTGAGAGATATCATCAGAATTAGTGACAGAGTCATGGCAATCTGACTCCAGTGTAATGATAGGGCAGTATTCATAATCTCAGAATATGCCCCACAGCCAGGTTGTGATAGTGAGGAAAAGAGTGCATTTATACATCAGTTGTAGGACCAACTAGATAAAGCAGGACAACAGGAATTAGTGGTGATAATGGGTGACTTGAATGTACATATCGGGACAGACAGAGCAGGATATGAGGACTGCCTGGGTCCACATGGGTGGGGCAACTGGAATAAGGAAGGAGAGGCCAATTTAGACTTCTGTCTGGCAAATGGCTTGATAGTAGCTAACCCATGGTTCAGAAAGACAGGCTGCCACAAGATCACATATAAGACTGACCAACATGCAGCTAGGGTAGACTCCCTGTGTTCAACAACAAATAAAAGTATATTTTAAGCTTGCTTTGCACTTTTTTCTGAACTGAATTTTAGTTAATTGCTGCTTCATTTTTGCTGTTTTTACTGCTGTGACTGTTTTTTTTTTCTGCACTTTGAATTTTTAGTACTTCTGTATTTCATATCATAGGCTAGATTCAGATTTAGGCTGTTTGGTATTACTTGAGCACTAAAACCAGCCATCCTACCTTAAGTAGGCCCTCCAGCACCCTTGTGGCAGAAGTGTGTTGCCCAGTACCCATTTGAGTTGGGGATTGCTGGAAAAAGGCTCAGTTTTGGGCTTTCCTGTCTGTCAATTTGTGTTAAAACTGGTTAACTTTACTTGTGTTTAAACCCCGTGTTTGTGCATAGTTGCACACTGTGCTATGGGGTTTAGTGCTGCTGTGAATAGATGCAAATACTTAGAAACACAATTTTCACTTGATATCTGTTAGAGAACCCTCCTTAGTTCCACTGCCTCTCTGTGCACAACACAGTTGCACATTGCTATCTAGCGAGCAACTCAGTTGCACATTCTGAGACATTGCCTCAGTCTTCCACCCTTAGCATTCCACAGAATAGCTGCCTTTGTTAGCCTCACAAACTCTGGGCTATCTATCCCATGTCCAATAGTTACTACACTATATCCCTGCTATAATGGATGGACAGTATCCCACTATTTCTCCAACTAATCTGATTGGCATGGGCATCCTGATGCAATGTAACAATTGCCTCATGTACAGTGACAACCACTTGCTCCTAAAACAGACAAACACAGCATGTGAGTGATGTAACTATACTGTGAAATTAGAATCAGTCCTCTCACATAACAATATACAAGACATACAACAGGTTGTCAGCACAAACAAATCCCCTCTCACACAAGATCAGGCCAAGGCACATAAACCCACATACACGGAGGTACACACTCAGAGCCTACCAAAAGATCAGAGACCGCAACCTCACAAGCAGAAAACAACATACACGTACTGGTATATGAACAGAATCCACCACTACATATAACAACACACATATCAGTGTCTCAACAGTTAAACCCCTAAGGCAAAACACATCAAAACCTAATGTTCTGGTCATAGGTTACTCTATAGTGAGACACACAGATGTTCCACTCACCAGGTTGAACAAGGAGAAGGTCATGATCAGCTGTCTGTCTGGATCAGGATCCATCAAATCATGCATGCACTCAAGTCGCTCAACAAAAAGAACCATTATGGCTGTCATAATACATGTTGGTGTGAATGACTTGAGGCAAACCTCTCTTGACCATATGAAGAAAGACATGTCCAAACTCTGAGATTATGTATCCCAGGCAGGTATGTCCCTAGCCCTAAGCAGCATTCTAATGTCACCTAGGATGATGCCACAATACAGACAAAAAATTAGTGATTTCAATAATTGGCTTAGCTTCTGGTATCACTCCAAAGGGATCCAGTATCTGTCTACCCGGGAAGACATGGTTGACAGTCCAGGCTGCTTTACCAGAGATGGCCTTCACTTGTCTCCTTAAGACTTTCATATACTAGAAAAGATGCTTACCTCTCTAATAGCATCTTTTTAGGCACTATCCAAACAATAAAACGTACAATGTAATGAAATCCACTAAAGATAAACTCAAGGTCATGCTGCTTAATGCTAGGAGCTTAAACAGTAAACTGGACTCCCTGGAAGCACTCCTCACCTTGGAAGATGCTAAAGTGTGCACAGTCATTGAGTCTTGGTTCAAGTCCACTGAGAGCTCCCCAGCCATACAAGGCTACAATGTCTGTCACACATTCAGACCCCATAACGAGCATGAAAGAATCTGAGGTGGAGGTGTATCCATCTTCATTAAATCTAAATGCACCTCTAGACTGGTGAAACAGTACTACTCTCTTGATCTACTCAAGGTGCAAGTAACTATAGGTAAAAATACCCATCCACATCATCACTAGCTACTGGTCCCCTACCATGAACCAGGAGAACCACATTGCCTATTTGGACTTTCTAGAGTCACTCAGAATACAGCTAAACACCTTGGCCATGGAAGATTTTAACTATCCTTCCATTGTCTGGGCAACTTACATGAGCACAAACACAATCACTATGAGGTTCTGGACTTTGTTAACTCAAATGCCCTGGAACAGTTGGTCGGCACCCCCACAAAAGGCTCAAATGTCCTGGACCTAGTGCTTACCAACATGGGGGGGTGATGGCACTACCCCATGTGTGTTGCCCTCCCTAGTAAGGTCAGACTATAAATCTGCCTTGTTTGAAGAAAAGATCAAACCTGACAATCTCATAGGAGAAAGAAAATTGAAAAATTTCTCCAGGGCAAACTATTGCCTACTAAGTGATGGTAATAAAAGTGACAAAGCCCCTGCCAACATAGCCAACAATGACTCCTATGCAGATCAATTCACATATGACCTATACAGCCACTAAAACAAATGCATTGACTCGTCTGTACCCAACAAGAGCAAAACAAGCCACCCTGCTGCACTGTAAAAATAAGTAGGCTATACAACCAAAGGAAGAAACTGATATCTAAGAACAGGAGGGAACTTACTCAACAGAAGAAGAATACCCTCCACAGCTTGAACAAGCAAATCAGATATCTTGTTTAGTCCTCTAAGGCTAGCTATGAGTCTAATTAGCATCCCTAGCTGAAGACAATCATAAGGCATTCTTTAGCTACATCCAAAACCTAAAAGGGAATGCCATACATGCAGTGGACGGTACCACTCATACTGAACCTGAGGAAATTGCCAATCTGTTAGCTGACAGATTTGGCAATAACTTGATGCCCCTGTCCCTACCAGATATAGCTCAAAGCATTCCTAACACCTGTCCTCTACTGAGTCATGCAAGTATTCTCCAAGGCCAAAATCATGGCCTTTATGGGAACAGATAATATCCTTAGCTGCTTACTAAACAATCTAAAACAAGACCTAGTGGAATCATTCAGCACTCTCTTTAACCATAGCCTGAGAATTGCTTTTGTCCTGGCAGAGTGGAGAACAGCAACAGTAATCCCCTTGCACAAAGGGGGTCCATCAACTGACCCTGGGAACTATTGAACCACAAGCCTAACCCAGCTTATCTGCAAGGTCATGGAAAGAATCATCATTAACCTTATCCACAAGGACATAGGTGACATTCAAACTCTTGACCCAACCCAGTTTGGTTTCATCAAGGGTGGATCTTGCTTATTAAACCTAGTGTACTTCTTTGAGAATGTCATCAAAGCCCTGGATGAGGGCAAAACAGTACATACTGCCTATCTTGATTTAGCCAAGGCCTTTGACATAATCCCCCATTCAGGTATCATAGAGAAACTCTCCCGGCTGGGGATTAACCCATACATTACTAGATGGGTAGCAAACTATTTCACTGACAGAATGCACACTCTCAAAGATGGGGATTCCACCTCCAGCAAGACCACTTACGAGTGGGGTACCACAAGGACCTGTGCTGGGCTCTCTACTGTTTGGAATCTATTTTTCTAAAGTCCAAGTGAAGATAGATGGCCTGTGGCTTGCCAAGTTTGCAAATGACTGTAAACTGGGTGCAATCATAGAGTCCCCCACTGATGTTAACATATTACAGAAAGGTCTGACACAGATAAATGATTGTTGCCAAACTCAAGGACTAAAATTTAACACAAAAAATGCCTCATTATTCCCTTTGGCAAAGAAGTAGCTCCTGCTAATTATAGTATAGATAACGCCCCCTCTAAGCTCAAACTCAGTGGTGTGAGACTTGGGAACGTAGGCTGACAGCAATCTAAACTTCGCTCAATGTGTGTCTGTAGTGGTAAGAAAAGCATTCTACATTGGGCATCCCATAAATAAGGTATCGCATCCAAGACCAGCGTGTTTATAGTTCCGCTGTACTCGACCCTTATCAGACCACTAATTGAGTATGATGCTGCCTTCTGTATGTACCTCACCAGACACCTTCAGAAACTGGAGAGACTACAGAGGTTTCTAACCAAGAGAATCCAGGGCCTCCAAAAATGACATACATGGAAAGACTGAAAGTCTTGTCACTGTACTCTGTATCATGCAGACTGCTGAGATGCAACCTGTGCCTGGTCTACAGAGCAGTCTTGGACTCTGCCCTAATGGTAATACCGCACATCCACAAATCAAATGGGACAAGAATTACTCACTCCAGAGATCTCAACCTAGCCTGTGACATTAACAGAACATGCTGGAGAGAAAGATATGTCTCCCAGTGATTATCACTCCTCTGGAATAAGCTCCCACTCCATATGAAGAAGAGCTCCTAAATGATCCTATTCAGATGCAACCTTAACAATTAGATGGGTGGCTGTAAATTCACCCAGGGGTTGGCACCTATGTCTTTCATGGACAGAAGCAATTGGTGCTGATGACAGAATCTCTCTGCTAACAACAACAATGTAATTATGGTCAAAACGAGTACTCGGGTTATTATACAGCTTGGCTTGTAAAGGCCCTAGGGCCATTAGCCTAGTAGCCTTCTATGAACCTATAAATAAAGGACACTGGGGTAGAATTAGTAATTGCATCAGTGGGGGGGGGTAGAATCAGTGATTGTGAAACAGTTAACCCACAGCATAAACCACAGGTGCAACAATCAACTGCAATCAGTGGTCAGAGAAGGCTCTATGGTCAACAGAGACCAGGCTGAAGACCTGGAAGTTGACATGAGGGAAACCACAACAGTTCGAGGAATTACTCAATGCTCTAGTACCCCAAGAAAAGAAGGAAATAGGTGGAGTTAAGAAGAATGGTAGTGCCTCAAAACAGCATATGCGAGGACTACAGAACAGATATGTGGCCAAGTCAGATATTGAAATAATGTACAAAATAAAAGCTCGTGGTGGAATGCAGAAGTCCAGGAAGTCATCAAAAGAAAGAAGTTGTGCAGGAAAAAGAGGGAAATAGAAAAGACCAACCAGGCTAGGAAGGAATACTGGCTGGCTAACAAAGAACCTAAGAAAAGAGTTGCAATAGCAAAGAATAGGGCATCAGAGGCACTCTACCAACTTCTGGAAAGTGACTCAGTAGGTGGCACAAAGAAACTATATCAGGTTGCAAAGCAAAGACAGAAAATTAAAGAAGATAGTCAGGCACCCTTCATAAGGGATGTTAACAACAACCTGCTCACCAATCACAGGATACCAAAGACAGATGGGAAGAGTATTTCCATCAGCTTCTAAATGAAAAAAACCCACAAAAGCAGTACTATCCCAGAAACAGCTTACAATGAGAAAAGAAGAGGAGCCCACCCTAGAAGATGTAAGGATAGCACTAAGGAAAATGAAGTCAGGGAAAGCAGCAGGTCTAGATGAGGTCACAGTAGATATGATAAAGATGCTGGGTGAGAAAGGGAAGAAGTGCCTCCCGGAGGTACTCATAGCAGTGTGGAGAGAAAGACATATCCCAGATGACTGGAGAATAAGCATGCTCACGTCAGTGTACAATAACAAACTGGACATCCCCAGCTGTGGGCTGTACAGAGGCCTCAAATGCCAATCAAATTGCATGAAAGGCCTGGAGAGGGTGATTGATAAACGGATATGCAGAGCAGTAGAAAGTAAGATGGGAAATGAGCCGTTAGGATTCAGATCAGGATACAGCACTACTCATCTTATGTTTGCAGTGAGACAGACAGTTGAGAAGAAGCTAGAGAAGAGGAAAGAGAGCAACTGGGCATTCCTAGACCTGGAGAAAGCACATGACCAGATCCCAAGAAAGATGATTTAGGTGGTTTTGCGTAGGTTCAAAGTTCCAGAAACACTGGTAGAATTAGTGCAGGCTATGTACAAGGACTCAACGACTCATGTACAAACAGTGTTTGGCCTCACAGATGGGTTCCCGGTGGGAGTAGGTGTGCACCAGGGTTCAGCTCTGAGCCCACTACTGTTCATACTGGTGATGGACCATATTAGCAAACAGGTTGGAGGAGACAGATAAACAAAGTTGCTGTATGAAGACAATGTGGCATTACAGACAGACTCTTAGCAAGAATTTCAGCAAAGGATAGAGGAATGGAATGCAAAACTGAAGGCACACGGGATGAAACTAAGCACAGATAAGAGTGGTAATGGCAGAAAACTGGGAAAGCTGAAAACTGAGATAGAAGGGAAGATAGAGGAACAGGTAACTAGCTTCAAATATTTGGGAGGGGTGGTTGAGGAGAAGGAAAACACGAATGAAGAGGTCAAACTAGAATCAGAGGGGCTGCAGCCAACTGCCATAGAGTCTCAAGTGTAGTTTATGACATAAGAATGCAAGAGAAGCTGAAAAGTAAGGTATACAAGACAGTGGTGTGATCAGAACTACTGCATGGTACAGAAACCAGGGCAGTAAAGACAAAGCAGATGAGGACGCTAGAGGTGATGGAAATGAAGTGCCTGAGAAGGGTTGAAGGATGCATACTGTGGGAAAGTTGAAGAAATGGGGACATAAAAGCAGAAGCAAAAGTAGCTCCAATTGCAACAGAGATCAAAGAGAACAGATTACAGAGGTTTGGACACATGCAGAAAAGCAGCAGACAAGCTGGTGAAGAAGATTTGGAACAAATAGGAAGAAGGTAAGAGGAAACAAGGACATTCAGAAAAGAGGTGGGTGGATTGTATGAAAGAAAATCTGTCACAGTCAGGCAAGAGTGTCAAGGAAGCAGTGGCAGCTGGTGACTTCAAATCAAAGGGGGGCTGCAGGAGACAGCTGAATGGGTGGGGTCAATGGGAAGGGGTGCGGCCAACTAGAAAGGGGAGGAGCTATGCTCAAAACCACAAAAACTAAATATACTGCCCTGGGTGCCAAACCGTCATTATGAGAGTCCAATAAAGACAAAATGAAGTGAAGAAGAATAAAAATATTTCAATGCATTGGCTGCATGACAGCTTAATATCTAGATGGAAATAAAAAAGGTTGTGAGGCATGAAAAAATAAATTACTTTTTTTTAAATACATTAATGGAATGCCAGTCAAACTCAAGTATAAGAAAAACAAGCAGCACTCAACTCAAACCACTTCTTGCACTGCAGTTCTAATTATAATTTATATTCAGCTTTATTAAAGTACCAAGTAATATGCTGAAAGTAGAAATCTCTGATGACCCCACTTGTAAAAATGTTCCTTATCCAAAAAAAGACCTGCTGCCTGACATCTACTTGTTTCATGGGAAAAACATGATCAAAGTAAAAAATGAAAAGCAAACAAGAAATAAGCTCAAGATACATTGCTTAAAAGGATTACTGTAGAGGTTATGGACCACACTAAAAGGATTACTGTACAGGTTATGGACCACACGATTGGCATTCTGTTTACAGGTAAAGCCTGCAGAGATGACTGGAAGTCTCCAAGTGTAATGAGACTCTTAAAATAATGTAATCCTGTCCTTTATTACAAATACTGGCATATGCATTTCAATACCCAAGGCTTATACATTATCTAGTTAAGTATTCTCTACATGGCAACAGAAAGATTTTCAATGTTGGCAATTCTTTAACAGTATGCTTATTAAAGCTTACTTGCATCTTGCAATCTCAGCCAAACTTACCTAATGATCATTAAAGTATTGCTACTTAAAGACAGAGCAGCAGGCACTTTCAGTAATAAGCATAAATCAACAGTACAAAAAATATGACAGAAACCAGACCATTCTGTAAAAATCAAGGACAGATGAAAAGCCACTCTAGTACTTGTGTCTACCTTGGATGGGGGGGGATACTCTGCACATTTACACTGCATAACTAGTCCTTGCCTTGCTTCGACACATCCAGGGTCACTACATGGGGGAGTGGGGTGCAACAAGTATGTCACAGTTTGAAATGTATCTGGCTGACTTGTGATGGCCCTGACACATTTGTCATACCTCTCAACCTCAGAGCAAGAAATCTGGACAAAGCCATACAAAGAAATGGGACAAAGGCCCAAAAATAAGGACAATTTTTAAAATATTGCTCTTATAAACTTAGAAAGATAATAGAGGTCTTGCATTAGTATGAATTTTCTGAATGGTATGAAATCTGAAACTCAAATGTCTGTCATTATTTTCTAACTTCAGTCTTTAATGATTTGTCACTAATTTGCCAAAAAAACACAATTTTATGAAAAATGGACCAAAAATGTGATGTAAAAATATAAAATAGCAACACAATACAGCTGGGAACCTGTCAAAGAAGGGATACTTTAATATTAGTACTGCTAACTTGAGCAGCTGACAAAATAAAAGAATCTACATGCATTTCTGAAATAAATTATTACAGTTATTTCTTAATTATAAACCCTCCACGTTTTCTTCCAAAATTGCTATTTTGCGGAGGGATCATTAGGGGAAGAGCAACCTTTTGAGCCAAAATCAGGGACAGCTGAGAGGTTTGGCTATGCCTAATTCTATAAAGCAATTTATTTGCATGTACCTCTCAACCTGTTAATGCAATAAATCTGGACAAGGCCAAATATATTGGGGGAACATATAAACAGTACTAAAAATTGCTCTTGTATAAACTGAGACAGTTGATAGAACAGGTCTTACTTTAGCATGCATTTTTCTGAAGGTTATGAAGTCTGAAACTCAGTGTGTCATTATTTAGTGACTTAATTCCTAAATGATTTCCCAGAAAACCACAATTTTTATGAGGAACAAACCAAAAATAAGAAGCAAAAAATCTATTCATTCTTTGAAAATCTGGACAGTTGGGAGGTATGGTTCAGCTGGGGCTGCCTAAGTTTATCGCCCTTCCCCCTCACAAAACCATGGTCGAAGGGAGCCTCCCCCTGCAGCCATTCCAATGATCCATTACTTGGCTATTTCACTCAATTTACCATAAACACTAATGTGCATACTGATTTACTTCTATGATGATTTGAACTTCATTTGAAAGTTTTATTTTGCATTTTACAGCACAAACACTAAGACATCTGCTAAACAAACTTGGCATTAAAACTTCTCTGCCATTGAAACTCACATTCATTGAAACAACATTGAAACCCACATTCAAAGAAAATACATTTTACCCGTGGCAGATAAAGATTAATTCTGGGCTGTTTTCAAATCATAGGCCCCTTGCATATGAAACATACATGTGCTCTTTGATACACCTTCCTATTACTTTGAACATTTTTCCTGTAAACAATGAAACAAAACGCATGCACCAATGACAAAACTGCCCAATTCAGAACATTTCCATCATAAAAGTCTACTCAAACTTCTACAGTCAACTATTATCAGTAAATATGCACAATTCTACAGTCCACCATTATCAGTAAATATGCACAATCTCTGAAGTAGTAAAAAAGTCATCTAAATAATTCCACGTTAAATAAATCTGTAATGAAGAGGTTGCTGCTAGCAATCACCTTTATATTTCATGGTTTCATCGAAAAATACAGTGTCTGATGCCCCTGAGGAATAAATTGCCTAAATTACATTAAAAATAAGCTAGTAATATTGCAATAGAAAATTGATGGCAAACTGATAACAGGCTCATAGCTAGTATCTTAACTTTCAGTACAGCAGCATTCACCCCTTATGTGAGTAGAACCAACAACCTT
The DNA here is from genome assembly GCF_019279795.1 of Protopterus annectens. Lineage (NCBI taxonomy): Eukaryota > Metazoa > Chordata > Ceratodontiformes > Protopteridae > Protopterus > Protopterus annectens. The sequence goes on from NC_056743.1 coordinate 1,463,793,163, forward strand.
CTGCATCAAAAGCAAGTACACAACCTGTTGTGCTATTAGCAATGCGAACTGCCTTAGCATAATCAGCACTAAACTTCTCTTCCCCTGCAGCTCTCAGCTCCTTGTAAAATCTACTCAATACTCAACTGCATCTCAACTTCGCAGCACAAGAAATCTGGAAAAAGCCAAATTTATTGGGGTGGGTCAAAAGGGCAAAAACCAGGGACACATTAAACATTGTTTGTATAATCTCGGAAAGCTGCTAGAATAAAATGCTGTGTTACCACCATACATTTTACTACCAAGGTCCCTGTGCAAAAGAGTCAGAACAACATACCACTATGCCAAATCACCTGCTTTGTGAAAGAAAAATGCTGTGTCACCACCATACATTTTACTGCCAAGGTCCCTGTGCAAAACAGTCAGAGCAACATACCACTATGCCAAATCAGCTGCTTTGTGAAAGAGAGGAAGACTGAAACTTAAATGGCTATCATTTAATTAATTCAGTTCTCACCATAGCTGTCAACCTCTAAGCACAAAACACCTGGACAAACCCAGTAATGAGGGAATACAGCCCTCAAACATATTCAGTGAATGCAGTTTTTGCCATAGCTGTCAACCTTAGCACAAAAAACCTGGACAAAGCCAATAACAGGGTAATACAGTCCCAAAAATAAGGACAAATTTCAAATAGTCATCTTATAAACTTAGAAAATTGCTATAATAAAAGGTTGTGTTACTATATATTTATTGCTAGAATAAAAAGTTGTTTTACTATGTATTTTCTGAAGAATATGAAGTCTGAAATTCAAATGGCTGTCAATTTTACTTCTGTCGGAACAAAAACAATTTTCAGCAGAGGCCCAGGGAGAAATACTGTAGACACATGTCTTTGTAAAATGGCAGGACACCAGAGCAAATCCACACAAACACAGGGATAAGATGCAGACTCCACACAGAAGGCACCCCAGCCAAGAATCAAACCAAAAAACCTATAGCTGTGAGGCAACAATACTGCCGCTGCAACATCAAATATGTAAGGAATTAAACATTCAGAAACCTGAAGTCTGAAATTCAAATGCCTGTCAATTTTATTTAACATTTGTTAATCAAGACAGTCTGACTTGGAACAAAAAAACAATTTTCAGCAGTGGCCCAGGAAGAAATAATGCAGACATGTCTTTGTAACATGGGAGGACACAAAAGCAAACCCACACAAACACAGGGAGAAGATACAGACCCCACAAAGACAGCACCCCAGCCAAGAATCAAACCTTAGAACCTGCAGCTGTGAGGCAACAATGCTACCACTGCACCATCAAATATCAAACATTGCAGCATTTACAAACCACAGATATTATGAGGAACAGATCAGATCAAATATGAGGCAAAAATCTCCATTTTTTTTACAAATGGTGGTGGGTAGGAAATTCAGGTCTTTAACACCTGCATACAAGGTACAGGGTTCAAGCCTGAGGTATTCCCTACCACACCACCATGAGTCTAACCACCAGTATATTGCACCTGAGGCATTTTCTCACACACACACACACATACTCACACCTGTAGTAGATCTTTCCCTGTAGCAAACTACCATAAATCCCTGTCTGAGTAAGCTATGAAAACCCAATGAGACTGCAGCAAACTCCAATCTACACCAGACCCTGCCCATCGTGAGATCTTCCCCGACAAGACTGCAGCAAATTCCAGACTGCTGACATTACAGTCCAACCCCAATGTGTTTTCCCAGTGAGTTCCAGGACAGTCTATGCAGTTTAAAACTGTATAGACTTCTGGGAACTCTGTTCTTCATGTTTCCCAGTCAGGACTGCTGCTGAGACAATCTGCGCATGCTCCAGTCTATCTCAGCAGCAGTCCAGACTAGTGCGCATGCGCGAAAGTCCACAATTTTTTAATTTTTTTTTTCTTTTTATTTATTTATTTTTTTCTTTATTTTACAGTTGAGGGGGCTGCAGTCCAGCAGTCCAATAGCATGGGCCACCCCTGCAAGGAAGACAAGAGTGTGGCATTGAATCAAGAGAGATGGTGACAGTTAACACAATATCCAGAACCTATGTAAAATATGGGAAAAGAGGGGGCTGATGATGATTTTGATGATGACAGAATCAGAGAGAGAGAGTGAGAGAGAGTCAAAAGATCTGGATGACAGTAGATGGACACAGACTGTCAGAGGTTGGACAACTAGTGACAGGGGGTAGGAAAACAAAGAGGGTATGGGGAATGACACAACATTGAGGGGAACACAACTTCTCAAAAGAAATCTGGACAATGCCTTAAATAATGGTGGCCAAATACCCAAAAATAGGGACATAGGTTCATAGGTTCATAGGTTCATACTAGGCTATCTGCCCTAGGGCATTTATAAGCCTAGCCAGAGTGTGTTTGGCCTTCGCCATCCATTTTAAATGAATTTTGCTATGCCCTTTTTCGAGGTTAGTATACTGTGCCTCTGTCTAACAGTGACACAGAAGTGATACCCGGGGTAAACCTACTATCTCCCATCCACTCATCAAGATTCCTCTTGAAGAGAGTCAATGAGGGACTCTGCCTAACCTGGACTGGGATTTTATTCCAGAGTGAAGGGAGCCTCTGGGTTATGAATCTGTCCCTCCAGCATGTCCTATTTATTTCAGTGCTGAGGTTCAAGTCTCTCAAGCACGTAGCTCGATGGGATTTGGATTTTCTGAGGTGCAGCATGTCCATTAATTCCTGGTTGGACATGGCTTTATACGTCAGGCACAGATCACCTCTGAGCAGGCGGTATGCCACTGAGTAGAGTAGGAGTTTCTTTAACCGGGCAGCATATGGCATCTGTTTGAGCCCTTTGATCCTCTTGGTGAGGTACTTTTGGGGTCTTTCCAGTTGCTGCAGGTGTCTGGTAAGGTACATCCCAAAAAGGGCATTGTATTCAATTATGGGCCTTATGAGGGATGAGTAAAGAGGCACGATGACCTCCTCTGATCTAGATGTGAATCCCTTCATGATTAGGTGGGCTATATAAAATGTTTTTCTAACCACTTTGGCCACGTGGTTGTCAAATGAGAGATTGCTATGAACTTGGGTCCCCAGGTCCCTAATTACTTCTTCCATGCTTAATGGATTACCACCTATGTGGTAATTTGTGGGCACTTTGTTTTTGCCAAAGGGGATGACTATACACTTATTGGCGTTTAGCTTGAGGCCATGGCTCTGGCAGCAGTTGTCTGTTTCTATGAGGCCCTTTTGTAGGATGCTTGTGTCGGCTGGAGAGCCGATTATGGCACCGAGTTTGCAGTCATCTGCGAACTTGGTCAGCCACAGTCCTTCCGTGTTAGCCTGTACCTCCGAGAAATATATACCGAACACACTTGTAACTGGTTTGGAGTCTGACATGGCTACAGCAATTCTAACCATGTGGGTTCTGTCCTTGAGCCAGTTTGCAACCCATCTAGTGACATAGGGGTTTATATTTAAGCTGGTGAGCTTATCTATAATGCCCGAGTGGGGTATTGTATCGAAGGCTTTTGCAAGGTCCAGGTAGGCTGTGTGGACCACCTTCCCCTCGTCAATGGCCTTGGTGACTGTTTCAAAGAAATCAACCAGGTTTAAGAGGCAGGATCTGCCCTTAACAAAGCCGAACTGGGTAGGATCCAGTGTCTGTAGGTCCCCAATATTTTTATTTATGAGGTCCATGATGATCCTTTCCATAGCTTTGCAGTCCAAGGGAACAGGGACAGATTTTATGTTTTGCTCATAAACTTAGAAAGTTGTGAGAATAAAAGGATTTGGGTTAGCATGCATTCACTGAAGGATATGAAGTCTAAAATTCAAATGTATGTCATTATTTAGTTACTTCGGTCTTCCGTGATTTGCCAGAAACCAACATATTTTATGAGAAACAGACCTAAAATATGAGACAAAAATCTGGACAGTTGAGAGGTATACCTGGATGAGACTGTTGGATGCTAGACTGGTCCTGAGGGTACCACCCGGCTATCAATTACCTCCATAGCTAATGCCAAGGGCAGGCTACATGTTAAGTAGCCTGAATGTCTGCCTGTTGAGTGACTCAGCAGTCAAAAGATAGGCATCCAACTGTTGACACAGTTCAGATCACACCCTTCTCTGCAAAGATATACTGTGCTAATGTCAGAAGAGGAGTTTACTCATGTCTCCCAAGATGTGGTCACTGAGACCAACAATAATCACTCTAACTAACCTTTAATAGGGAATGCATAAGCCAAGCTGACATGTCCCACAACCGGACCTGCACTGGAAAATACAAAAGAGAACACATTAGTGTACATATATAGTGCGGGTTCAGGCACCTAGTCAGCAAGACGTTTCCCTGTGGCACATTTGACTGGGGACACATGGCTGAAGCAACAGTTGCAGGAAAATATGGCTGTTTGCAAATTCCCTGTGGGCAAAGAGAAGCACATACTGCCATGCCCACAGCTTTAATAACCAAATGCACGGAGGAAGAAGAAGAAATGAGTATTGTGCTTAGTGTACAGTACATACTTGTGTAACTAAGGCTTGTAGAAGTGTTCTATATCATGCAGGAAATCCTGCCTGCTTCTGTAGTCACATTTATGCTCCAGTATGCATTTTAGGTAATGTTCCCTAGACACTGTGAAGGGGGTAGTGTTGCACACACACACACACACACACACACACACACACACACACACACACACCGATTATAAAGGCACTGCCCATTGTGCACTACATTTTTACTGCCACTGACATGCCCTCTGGCCAGCCTGCTGCTGCCTTTCATATTGCCTGCTGTCCTATGTTCCCCTGGGGACCATGGACATTGTTTTGTCCCTGTGCATTTGGTTATTGAATTTGTAGGCATGGCAACACATTCTTCTCTTTGCCCACAGGGAATTTGCAAACAGCCATATTTCTCTGCAGTTGACTGTCAGTTCAGCCATGTGTCCACAGCCAAATGTACCACAGGGAAATGTCTCGCTTCCTAGATGCCTGAACCCATATAGTGCACATCCAATGGGAGTTCTACAGTGGAGTGCTACTCATGGCATGTGCACCTCACTCCTGGGAGAGTCACTCCTACCTCGTGTGCTGTCCTGTCATGGTCATCTTCTACTCCTCAGCTGCAGTAAAAGAAATAATGTACACCTGAGTACACAGGTAATCAGATAATACAATAAAAGGGTGGAAAATGCTTACAGACTTTCAGCTGTCTCTCTTTCTCTCTATTGACTGCCTTCAAATTCTGAAACACATCAGGGAGTTTCCACCACAGAGCATCACCAATCATCCTGCCAAGGCCATGCCAGGCATCTATCACACAAGACGGCATCATACTGTCCCAGCAGACACTTAGACATTTCTATGCAGGAATAAAAAAATATATATCTCACTTTCTCTGACATAACAAACATGACCCTGCAGGTATTAGCACCTGGTGATGCCATGAAATTTAAATGTATCCATTTAAGAAACAAAATGGTGATCCAGTGTGAATGGATGCACATTTTGACATTGCATGATATACAACATAGCACAGCACCAGGGTGCTACTAAACCATCCAAAAACTGATCCTTGGTGCTATGGAACAATACAGGCTGTGTGTATGAGCGTAGTGGGTATAGTGGTCACGTTTCATTAAAGCTGTGCCAGCTAGGTGGGGTAGTGCATTGCATTTAGGATGCACTTTAGAGACAGTAGGGCTAAATTGAATCATTAGCAAAATTGCCACAGACCCTCACTAGTGGAATATGTGACATTCTGTATAACAATGTGTAGCGACGGAAATCTGTGGAATGTGGGACTTTGCATAATAACTCGTAGATAGAAAATGAATGAAGGTAGAAAACCTAACAGTTAATGTTCCAAGTAGTGGAATTTGACCTGTGGTGAACATCAATAACAGTGAGACAGATGCCATAGCATATGTGTGACTAGGAAAACAGCACCACAATAGCATGACACTGTTATGTGCAGTTGTGCTGGTTGTGTGAACTATGGGCACAAGTCACATAGTGAAGGTTAGGAAAAAAGAGACATGAAGCCCCCTATACACAGGGTTGGACATGGCTAAGCACTATAAGAGAAGGAGGAGTAACAGGGTGTACGGTGTGCATACCCCTTCATGTAGCCAATAGGCAGATAACAGAAGAGGGACTTTACTCCATCAAAAAAAAAAAAAGGTGGTTTTACACCGAGGCACTAGGACTTTGACAATAAAACACTTTGATATTATTCTTGGATTATTGGTTCCTGTTCCTTTTTTTGATGGAGTGAAGTCTCTTTTCAGGGTACTGTTGTATTGGTTTATGTGGTACATCATTGGCAGGACTGTTGTTGTAAGATAACAGAAGGGTGTCTACAAGCCCATAGGATCATTGGATCATAGGAGATTACTAGGCTATCAACCCAGAGATCATTTTAAGCCTAGCCATTTCAACCCAATATAATACCATAGAGGTACTACTCAATACACAAGATTGTATTTAGTGATGACTGCCAATATCCAGGAGGGCTGTGGCCAGTATCCCTGAAAAGAATTTATGGTGCCTCATCCACTCATCTAGGTTCCTTTTGAACAGTGTCTTAGAGGTGCTCTGTTTCACATGAATTGATACCCTGTTCCAAAAATGTAGCAGTTACTGAGAGATAAATCTGTCCCTCCAGCATATCCTATTTAAGTCGCAGATCATATTTAAGTCCCTGGAATGGGTAGCCCTAGACCAATTTGATTTAAGGATATACAGTAAGTTCATTAGGTTTGGGTCTTGGGATGCTCTGCAGACCAGGAATAAGTCTCCCCTAAGTAGTCTATACAATATGGGGTATAGTGACAGGGATTTTACTCAGTCCATGTAAGGCACACGCCCTTGATCTTCCTTGATAGATGCCTCTTAGGTTTCTCTAATTGCTTTAGGTGCTTAGTACAGTACATACCTAATGGGGTGTTATACTCAATTATGGGCTGGATAAATACCGAGTACAGCGGGGTTATAACTTCTTTTGCTCTTGAAGTGAAGCCTTTACTAATCAAGTGAGCTATATGGAAAACTTTCCTTACAATGGTAGACATGGCGGTCAAAGTCAGACTGTGATCCCTGGTCCCTTACCACTTCATGGGTACTTAAGATATTGTTATTGATTTAATAGTGTGAAGGGACATTGCTTGTGCTGAAGGGTATGATGATGCATTTCTTTGTATTCAGTTTGAGACGGTGACTAATACACCAGTTGTTGGTCTGTGTGAGACCATCCTGGAGTATACTGACATCACCTAGTTTGCAGTCATCTGCAGACTTGGTTAGCCCCAACCCTTTAGTTTTGACCTGGCCTTCTGATAAGTAGATACCAAACAGTAGGGGGCCCAGCACTGACCCCTGTGGCACCCTGCTTGTAACAGGTCTGCTGGTTGATTTGGAGGCACCACTTTGATAGTGTGCCTTAATTTTGTGAGCTAGTTGGCATCCCATCTTACAAAAAAGGGGTTTACATTTAGTTTGCTACGTTTGTCCATAATACCTGAATGCCCATTGCATTAGATTACATGAGGGATGTTATGCACAGTAGTAAAGGGGATAGCTGAACTTCTTTAGAACAAGCAGAAGGTAGTCTGTGACCATAGGCAGATGACTGTAACAAGCTGCCTGTTGCATCCATTCATTGACATGTGTTACCCACAGGTCGGGAACTCACTGTCTGGGATTCTACTCACACATGGCCTCAGCTATGTGTTCTGGGAAGGGGTGGTAGCCACCCAGAAGGAATGGAGCTACTGACTACCACTTCAATACATACCTGAGTCTGAGGAAGGTAAGTGTGACAGCCATGGGGGTGGGGGGTGGGGATTTCATAGCCTAGGTTTCAGGGCTGATTGGGGCATTTAGACTTTAGAATTTGTTTATGGGGTTTGGGATTAGGGGAATTTAATTTAGGAAGTGGGGGTTACATTTAGGGAATTATCAGGAAATCCCGACTTAGGCAGCAGGAGAAGAGTTTAGGGTTAGGAAAGAATCAGGGTATTAAGGTTTAGGGAGCATGAAGGGAGGTTATGGTTTGCAAACTATTGGAGAATTTAGGTTTAGGGAGCAAATGAGACTTTCAAGGTTAAGTTAGGGAAAAAGTTTTAGGCAAGGGTTAGGGACTGGATATGAGTTTTAGGATTTAGAATTAGGATTCTGGGAATGTTACGTAGTATACTATGGTTTGGTTGTGGGATGGATAAATAATTTACTAGGACTTGGCTACTGGAAGTTATGGCGCTTGCTGTTTCAAACAACTGACAACAAGTAAGTCAGCTGTGAACTTACAGAACACTGGCACTTGCTGTAGACCTCAAATGTTATCACAGGACATCAGTGCTTGAACTGTTGAAATTTTCTAATGTGCATGAGGGGTGTATGTTGCAAACACAACTCAGTCCTCATTAATCTGGAAGAAAACCTTGCAAGGCCCACAAACACATTAAGCAAAACATATTCATAAACATTTCTAAGTCACCTCACGATGAGTGACATTATTAACTTTTACTCTAGTAACTAGCTTGTGTAAAAAAGTTAACATTAATGAAAAATAGAAGCAAAATATTTTACCTTATTCTTAGTCTGAGAGATGCCAACTAGGAAAATAACATCTGCCACAAGCAGACAGGCACAAAGGTTAAGGAGCAGGACTGTACCTGCATTTTTAGCCGAACTGCACTTCCAAAATGTCATGATTGTAAAAACCAAGCAGATGATTGAGAAGGTAAGTCCAATGTATGAAATTACAGTCAGTGAACTATCGTTCTGGAATTGAAAGCAAAGATAATTAGCATTTTTTATTAATGCAAATAGCCAACTCCAAATGATTCTAGCAAAGTGGTGGTTCAGAATTACTAGTCAAATACAGAGGTGAAAGTGATTAATAAATCACAACAAACCATTAACTAACAGCTCAGAAAAAAAATCTGAATAGCATTTTAAATAGACACACTTTAAATTATATTCTGTATGCATTCCACATAATGTATTGTATTCCAGATAATTTATACAGAACAGTTCCATTTAAATAATTTACATTTTTCCTTTAGAATCCCTTTCATGGTATTGTCCTCTGTTTACTTCTAGCCTGAAGAATGTAATATTCCTGTCATGCAGAGTCACAAGTCTATCAGAAACATAAAATGACTTGACAGTTTCATATATGAAGACAGTAAAAAGACTATGCACATCAAAACCAAGGTGCTCTTTAATCATTTCTTCAGCAGTAAGCACTGGGAAGATGTAGGCTTCTAAACATGGTTTCAGCTGTAATATCATTATTTTGTTTATGTCTTTTGCTCTTACTTTTGAAACAAAAAAAGTTTATTTTCAGAAACTGCCATAGATATTTAGTTTTTGGTCTACATCAGCTCTTCATTAAGTAGCATAGCCCAACACAACAAAGTATGACCAAAATAAGCATTTTTAATTCTAAAGTTTGACTTCACTTGACATGGTAATATGATGTAAAGCTGATAGGAAACCAATGGAGAAAATAATTAATGGCATCCAGAAGACAAGACATTCTACACAAAAGAGTCAGTAATATTACTTTAATATACACAAGGGCTGCATGAATTTCAGTAATCAAACACAATGATAAATAATGTACTAATCATTGTTTTGGAACATTTATAAGAAATGTCATGACAAAAGTATGAATCTACTCAGAAGAAAAGAATGAAGCCAAAAAAAAAAAAAAAAAGAAAACTGAAAGCAAGCATTTCATGTTTAAATAACAAGTAATAATAATCCAAGAAACAAGATGGAAACAAACATCTAGATAGGGGCCCAGAGAAGTAAATATTGTGGGAAGAAATATCCAGGTAATTGTTATGGCTAGGCTTGCATAGGCCATAGGGCCGATAGCCTAGTACCAACCTATGAACCTATAAACCATATACTGAAAATAATGCATAATCAAATGAAATGCTATTTTTCTACTCAGCATAAAATACAGTAAAAAATATAAAGGCATATTCCTAAAATTGCTTGCATGTTTACTCCTATTGCACAACTAGCACTAAGACAAGCTATGCCAGGATGTGCTGATGTGTTACCAGAGAAACAGAAACTGCTGTTAAACATTTTGTACACATCACTACAGCATATGGATGGGTGGATGGATTATAACACGTTAAACAACAGTGCAAACATTTTTTTCTTGCAGTCCCTTTGTCTTTAACTACTGAAATGTCCTCCAGTTAAATGGTAAAATGGAATCTGTTTGCACATGCTGAGCTTCTGTATGGATTTTTACTGAATTAATTGTACGATAGCATTTAATTGGAATTTTGCATACCATTTTTACCCATAGGTCAGGCAGCCATGGCAAGTACAAAGGTAATATATGCAAAGACAATGTACATTAACCGGCAGAGTCACAGACAGCTATCATAGTCCCCTTGATAAAAACAAGGTCCTCCCATACTTGAGGTATTTGAGAACTAAATAAAGGTCCTCTTTAAATCTTTAGGCTATGTTATATTCATAGCAAGCTGATTTCTACAGTCTAAAGATCTAAATAGCACACTTAAAGCACTGAACACTTCAGCCCTAACAGAAAATGCTGTAATTGCATTAATTTCTGAATGTTGGTATTGCATGCTGTAACTGTATTCCTTTCTGAATATTGGTATTGCATGCTGTAACTGCATTCATTTCTGGATGTTGGTATTACATTCCGTAACTGCATTCATTTCTGAATGTTGGTATTCTGAATGTTTGGTATTGCATGCTGTAACTGAATTAATTTCTGAATGTTGGTATTGCATGCTGTAACTGCATTCCTTTCTGAATATTGGTATTGCATGCTGTAACTGCATTCATTTCTGGATGTTGGTATTACATTCTGTAACTGCATTCATTTCTGAATGCTGGTATTCCATGCTGTAACCACATTCATTAGGATGTTGCATACAATCAGAGTAATTGTTCATGTATAAGGTCAATAAGGTCACATAGACAGAAGTTTCAAAATATGGCAAAAGAATGCTATATTTTACAAAAATTATAAGAAAAGGCTTTCCAAATTTAACAGAGACTCAAAATATTGGCAATTATTAACATTTTGGGACAGACTTCCAACCTAAATTATTGCTATGTCTCAAAAATTTATAGTGTGTTGCTGTGCAATTCCATCTTAAAAACTAATTCTGCAATTACTTTTTACAGTGATACTTGTTGTCTAAAACCAGCTGCTGAATAACAATATATAACGGCTTTGTTGTTTTTCAGGATGGAAAGTCCCTCACATGGAATTGTATACATCTCGAGTAAAACATTAATTTTTTGCAATGTTATGACAAAATGATTGTCAGATTGAATGTAAATTCATAGTCTTAACAGTAACATTTTGGGGAGCAGTTCAGAATCCTCATATCTGGGGAGTTGAACATTCTGAATGTTATACGCTTCCATAGACAACGTTTTCCAAGCCTGGTGAAACGCTTTGAACTTTACTATGAGGAAATTTCCACTAAACTAAATGCAGGCACATAAATTTGGTGGCTAGTAATATTTTGGAACAAAACTTTCAGAATACATGATATCAGTATTTGGAATGTTTTGCAGTTATTTGTCCAGGTCTCCTTCAATAAAGACATCATATCAAATGACATTTGACAACCTTTATTGAACTTCCATAAATATAACTTTACTGACCAATAATTTAGTTCATTAATCACAGCATAAACATCCATATAACCAAGACCAGGGAAGGTTCATTGGTCACAAAAATTTTTAGGAAACCTACTTTATGCAATACATTTGTACATTTTTCGAGTTGTCATCCTATGTATGAAAATAAAGGTATTGTGAAGAGTCAGTTGCTTTGTGTTTCTAGGCTTACATTGGAGAATTTGGAAGGTTTAAGGGAATTATCAGTTTTAAGAGAAATGTTCAAAGAAAGAGGGTACCCAAGTGACTTGTTGGATAAAATCATTACTGAGGTCTGGGTGGGCAGGCAGAAGAAATACGCACCCATCATTAGGTTTGGTTTTAACTGTCAGGAAAGTTCTGTGACTAGGACTAGGAGTTCCAGTTTCCAGCTGGGTAACAATATGGTAATGCACTACACCACTGACTCTAAGGAAATTGAAAAAAATATTTGTAAAAACTGGACATTATTACAAGCGGGTAGCGATATTTGTTGGTTATTCAATACTAGACCGACGTTTACATATAAATTTTAAAGGACTACTGGAAAGTATAGGAAATAGGGGTGGTATTCCTTTAACTAGATGTGAACACTGTTCTTATTGTAATTTTATTAACATGGAAAAGAATGGTGAAGTGCTGAGGAAAATAAAAGCATGGAATAGACAAAAAGTGTTGAATTGTAACGTACAAAGGATTATTTATTTAGCTACCTGCTGCACATGCGATGCATTTTATATATTCATTGAAGCAAAGAATTTATCAGCATGTGTACAGTAAAAAGAAAAAGGACAGTAAAAGTGCACCAGCTAGACACTCTGTATATTGTACTGGTTTTAAAAAAATTATTTTTTGATTTTGGAACAACTCTCAATGGAAGATGTCACTGGGGACTGGGAAAATAGATTGCTGCATAAAGAAATGAAATGGCAGCTTATATTTGATGCTACCTATCCGCCAGGACTAAATGAGAGTATTTCAATTGTTAGTGAGTTAAAAAGAAGGGCACAACAAGTTTAATGTTTTGTTTTTAGCAATAATATATTTTCATGTGTTTTAGAAACATTTTAAATACATTTTAAATGTGTTGTAAAAGTGCTTTAAGACCAGCATGCTGAAAGCAAATGTAATGGTTTACAGGAAGGGCGTGTAAGCACTGGCTCTGCTATTTAATTGTTAATCTGATTGAGTAACTTGGTTCTGAAGATGTCTGTTATGTCAGATGAAAGCGCTTAACCGTTACTTGTGGATTTTATCTCTGTGGATTAAAAGGTGTTTGCTGTGCTGCTAACTGAGTGACTTGGTTTCTTCTGTTATTTGCTGAATTTTACCTGGTTGAGCAGTATATGGATTTTAATTTGTAGTTACTTGTCATTAACAATTTTATTTATTTTTTATATTCCTACATTCAGATGTATTTTAAGACAAGGGAGGAGCACAGAGTGACATAAGAGTGGAGGAAGATGCACACAGGTGGATTATATCCTATATAAGAGGGCCAGTCTGAAGGAGATTGGAGACTGTAAAATGGTGACAGGGGGAAGTGTAGTTAGGCAGCATAGTATGGTGGTCTGTAGTATGGCATTGGAGATTAAGAAGAGGAGGAGGAGTGTGAGGGCAGTGTCAAGGATCAAATGGTGGAAGTTGAAAAAGGGTGATTGTGAGGTGGAGGTCAGGGAAGAGTTAAGACAGGCACTGGGTGGCAGTAAAGAGTTACCAAATAACTGGGTAACTACAGCAGAGCTGGTAAGGGAGACAGACAGGAAGGTGCTTGGTGTGACATCTGACCAGAGGAAGGAGGACAAGGAGACCTGGTGATGGAATGAAGAAATACAGGAGAGTATACAGAGAAAGAGGTTGGTGAAGAAGAAGTGGGATTGTCAGAGCAATGAAGAAAGTAGTCAGGTGTATAAGGAGATGAGGTGCATGGTGAAGACAGAGGTGGCAAAGGAAAAGGATATGGCATTTGGAGAGTTGTATGAAAGGTTAGACACTAAGAAGGGAGAAAAGGACCTGTACCAATTGGCTAGGCAGATGGACCAAGCTGGGAAAGATCTGCATGCAGCAGGTAAGGGTGATAAGAGGATAATGAGGGAAATGTGCTCACAAGTGAGAAGAGTGTGTTGAGCAGATGGAAAGAGTACTTTGAGGGCTGATGCATGAAGAGAATGAGAGAGACAGAAGGTTGGATGATGTGGGGATACTAAATCAGGAAGTGCAATGGATTAGCAAGGAGGACGTTAGGCCAGCTATGAAGAGGATGAAGAATGGAAAGGCTGTTGGTCCAGACGACAAACCTGTGGAAGCATGGAGGTGTTAAGGAGAGATGGCAGTGCAGTTTTTAACCAGATTATTTAATGAAATCTTGGAAAGTGAGAGGATGCCTGAAGAGGGGAGAAGAAGTGTTTTGTTACCAATTTTTAAGAATAAGGGTGATGTGCAGAGCTGTAGTAACTACAGAGGAATAAAATTGATCAGTCACAGCATGAAGTTATGGGAAAGAGAACTGGAAGCTAGGTTAAGAAGGGAGGTGATGATTAGTGAGCAGCAGTATGGTTTCATCCTGGGAAAGAGTACTACAGATGCAGTGTTTGCTCTGCTAGTATTGATGGAGAAGTATAGAGAAGGTCATAAGGAGTTGCATTGTGTTTTTATGGACTAAGAGAAAGCATATGACAGGGTGCCTATAGAAGAGTTGTAGTATTGTATGAGGAAGTTGGGAGTGGCACAGAAGTATGTAAATGTGGAACAGGATATGTACAAGGGCAGTGTGACAATGGTGAGGTCTGCTGTAGGAGTGATGGATGCATTTAAGGTGGTGGTGGGATTAAATCAAGAATCAACTCTGAGCCCTTTCATATTTGCAATGGTGATGGACAGGTTGACAGACAAGATCAGACAGGAGTCCCCATGGACTATGGTGTTTGCAAATGACATTGTGATCTGTAGTGAGAGTAGGGAACAGGTGGAGGAGACCATGGAGAGATGGAGATATGCTCTAGAGAGAAGAGGAATGAAGGTCAGCAGGACTAAGACAGAATATGTGTGTGAATCAGAGGGAAGATAGAGGAATGGTGAGGATGCAGGAAGCAGGGTTGGTGAAGGTGAATGAGTTTAAATACTTGGGATCAACAGTTCAGAGTAATGGTGGGTGTGGAAGAGAGGTGAAGAAGAGAATACAGGCAGGGTGGAGTGGGTGGAGAAGAGTGTCAGGAGGGATTTGTGACAGACGGATACTAGTAAGAGTGAAAGGGAAGGTCTACAAGAGGGTATTGAGACCAGCTATGTTATTTAGTTGGAGACAGTGGCATTGACAAAAAGGCAGGAGTCAATGCTGGAGGTGGCAGAGTTAAAGATGTTAAGATTTGCATTGGGTGTGATGAGGATGGACAGGATTAGGAATCAGTTTAGGAGACAAAGCCAGAGAGGTGAGATTGCATTGGTTTGCCCATGTGCTGAGGAGGGGTGCTGGGTATACTGGGAAAAGGATACTAAGGATGGAGCTGCCAGGTATGAGTAAAAGGGGAAGGCCTAAAAGAAGGTTTATGGATGTAGTGAGAGAGGACATGCAGGTGGTTGGTGTGACACAGCAAGATGCAGAAGACAGGAAGAAATGGAAACAGATGATCCTCTGTAATGACTCCCAATGGGAACAGCTGAAAGAAGAAGAAGAAGATGCTCCTACATCCAGACCACTATCCTTATCCCTCAGCACCTCCCCCTTTACCAAGAATCAAACTACAATGACTAACCTGGGAACCCCCTCCCCCCACAAAAAAATAATTTTATATATAACCTAGACCTCTGCCACCGACTATTATACATTTCCCATACAGAACTATTCAACCACAACCTACCTGCACATGCAGTACCTAAGTAATTACAAGCTGTCACAGATGAAATCCTGCACTGTAGCAAGATCATGCCACAATGTGATTCCTTATCCAGTTACACTCACATAAAATGCATTAAGCCCTTCCCTATACTTACCTCATTTCCTCCAAATCATCCTACATTCCCATTTAACCCTTTCAACCCCCCCCCCCATAATTAGCTTTCTTAACCTGCCTTCTTTATTCCCTTTACTATTTCTTCCTACCCCCACCTGAAGATGTCCCTAGACAAATTGGTTTGTTACCAAACCTCATTTCTAAGAAGGTGAGTTTGCATTCACTGAACAAAATGATCTCTCTTGTCCAAATTCAGTTTTTGCATTAGAAATGAACATGGCTACTGCAGTTGTTCAAAAGAGGAGGTACCAGAAATGGTATTTTCCATGGTATAAACATGCTGAGCTTTAGTAAAAATGAGTACATTTCTACCAAACTTTCAGCTCATTTGTTATCTGCTCATAGAATGTAGTACTATTACATAATTACATCTTAAAAGGTCATTTTGCATATACTGGACAATGTTATATGTGCCACCCAAAATCAGCTGTGGAAATAAGAAGTGAGCATGAGCAGTGTGGTTATACAAAAGACAAGGTCCTACAGACGGCATGTTACCAGTCTGATGTAAACATCTTGAACTACAGTCAAGTTATGGGAAATGGGAAATGGGTTAGAGTTCAGCTTCTTGATACAGAAGTTCTGAAATACAACTCATGGAAAACGTGTTAGTGAAATTCAAATTACAAGTATGGAAAATACTAAAGACATACATAAAACACTTAAATGCATGAAAGAATTCTGTGAGGGAACAACAGTCCATAGGAACCCTTATGTATGTGTGTGTGTGTGTGTGTGTGTGTGTGTGTGTGTGTGTGTGTGTGTGTGTGTGTGTGTGTGTTTCTGTGGGGTTTACACAAGCAATAATGCCTGACAGGGTCTGTGTTAACGCCCAGGGGTGTTATGAGGCCCGACGCTCCAGACGGAGGGCTTCTACACCCCTGGAAGAGCGTTAATAACACATTAACACACACCTTGGAGGGTATTATTGTGCTTAGAGAATGGACTGTCTGTAAAATTGTTGTGTTTTACTTGCTTATTTTTTTTAAAGTACTATATTATTTTTTTTTACATATTTTTAATGTAAAATAGTTCCTCCGCCTAATGTTTTAAACTTGCTGCAGTATATGCTAATGGTGTTAGAGGAAGCATTTTACATCAAAAATACATAAAATAAATAATACAGTGCTTAAAAAATAAACAAGTAAAACACAACAATTTTACATAGTACCTATTCTCTCTCTCTGTCTCATACACGCATACATGGCCTCTTCTGCTTTCACACACACACACATACATGGACACACACAGTCTTCTCCGCTTTTATGCACACATTCACTCACACAAGATCGGCCTCACTCTTTATCAATCTCTCACACACACAGTCTCCTCTGGTTTCATACACGCATTCACACACACAAGATCATCCTTACTCTCTCTCGATCTCTCACACATACACACAGTTCCCTTTGCATTCATAAATGCATTCAGTGACACACGATCACTCTCACTTTCTCTCCAACTCTCTCGATCTCACACACACACACACACACACACACACACACACACACACACACACACACACACACACACACACACACACACACACACACACAGTCTCTCTCTCTCTTTCTCTCTCTTTTTTTTACATTTTACACTCACTAAACAGCAGAATCACTGCTTAACGAGCACAAAATAATGATGGCCATTATTTTTTTTCCATTCCAAGATCCATGGCAGCTTGATATGCTGCCATGAAGCGGCAGACTCGTTTATAACCGGGCATTATTTGTATATTAATACCCTGCTGGAGAACAATCGTTCACCAATCAATTTATTGATGTACAGGTTGTCCATTTTCTAAAGTCTATTACTTGTTATTCAAATATCAAGTTCTGTGCAGTCTGAAATAAGTGCAGTTATTCATTTCTGAACAATAAAGCTGTTGTTTTTCTAAACTTTCATAGACAGCATAGAATTAAAATAATAAATAAGTACATTTAGGAAATCCATTGTTTCTATTTTTCTCTTTTCAGTATAACAAATTATTATGGAATGACTTTCAGGAGCTTTCATGTTGTTGCTTCAGTAAAATGTTTTTAGTGAACTGTGTTTCAGTAAATATTGTTTAAGAAGTTAAATTGAGACAGTGAAATTATTCACCATTTTAAATACAGTGTTATTATTTTGGCAGTTACTAATATCTGAGGCAACATTTTTAGAATGCTCATCTTAGGCTTTGATGGCATTTCCTCTTTTAAAAAAGTGATTTCACAATCACTGTGCAAAATGACATATTTTGACAAAATTATATAATGATAATGACAGTGGCAGAGGTAGAAGTAGGGCCATGCAGGTACTGCACTGAAACCTTCTGCAGAAAATATCAGGAAATGATGAAGCTATGGGCATTGCATCAGTTTACTGACTGATTTGAAATTTGTTAACCAGGTAGCCTGACTAAGCCAATGGTCCAGTTTCAATGAAAAAGTGGAGCTGATGGTTACTGTCCACTATAGTGCAAAATATCTAAGCATCAGTACATCATCTTACAACATCATTAGAACATAAACTGGCAATTGTACAGATAATAAATTAGGAACATAGGTCACCACATACTGCTTTAGAGAACCCAAAAAAGAGAATGGTATATTCGGGGCATGATGGTGGGTCCTTTAGGTAGTTAAAATACTGGTAGGCACTAAATACCCTCGTTTCTTGATGACAAATATGATTCTAAAGAAGTTTGAAGGTATTAATTTTAAAGGTATGGCTGAAATTAATTTCTCAGTTTTGTCTCAGCAGGGTTAGTTTGGCACATGAGAAGCTGTCGACCTTAGCTCTGCAGGCAGTAAGGGATGTGCAAGGAAGAGAGCATAGAGCTGCCTGGTCTATTTTGATATGCACAGTTTACTGCCTCTCTGCTCTCTTTTCTTTTTGAATTATTTTACCCAAGCAGTACCTGCAAATGGACAGTTATGATCAGTGTGCCACCTCAGTAAACAAATATAAAATAAAACAATAAAAAAGAAAGATAATAATGTAACGCTGGCACACTTTATTTACAGAGAGGCAAGACAGGAGCAATAAGTATAGAATCTTAGGCCACCAGCTGTTGCATAAAAGGAAAACTGACCCAAATGACGACCTTCACAATTCTAACCCCAAATCATTGACTTTGCAAAAGCTGACACTCTACTACACAGGCGCTTAGCAAAAATACAAATGCAAAACAAAATTTAAAAAGAGACTAAAACATCAATTGTTACGGGAAAAAAATCCCCCTGCATCCCCAGTGTGAGGGGCCATGATCCACATATCCTCTGCTAATTATATATAACAAATAGATTGCACAATCTGAAAGGGCATTTCCTTACACCAAGAATTGTGCTATCTCACACAGCTCTCAGCCATATGTGTAGTCAGCTAAATTTGATTTAGATTTAATGTCTGCAGTTTGTGTTTATCTGTGTGCTACCATGACCTGTCTTTCTCCTTCTTTTCCATGCAAAGTCATTTTTCCTTATCCTTCCCATCTGTCCTTCTCTTTTCATAATGAAAACGGGATCAGTCCCCAAAAACACTCATTCTTCCCACCAGCTGTTCCTATTGCTTACCCTTCTGCATTTTCTTTGATTGCTTTAAGCTTTAATATCTCATATCTCCTGCTCTGACCTTTTGTTGTATATTCTGCACTACCCTTCACATTTGACCAAGAGCTGAGCTCATCAGCCCAACTCTTTGGAGGAAGCCTCTCCTTTCTGAGATACATGGAATCCATTTAATTCCTTTTTTCCCACTCCTGTCACCCTCTTGATCTACTGGCTTAATCATGTTTTTCAGTTCTTACTAAGGTTCCTTCTGTATCTGCCCTGTTGGCACAGTCTCTAGGTCCTCTCCCACAATGATTTGTGTTGCTTCCTCTCAGAGTGTTATCATATGCCTCTTTGGTCTGGCTTGAACATTTTCAACTTCTCTTTGCCTTTTCATGGAGGTCTCCCACTCCATACCATTCATATTATCAGTATTGCAGTGCCTCACAACATTCCCAGCTTTTATATCACATATGCACTGTGGGGCACTATTAGGCTTATGTAGCCCAGCTTTAGCTCCTGCAGCTCTTTTTAGGATTCGTCCAGGTTTCTGAACATCCTTTTCTTGCCATGCATTACTACCATCAAAACAGCATCATAGGCCACCCAGGAAACCACCAACAGTTTGAACCTGGACTTTGCATCAGTTTACTAACTGGCTGTTACTACAAGAGGCAGCCCCCATCTAACCTACAGAAGATGAGATATCATCCCCCCACCTAAGTCGCTGAACCAGAAGTTGCCACAGAAGCACAAGCACCACCTCCATCAGAGGAACCTTACTCCCTACTCCTGTGAGGCAGATACAGAGGGCACCAGTGCCCTTGTGGTACTTGCACTGGTTTTTGAAGACTAAGTTGAATGCTGTCGCTCCACCTTCTCTTCCTCTGCAAGGCTTTCCTATGGTGAGCACAGTGAGAAGAATGTAAGGCACAGACATTGCTTGAATTATACTGCGGTTATACACTGGACAGCTGTTCAGCACATAAACACCTCACTACTTGCCTGTTGTAGCACCCAGACATATTTAACTGATGCCCTTCATTTGCTGTAAAACAAATGAAGTACTATTATTCATAGATGGATATAACATAACATAGTACTTACTGTACATATCTGTCTGCATCCCCTAAATCTGTGTCAGGGTGGTACACCTTAGGCCATTGCATTAATGACTGCACTGTTCTCCTGTATAAGTTTTGCATCCCTGAAGGTGTTCCTTGAAATCCCTGTGCAGAATAAATGGGAAAACCCTGCTTTCCTGGATACCACCAAGCAGGAGCTCTGTGATTCACAAGAGATAAAGCAGCTGTGGCCATTCAGCTAGTCTGCTCAATGAGAAGTACAGTACAGCCATACATGTGGACACACATTTCTGAATCACATGTCAAACAAAGTAGCACAGCACTGAAGTGTTATGCATGAACCCCTCGGCTGGGGGACAAGAATAGATGTTACATGTTTTGTGATAAATAGTACATGCAGAACTCATACACACAGATATACATAGCTTAGTGAACAGGGTAAGTAATTAACAGGCACTGCTGAAATCTGGCCTCAGTATAATTCTCACAATGCAAGGTAGCTCATGCAAAAGCTGTCTCTGTCTCTGTTTTACACAGATTACTTTCAAACATACAAATGGAATTTATTAATAACTGCTGTGAAAGAATTGAGGAAATGGAAAATTAGAGAGAAAAAGATGGAACATTGGGTTGCTGATGTAGCTGTTGTACCACAAAAAATGCCTGTTGTGCCTGTCATGGAAAAGGAGGACCAGTGTGTACTTGTATGTGCAATTCAGATATATGCAAGTGTGGGCTGCATATGGATATCACCCCTCAGATATGACACATATAGTGTTGGAAATGCGGTGTACTCACACACGTTTAAAGCAAGTTGGTGCACAGCCTTCCATACAGCATGCATGCCATACACAGGACTAACACACAATCACATGGCACATGTTTTATGACTGAGAGTGGGTCCGAAGGCCACAGGATATTGCATGGGATAGCATGGCATTAAGGATGTGGGACTGCCATGAACCTCCATATCTAAAGGGTTGTGGTTCCTGTAGAATGGTAACTGCAGGTGATATTTATGGAGATACAGTGATAAGAGGACATGTATTCCTTTTTAAAAATTGCAAATAGTATATTTTATCATTTAATTTTTCTGCTTCTTCAGGTGTTGTGTATTTTGTTAGTGATTACTTCTTTTTATACTACTCATCATTCGTTACATAGAACTAAAGTTTTGCATTTTTGCACACTGTGACTTTAAATTTGGAGGCAATTTGTTAACTGAGAAACTAAAGGGTCTGTAAAAGGAAATTGAACTTTGTAATCACGTTTCTGAAGAATTCCTAAGTACTAGGGATGAAAGTGCCTGACCTAGTTTATGGCTTTTATCTCTTCCATCGTTGTTTGTCTAAATAAATATGTGTGGTATCTGGAATGAGATTTGTGAGTTGGATTTTTGCCTGTTTGTCAAGATTTCTGACTCTTTTTTTTTATCTTTTATTTGAACTGGATTTGGGCCTTTTTGCCAAGACTAGCAACTCTTTTCTGATCCTTGGGCTGTGCCACTATGTGAGGCTGTTTGCTTCACTGGTATTTTTATGTTTCATGTTTCCACATTGCTTTACTGTTTACAGACTTTCTTTTCAGTGTGATTGTGTCTGCCCAGAACTTTGTTTGAGTGGGTGAATTCACCCAAAACCTATACAAAACATTTTCATTTTCATTAGAGTATGTTATTTGCATCCAAAAGTTCCAGGACATTTTCCTTTCTCCTTTACTTTGAGAAACATATTACTAGACTAATCTGTCTGTCACCATGGATTCTTCAACTGGTGCATGTCTTGGATCCAAACCGGATCTTGCTGCTCTGGTTTCTTTACATTATGAAGGATTGGCGATAGTTCCTCCACAGGAGGACGTCACACAGCTTAAGGGTTGCTTTCCCAACAATTTTCTCACATCAAGGACCCTTTCCAAAAACTGAGCAACTCGATTTGTATGGTAACACAAGACTGAAACTCTCCAGCTATAGGAAGTGACATTTATTTGCAGTTCAAGGAACCGCATGGCAGCATTTCAAAAGGTCCAGGATAAATTAATCGATCCTGTGGTATGTATAGCAACTCAAGATTTCCTGGGAACTCTTCTACGCAAAAAGGACATTTTCAGGACTGGCTTAACAGAGAATTCTCTTTTCACCCATTTCAATGACAGAAGCCTGATAAAAGCTTTCAAACAAAACTGTATGAACTGGAAACAAAATTAAGTAAGGTGCCTAATATAAAGTGTGATAAATATTTAGCCAAAAGTTTATGAATGAAAAGAGTACCAAATGGTTTGAAAATGTTATGAAAAACTGAAAGGCTACCAGCCTAGCTAGATAGAATTTTGTAGACAATTCTGTGTCATTTGTAAATACTAATATAATCCAAAGGCTTGGTTTACAAATGTAAAGAGAACAATATGTTATGGTTAAACGATATGTTGTACTGAGCTTCAAAAATGTAAACACAGTGCGCCCTGCTGGAAGAAAGCTGATAAAGTAAAGAATTTTATGACTGATCTCAAAGCTCGAGATAGGATGTCTGGACTAAGGAATACCTTCTATTGTTTTGAGACCAGAATAAATAGCTAGATTGTACATGTATAATGGGCCGGATTCACGAAGGCTTGCACGGAGTCTAAGAGTAGTGTAAGACTCCATGCAGCCTTCGCGATCCAGGAACAGCCCAAAGTCCGTGTAAGAGTCAAGCTAAAACGGCTCTTACACGGAGTGGGCGTGGATAAGCTAATCACCTCACTTGCAGCCAAATAGCATGCAAATGAGGCTGATTAGTGATCCAGGAAGCCAAGAACAGCCCGTGTAAGAGCCGTTTTAGCTGCAGAAATGTACTCAGTTGACAACTGAGTACGTTTCTGCAAACACGGCAATGGAGCCATGTCAACTCCAAATAAAGGGTGCATATGTTATAGGCAGCATGCCAATGGCCAAATATGTGGCCATTGGCAAGGTAACCCCATGCAAATATCTGAAAATTATAATTTTTTTTTTTCGGCAATTGCCGATGTGTAAACCCAGCGCAGCCCCGCGCAAACGGGCTGCGCTGCATAGAACATAAAAACGAAGGTTTTAAACCTACAAATGTAGGTTTTATGCAATACATGGAATGTCAATGGAGGGACCAGCAGAGGAAAACCAACATGGCCACCGTGTAGTGGTTGCTAAGGGGGGAAGCTGAGTCTAAGAGATGTAACTAAGCATTAGTAGGCAATCTGATGCAAATGAGTGTAAGGATACTGAATTCCACTGTCACATAGCAAATGAGCACATTCTGAGTAGTGTAAGAGTTACATACGGGGGAGGAACAGAGTAGGAGATAGGTGACATCACAGGGGGGAATCGTAGAAAGAGATGGAGTACATTGGATGGGAGAGTTACATGACAGATGTCAGACAGATATCAAGGAAAGAGGTGTGCCACTAAGTAAACATGAGAAAGTCAAGAAATGGAAGGTGTACACTGTTGCCTACACCAAAGTTTCTTGCTGGACGTGTATGCGCACGTGTGCGCGCCAGGAAGCGTGAGTAAGGCGGTGTGCGCGCGTGTAAGACAGTGTGCGTGCATGTAAGGCAGACTGAGCATGTGGGAGCGTGTTGGGAGATGTTTAACACCGTTTGCTGGCGTGCAGCGTTTTAATCCAAATAAGCAGATCCAAAACTGTGTAAGTATGTGTGCGTGTAAGCCACTGTGAGCGTGATTCTGCTGGTTTGCACACGGCTCCACCCTGAGGAAACAGAAAGGAAAAAGGAAGCAACAGATGTACTAGGAAGTTAGCAGGGAATACTGCTGGAGCTAGCAGGTGAAAACAATTAGATGCAGGCAATTACACAGGCAGAATACTAGGCCAGCCCAGCACTTAAAACTCTGCAAACAGCAGTGCAGAATGTTTCTCTCAAGACACACTGCAAGACAGGAGTTAAGTTATCAGAAGTGAAAACTGAAAAAGCTGAACTCAGAGCAGAAATGTTAGGGGCTGCCATAGCTGTCATAATGAGACATAGGCGACTTGCTGAGGGTGGTGACAATGCAGATGGTGCCAGACAACCCGCAGTGAGGAGACGGAGAAGAATGTACAGGCCCAGGGTCACCTACCACGGGTTACATGAGCTGGAGATAGTAGAGCACTATAGAGTGGACAGAGACCTCCTGCAGCAAATAGTGGAGCTGTGCAGGCCACGCCTCACACACAGAACCAACAGAGGGGAACCCATCCCAGTGGAAACCAAGGTATGTGTTGGCCTAAGAATACTAGCAACAGGTACCTTCCAGAGACCAACTGGTGATATGATGGGGATATCACAGGCATCAGCTTCCAGGGTACTGCACCAGTTCCTGGATGCCATGTCAGCACATGTCGGTGATCATGTATACTTCCCCAATGCCCCTGAGGTATTGGCCAGCAACATGCGTCTCTTCCAGCAAATAGCGGAATACCCTGAGGTAGTGGGTGCAATAGACTGCACGCACATACGCATCAAAGCACCAGCCGGTGAGCGGGGTAGGGCATACATCAACCGCAAGGGCTTCCCCTCCATCAACTGACAGGTCGTGTGTGATGCCCAGGGCATAATAATGAATGTGTGTGCTGGCTGTCCTGGGAGCTACCACGATTCCCACATCTGGCATCTGACGCAGCTGTACCAGACATTTGCCAATGGGGACATCCCGCACGGACACCTAGTGGGGGATGCTGGGTATGCACTGGAGCCGTGGCTGATGACACCCATCAGAAACGCACACACACCTGAACAGGAGCGCCATAATGAGGCACACGCACAAACACGTAATGTAATAGAGCGTGTGTTTGGGCTGCTCAAGTCACGGTTCCGGTGTCTGGACACATCTGGTGGAGCCTTGCAGTACACACCAACTACATGTACCCAAATTGTCATGGTATGTGCTATGCTACATAATATGATCTTGCGAAAACAGCTGCAGCAGGACCAGCACAGGGCTGGGCCAAACAGCCCCCCACCATCGCCAAGGCCACCACAGGCACAGCGTGACTCGGAGGAGGAACAACCTGAGCCTGCCCCAGTAGGCAGAAGGAGGCATGCCCAGTATGCCCTGGCCTTGGCAAAGAGGCAACGATA
Organism: Protopterus annectens; assembly: GCF_019279795.1. Taxonomy (NCBI): domain Eukaryota; kingdom Metazoa; phylum Chordata; order Ceratodontiformes; family Protopteridae; genus Protopterus; species Protopterus annectens. The sequence continues at coordinate 1,463,818,543 of NC_056743.1, forward strand.
GCACATACATTGGCTCAGTAGGAACCTTGGGCATGATAACCCACTCTGACTCACTCATATAGTAACAAGGATGCCTAACGTGACACAACCTGCTCACAAACATGTACAGGGAAGTGTAATATGTGCATCCGACAGAGGCAGCCCTGCAGCACCACCTGAGGCATGAATGCTATGTGTTAAGTAATGTAACACCAAGTACCATATGCACACCTGAGGACCCCGACTAACATCCTACCCTCAACAAGCAGCATGCCACAACATGACAACGAGATGATGAAGTGCAACAATTGACTGAAGTATTGCAGTTAGGCAAAGGGGACCCAATGTGTGCCAGTCTGGGATGACATGCTGAGCATGACATGATGCACCACCTGCTAGGACTGGCGTGCACCTATCAGTGCAGGCCGTATGGATACTGGCAAAGGCTGTTGTCACGCACAGTGTGCCCTGAATAGGTAAGGCTCAAAACACAAACCTATCTCCATAGGTACCAGAAGGGATAAGAATAAGATAAGGGATAAGTTGAAACAGCAAGATGCATGCAGTCTAAGCTCACCCAGTATGGAGAATGTTGATAACTGTGCTGTAACAGAAGTCTGAGGCAAGGCTCACAACAGCACCCTAACACTACCAGGTTACACCTCATACTGTGCTGTACATCCTTAAAACTTGGAACAAGCTACAAAAGGAGGGTGACTAGCAAGAATTGTCAAGGATAACCACACCCCCATGTTGGTACCACCACAAAAAGCAGCATGGACTAGCCATGCTCAAGTAACAATGGCTAAAACTGCCCCCCAGTTTATAGCCTGCTACAGACTACTGGCCCAACACCAGGAACTGCATCCGGCCCATGCTGGAATACATGAATATATCAAGTCCTCCAAACCACATTATATTGGGCGACTGCAAATACCCAGACATATAGACTGGGAGCATTATACCAGCTGCAACAGTGTAGGACAAAAGTTCATTGAATCCACAAACCAAAAGGCCCAGGAACAACGTACCACCCCCACAAGAGGGGTAAGCATACTGGATGTGATAATCAGCAACATGGGTATGGGATGTCAAGATGAGAAGTGTATTGCTCACTGGTAAAACCAGACCATATAGTAATCACACTGGATATACAAATCCTGACCACAGTCCCTGGCCGGAAAACCACAGTGGAAAACATGTGCTAAGCAATATTTGCACACCTCCAAACTGATGTGGAATCCATTAAAGGTCCCGTGCAGGTGAAAAATATGGGTCACGCCCCAGAACCTGTAATACAGCCATTCCATGAACACTGCCAGGAATGCTTGGATTATTCAGTCCCAAATTAAAACAAGACACAGTGCCTAAATCTGGCATGGTGGACACCAGCCATAACCAAAACATGCAAGAGAATGAGGAAGCTACTACATGATAGAGCAAACATGAACAATGAAGTAATTACTGATCAGTAGTATGGCAATAAAATCTGTCCACACATGCAATCCACTAAGGCCAGCCGCAACAAGTGGAATCTGTGAATCCTGAGGCAATGTTACACCTGCCCCAAGTACACAGACAACCCCCAACTCCACCCAAGAAATACAAATATATGTGAGAGATGCAACCATCCATCCAAACCGGAGGCAGAGCTCCCTCAACTCAGTACACCCAAAACAAGTCAGTAGGAGAAGGTAACCACACACACCACAAACACATACCCACATAGACCTATCACAACTGCAAACCAAACACATAAACACAGAAATACATTCCCGGAGGCAGAAATCACAAACACAGCACACCAACAGAGGCCTCTAAAGCAGACACCCAATGAAACAGCCTCCAAACATAGCACATGCAACACATAGCACACAAAGCTGGTGTGCCAAACAGTCACAGGCCAGAAGGAGAAACAACATGCCTGATACAGTTGTAATAGGTGACTCCATAGTCAGACACACTGCTGTCCCGCACACCAGACTGAACAAGGGAAAGGGTACAGTAAGCTGCCTGTAGGCTGCCACAATATGCCACATAACAGAAATATGTAGGTCACTCCAAAGCAAATAGAAATATGATGCAGTCATAGTCCATGCTGGTGTGAATGACCTGAGATGTACTGCCCTAGACTACATGTAAAGAGACACAGATGAGCTATCCGATTATGTAGTCCAGGCCAGTATGACACTCACTGTTTGCAGCAACCTACCCTTATCAAGAATAATGCCACAGTACAAACATGGAATGATCAGTCATAGCAAGTAGCACACTTACTGGTGTCATTCCAAGGGGATCCAATGTCTGTCTGCTTGGGATGTCATGCTTGACAAGCCATGCAGCTGCCCTTGGGATGGCCTGCACCTGTTACCCCTGGGCGTCTGAATATTGGATAAGGCCTTTGCCACCTCCATACAGCCTTTTGTAGGCAAGGCTGAAAAGACTGACCCACCACCTGAGAAAACATAAGTGGGAAGAAACATAAGGGAAATGCTGACCAATGCCAGATGTGTACACCCCAATATGCATGCTCCCGAGGCCATCCCCAGAATAGAGAACATCGATGTCTGTGCAGTGACAGAAACCTGCTGCAAGGCTCTTGACAGCACACCAGCACTACCAGGTTATACCACGTACCATGTGTCATGGCCCCAAAACCTGGAACACAACATAAAAGGAGGGTGAGTATCCATAGGCAGCACAGACACCCATACGTCCAGGTAACTGACAATGCACAAGGCAGTGGAGTTCACCCATGTGCAACTAACTGTAGGCAAGACTGCTGTGCAGTCTGTAGCATGCTACAGACTGCACTCTCACACACAATACCCCCCCCAACCGTCCTGAAGACACTGGACAGTATGAATGTCCCACCAAATACCAAACAAGGTACCACAAAATACCACATAGGTGGTAAACCATTATGTATGGAAGGAGTAACCAGGGACCTAGGGACACAAGTGGACAGTAACCTGTTATGTGACACCCACATTGCCAATGTGGCTAGGAAGACTGTCTACATGTGACACCGTATCAGGAAAGGAGTCACATCTACGGCAACAGAGGTCACTGTGCCCCTATACTTTTCCCCAATCACACCCATAATCTAGTACAATGCCTCATATGGGATCTACCTTACCTGACACCTGCAGCAGTTAGAAAGACCTCAAAGGTACCTCACCAAGAGGATAAAGTGTCTCACATATATGTCATATGCTGCCTGGCTGTAGACACCCCAGCTGACTCCAGTCACAGACCGCCCACACAGAGGCATTGCATGCCTGTTGTAGGAGGCCATGCCCAACACAGGAGTAATGGACATGCTCCACCCCAGACAACACATATCCATTGGAGCTGCGAGAGTGAGAGATGTCAACCTCAACAAATAATGAAATAGGATGTGCCAGTGGGACAGATACATAATCCAGAGGCTCCCCACACCCTGGACCAGAATCCCACTCCATGTTAGGCAGAGCCCCTCACTGACACTGTTCAACAGGAATCTTGCCAAGTGGATGGATGATTGTAGAGTTACAGTGGGGGTCTTCACTGTGTCATGTCCAGACAGAGGCACAGCAAAGCAAATCATAAATGGCCATAATATCCACATAGCAAGGGGTCTCAAAAGCCACACACACTCTGGCTAGGCTAACAAATGCCCAGGGTGGATAGCCTAATATGAACCTATGAACCTATGTAGATACAAATTGTACAGGACACTAAGGATAATCCCAAGGCTTACACAACTGATGGTAGGAGCCATGTTGGGAATTCACAGATATGCCCTGAATCACACAAATACCACAAACACACACACATATTGCCAACATACATCCTGACAGGTGCAGTGCAAACCCCCACCCCACAAATGCAGAATATCTATCCCAGCAGACTGCTGGCCCCATGACATTGCAGATGCTGAGGTAACAGACAACATCTCCAAAGCAAAACACACAGCAGCAATGGTATGAGATGGTGTCCTGGGCTTAGTGCAACATGGACTCTAAGATGAATGGAATGCCAAACCACACTACTGCTCAATGTCAGCCTTACCACAGAATATGTACCCAAAGAGCAGTGTACAACAACAGTGGTCCTTCTCAACAAAGGTGTTGCCTGAATGGATACTGAACAGTACTACCCCAGAATCCTGAGAAGCCCAGATTGCACAGCTATGGAAAGGATCAGCATGTACCACAGACATAAGGATGTTGGGGACCTACTGACACTGGACCCAACCCAGTGTGGCCTTCTGAAGTGCAGAGCCTGCCCCTAACCATGTTTGACTCAATTGAAACAGTCATTAAGGTCATTGATGAGGGCAATGTGCTCCACACAGTGTATCTGGACCTTGCAAAGGCTTCTATACAATACCCTACATGTTCAGTATAGATAGGCTCACCAGCGTAAATATAAACCCACATGTCAGTAGAGGGGTTGCAAACCAGACCAAGGACAGAACAGACATGGTCAGACATGCTTCAGCCATGTCAGACTACAAACCAGATATAACTGGCATCCCACAAGGCTTTGTCCTGGTATCTCCCTCGTCTGGTATATATGTCCCATAGGTACAGGCAAACATGGAAGGACTGTGTCCTAACATGTTTGCAGAGGACTACGAACTGCTCACCACATATGATCCACCAGCTGACACATGCATCCCACAAAAGGGCCACATAGAAACAGACAACTGGTGCCATAGCTATGTCAGCAAGCTAAGTGCAGAAACGTGTATAGTCAACCCCTGTGGATATACAGTAAGTGCCCACCAATTACCACATAGGTGTTAACCCATTATGTAGTTAACATGTAATGAGAGACCTGGGGACACAGGGTGATAGATATCCTGCAATGGACAAACATGTGCTGTAGTGTTTACAGAAACATACCATATACCCACCTAATCATGAAGGCTGTCAGATCTACATAAGGGGAGGTCATTGTGGCTCTGCAGTCATCCAGCATCAGTGGTACAATCGACTACAATAGCCCCTGTGGGATGTACCTCAGCAGACACCTCCATCAACTGTAAAGTCCCCAACAGTACCTCAACAGGAGTATCAAACAGCCTACACAGATGCCATGTGTTGCCTGTGTTGCTGGCATCAATAAACATGCTGCACCTTGTACAATCTGAATGGCAGTGAGCTATGCACATGAGAGACCTGAACCCCAGCACTGACTTACATAGGACAAGCTGTACTGTGTGATCCATAACACAGAAGCCACTCCCACCCATGAGTGAACCCTCAGCACAGGCTACCCATAGAGTCACTTATCAATCTTCCCCAATAGGAATCCTGATGGGTGGACGGGAGATGGTAGGTTTATCCTGGGTATCACTGTCATGTTACGGGTAGACAGAGGCACAGTATACTAACCATGACATATGTCATGGCAAACTCCTCTTACAATGTGTGTTGAAGGACAAACACACTCTCCAACTTGCATTAGACATGGACTAGGGCACATCGCTAGTGTTTGCAATTGTACACCTATGTTGTGGAATACACTAACAATGTTGGACAAGCCTGGTGTAAGTAGTTCATATCTGAACAGAATGCAACATGGTCAGATGTACACAACTGGCCCCAACCAGGCTGTTGTGCCCACTATCGAAATGTAAAGCAGTGATAGCAGTAAAGCCCAGGATACTGTCCACCACAGTCAAAGTACTACCAGTACACTATACAGTACTACAGTGTTAGGTCAGTGTGAAAGGATGTTGACAACTGTATGCAAAGTATCCCATGCAAACACTGCAGGCACAGTATAATCCTGTTGTGTTCACACACAAAGTAGTTGTACAGTAACTACACAACATGACACACAACACACAACCATAAACGGGTGATAGTTTGTGAAGTTCACACACATCCACAAATGTGGTGGGCTGCAGAGTCCAACATATGGAATGCTCACACTGGGCATGCTCACACACTTTGACAACATGCCATGGGAAGGCTGAACTGGGCATGCTCACACACTTAGTCCAAATCTTGGTTTAGCAGTTGGACACACATATCTGGTATTGTTATGTGTTATGCCAGGAACCAACCACATTACAGCAGTCTGGCCAGTGCACACAGTTAAATGACTACAGAGACATACGTGATATAGTGGATCCCTCCCATATGCAAACATTTTCCACAGATGCAGAAGTTGTTCATACCAACAGGGAATGCTATGGCAATAAAGATATGCAAACAGTCTATCAGCAACAAATAATGTGCATTTGACAATTAAACATAATGGTGAAGAGGTCAACACTAGGCTGTTTGCCCTAGGGAATGACAGCTTAGCCATAGTGTGCTTGGTGTCTGCCTCCCCACAGGATGCACATTCCCCTTTCTAAACACAGATGATGTCAGCACCCTATAAGTACAGCAGGAGAAAAGAAACTTCCCAGTAATCCGAATAGTGCGCTCTGCTAATGCGTCCGTCTCAAGTGTCATAACATAGTTAGGTAGGGGTTTCAAATCCTGCAAGTGCTCAGTGTGTGTGTGTGAGTGGGGTTGGTGTGTGTGTAAGTCTGTGTGAGGAACATGTCCCTTTTGGCAAATAGGAAAAGACACTACAGGATGCACATTCCCTTTCTAAACACCGATGATGTCAGCACCCTATAAGTATAGCAGGAGAAAAGAAACCTCCCAGTAATGCAAAGAGCGCGCTCTGCTAATGCGTCCGTCTCAAGTGTCATAACATAGTTAGGTAGGGGTTTGAATCCTGTGAATGGCAAGTGTGTGTGTTTGTCTGAGGGGGGTTAGTGTGGGAGAGAAATGTCCCTTTTGGCAACTAGGTGAACAGAATACAGGATGCCCATCCCCTTTTCTAAACACTGATGATGTCAGCACCCTATAAGTACAGCAGGAGAAAAGAAACCTCCCAGTAATGTGAATAGCGCTTTGCTAATGTGTCCGTCTCAAGTGTCATAACATAGTTAGGTAGGGGTTTGAATCCTGTGAATGGTAAGTGTGTGTGTTTGTCTGAGAGGGGTTAGTGTGTGTGAGAGAAAAGTCCCTTTTGGCAAATAGGATAAGACACTACAGGATGCACATTCCCTTTCTAAACACCGATGATGTCAGCACCCTATAAGTATAGCAGGAGAAAAGAAACCTCCCAGTAATGCGCATAGCGTGCTCTGCTAATGTGTCCATCTCAAGTGTCATAACATAGTTAGGTAGGGGTTTGAATCCTGTGAATGGCGAGTGTGTGTGTTTGTCTGAAAGGGGTTAGTGTGTGTGAGGAAAAAGTCCCTTTTGGCAAATAGGATAAGACACTACAGGATGCACATTCCCTTTCTAAACACCGATGATGTCAGCACCCTATAAGTATAGCAGGAAAAAGAAACCTCCCAGTAATGCGAATAGCACGCTCTGCTAATGCGTCCATCTCAAGTGTCATAACATAGTTAGGTAGGGGTTTGAATCCTGTGAATAGCAAGTGTGTGTGTTTGTCTGAGGGGGGTTAGTGTGTGAGGGAAATGTCCGTTTTGGCAACTAGGTGAACAGACTACAGGATGCCCATTCCCTTTTCTAAACACTGATGATGTCAGCACTCTATATGTATAGCAGGGGAAGAGAAAACCCCCAGTAATGCAAATAGCGTGCTCTGCTAATGTGTTCGTCACAAGTGTGATAACAGTCAGATAGGGGTTTGAATCCTGCAATTGGCAAGTGTGTGTTTTTGGCTGAGGGGGGTTAGTGTGTGTGAGGACAATGTCCCTTTTGGCAACTAGGTGAACAGACTACAGGATGCACATTCCCCTTCTACACACTGTTCAGCAGACGGCCATGGCTCTGGCACAAGTTGTCTGTTGCTATGATGCCCCTTTGGAAGATGCTTGTGTCAGCTGGGGAGTCGATTATGGTGTCCAGTTTGCAGTCATCTGCATATTTGGACAGCCACAGTTCATCCGTGTTGGCCTGTACCTCCAATAAATATATACCAAACAAGAGGGTCCCAGGACTGAGCCTTCTGGGACACAACCTGTAACTGTTATGGGGTCTGGCATGGCTCCAGCAATGCTAACCATGTGGGTTCTGTGCTTGGGCCACTGTGCAATCCATCTAGTGACATAGGGGCTTTAATTTAAGCTGGTGAGCTTCCCTAGAATGCCCAAGTGGGGTATTGTTGCGAAGGCGTTTGCAAGGTCCAGGTAGGCTGTGTGAACCACCTTCCCCTTGGCAATGGCCTTGGTGACTGTATCAAAGAAATCAACCGGGTTACACCCGGTAGTGCTGGTGTGCTCTCAGTAGCCCTGAACCAGGCATCTGTTACTGCACAGATATCGATGTTTTCCATGCCAAGGAGTGTTTTGGGTGCATGCATCTGGAGGTTTAGACATCTGGCGTTGGGTAGCATTGCTCTTAGTGTCTTATCCCTTGTGATACCTATGAAGGTGGGTTTGTCATTTGAGCCCTGCCTAACATAGGCACTATGGGGTAGCAAGAGCCTTTGCCAATATCTGAAAGGCCAGGGTGACAGGTGCAGGCTGTCCCTAGCAAAGCAGGTAGTTCAACAGAAGATGAATGTGTGAAGGTGTAGTGCCTGTGATTAGTTAGCAGTAGCATATATGACTGCTCACGTGGACACATGCCAGGCAGGTCATATGCACTGTGTCACAGGCAATGTACATGTGAACAGGACAAACAGTGGCAACCTGTCAAGTGGGACATGGACATACATATAGTAGGCTATGCAGATGGCACTAGGAGTCCACAGAAGCTCTATAACTATGCATTGCAGGTGTGATCGGTATTCCAGGGTAATTGCAAGCAAACATGCATGCAAACAAAGATACAGTAAACAGGGCTCCATGTAGTCCATTGTACAACAAACAAGCTGTACCAGTTCCAGTAGGTAACACTGCAAATATGCAGGCACTATGCACATGTACATGGAAATACACAGGTCAGATGGCTAGGGTCCAGTCTCAGTGCACACAAGTGTATGGAACGTGCATGTACTGTCAGGATGTACAATAACTGGATAGAAACCCATGTGCTCATACCTGCAGTAATACACATGTCAAATAACAGACACTGAGCCTTCACTCAGTGGTTCCATACTTAGTAGGATGTATGCTCCCTGGCCTGCCACCACAGTATCCCTGACATATATGGGGACTCTCCCTCCTGTGACAGTTAGTTATGTGTGTTGGGGCTGTCTAGCATGGTATGAGATCTGTGCATGCAGTGCTAGGGTGCTCCTGTGTGTCCTGTACCAGTTGTGTAGTTCTGCACACATATCAACATCCTCAAACATCTGCATTGCAGACTCTAGTGTGGGCAACATGCCACTTGCAATTTACATGTCCATCATTGTGTATTACTACATTCATTACCCTATCCCCTGTGCTACCTATGTATGTAGCCTTCTGTTGACATCATTACCACCAGTATGCCAACATGTGCAGATGATACACTATGGTACTTACCATGGGTGTAGACAACAGGACATGACAATCCCACAACTACTGCATCAGGCATGCTGTGATATACCCACAATTAATTCAGCACACAGTACTGTTAACAACATGATACTATTACTACACATCTATGTGGTCACCCTGTGCATCAGCAACATGTTAACCTGTACACAGTTGTTACAGATTGCAGGAGGTGGCACAGTTTCATCATATGCACAGGGTGTGAACTTGGTATGCCTGAGTCAGCCACCCATACCACCAATTGACATGTATGTGTATGTGTGTTGGTGAGGGACAGCAGTAGAAGGTGGGGCAATGTTGATGCAGTGTGTGGGTGTATGCGGTAGCCCTAGGTGTTGTCAATTTGCATGTGTGTATGGATGCACACAGTTCCACCTCATGGCTGCCATATACTGGTGTTTGTGGACAGCCACAGACTGTACCTGCCAGGTCATACAGATCAGTGTCTCTGGCCACGGACATGGTACCTGTGCCTTGCAGGGTGCTACGGACCATATCCGTACCAACCCAGACTGGGTACTGTCATCAGAAGCAGGTGTTCGTTGACTGGACACAGATCCCTGTCGGGCCTGGCCAGAGCCACGCACATGGTCTCCTGGGGCGGTCTGATGACAGCACAGACCCAGCATTGCTGGGGCTGCTGCTGGCACTACGGGCGGCCGCGCCCTGTTGTCGTCGCGCCGACTGCCAGCTGCTGCTGTTGCTGGCATACGCCACGTCGACGCCTCAACCGCCCACCATCACCCTGGCTCATGGACATGTAGTTGTGGAACCGGTCTAATATGTCCCCACAACGTCTGTCTACAACATCGGTGAAATCACGGATGGCAGCCGCAATGTCACGCATACTGTCAGTCATGGCTGTGCGACATGCTGCCAGCTCCCTCAGACCCTGTCTGGTGTACCGTTCCATACGTGACTGTGCCTGCATGACAGTCTGAAACATAGCCGAGGTTGTAAGACCTCTGTGGGCACGTCTGACAGGGGCAGTACGCCCATGGATGCTCCCACGAGAACCCCTGGACATCTGTCTGTGTGGTACCATCTCTGTGCCATGCCCATGGCTGCTGTGTGGGGAAGCATGTGCCACAGATGCCACATTACCCTGGTCAATGCCCACTGTATGCTGTCCATCACCTAGGGACAGTGGTGACAAGGGGTGTATTGGCAGGATAACTGTGCGCATTGATGGGGTCGACAGCTGTGTACTGTCAATTGGCTAACCAATGGCAGACCCTGGCATACCTTCCTGTGCCAGTACAACAATGTCATCATTATCAGTACCCACGGCACATGACTCAGGTTCCCTGCTACATGACACCAGAGCAGCAACAGAACCTGTGGGAAGGAAACAGGAAACACAGTTTACAATGTCTACACATTACCAGCGATGCACACATGCACAGGTGCACACATGCACACATGCACACGTGCACACATGCACACATGCACAGGTGCACACATGCACACATGCACACGTGCACACATGCACAGGTGCACACATGCACATGCACACATGCACACATGCACACATGCACAGGTGCACACATGCATACATGCACACATGCACATGTGCACACATGCACACATGCACACATGCACAGGTGCACACATGCACACATGCACACATGCACACATGCACACATGCACACGTGCACACGTGCACAGGTGCACACATGCACACATGCACACATGCACACATGCACAGGTGCACACATGCACACATGCACACATGCACACATGCACAGGTGCACACATGTACATGCACACATGCACAGGTGCACACATGCACACATGCACAGGTGCACACATGTACATGCACACATGCACACATGCACATGCACAGGTGCACACATGCACATGCACACATGCACACATGCACACATGCACGCAGTTTCACACAATTGTACAGTACTCAGTATGCGTGATATCAACACACAGACACAGACACACCTACATGCATACAAAGAGCACTACTACGTGAGCCAAATAGTACTATTACTATCAACACTATTACAGGAATTGTTAATACACACTCACCAGCATGGATAGGCTGCATTGCAGTTATACCAGAGGGTCCTGCAGACATGAAGAAACTAATGTCAGTGGGCACAACTGTGCCATTGTTACTGAGTATGATACAGGTCAGGAGTACAACAGTCGCCTTTCACAGGTCGGCAGCTAATATTGAGGATATCACACTTGCACATTAAATACTATGGTGACAGCTACAAACCAAGGACACACCTCACACATGCATTAACTACCAGTGTACACAACAGTCAACTATACATATGACATATTACCTGCTCGTTCACCATCTTGCTGCTGTGTGGCTCCAGCCTCCATCATGATGCATGTCTGCTGCTGTTGTTGTTGCTGGTGGACTGGAGCCACTACACTCAGGTGCAGTCCCTCCAGTCTGGTGAGTGGGGGATGTGTAGCCACCCCACCACCTGTGGCGACCTGTTGCCTGTGGATATCTGACGCACGCTGACGGACATGTCTGATTAAATCACTGCAGTGATGTCGTACCTGCTCATATGTCCTATTATGCGTGCCTATATCATTTACCCGACGGACAAGGTCTTGCCACAGTGCAGCCCTCTCCTGCTGATTCTGGCTGGTCCGGGAAAAGAGTATTGCATAGTCCCACACCAGGCTCTGGTGTATCTCCTCATCCTCAGCTGTGGAGTAGGTGGGGTTCCGGGTGGGCCATGTACCTGAGAAAGAAAATAACCTGGTATCAGCAATATATGTCAGCAGACTTTGGCACACATACTACACATGCTACTCGACTGTTATGATACAACATATCTCACATATGTAGCATCTGTCTGTCTATTGGTGGATACACATGTAGATGGCCAGGTATCAGTGCTCGGCCAGCAACTGTGCAACAGTACCTGGCAGACGCCATACGACATACTACCAAACACCAGCAGTCAGAACACCGATTCAGGTCAGAAGCACCTCCTCACTCTGGGGATTTGTATCTAGGTACTGTATGGCCTACATCGGCAACTACTGTGGGCTGACCACACACTGATTGCCCTGGATATACATGTCCCACCTCCACCACCAGCACAGATGACTATAGTGCATAACATTACAGATACAAACTTTACACTTTGTAACAGTGATATGGTATCCTTACAGCCAACTGGGCCAGTGGCAGATACAACCCACAATGGTGACCCCTACACAATTGCTTTCTACAGACATCTCCAAGAATGCATGGATCATGCAATCCCATATCTGACCAAGACACTCTCCACAAAGGGGCAGCATCCTGTCTGGTGGACCCCAGCCATAGACAGATTGTATTACAGAAGATGGAAGCTACTGCAAGACAGAGCATCATTCACTGAAGGGAGGGCATGTCTGAGCAGCACTGGTAAGGATCTATTTCCCATCATACTGACTACATGGGCAACGTTGAGAGGAAATTCAAGAGTGACACTACAGATGACCAGGAGGCCTTCCTCAGTTATGTTAGCAACCTGGTCAGGAGCCATCCTCTATGCCCATAGGTAGTACACGACACATATTTCACTGACACCACAGATATTGACAACATTGTGGCGGACAGGTTCAGTGCAGGTGTCACCCCGCCCTCTCCCCTGTAATAAGGCATAGTTATCCCAGCTGACTGTAACCTCCCCGTCATCACAGATGTCCAGGTGAGAGACACCCGCAGGACAGCAGAATACACAACATGGATGGGACCTGATGGTATCCCCAGTTGCATGCTACATAACCTCTGACAGGAGATAAACACACATATAGGAGTGCTATGTAACACTAGCCTGACTACAGGATATGTACCTGTACACTGGTGCACAGCAGCAGTGGTTCCACTCCATGAAGGAGGCACCTCACCATACCAATACAATACAACACAATACATTACATTACAATACAGTACTATACAATATGCTATTGCCCCTGTGTCTACAGCAGCGTACTGTTCTGCTACCCTGACCATTGTGACACATGTGGTGTGATGGTAACTGCTGCTGTCACACAGTTACACAGGGTGACTCATATGGCATATTACCTATCTGACTAACATTCAGCAGGGGTATGTGTGACATGTACTCATGGGGAGTCTCGCTTCTTAACACTGTGTGGTTTATTGCAGGGTGTGTCTTATCTGTGAGCAGGAACTCTTACCTCCACATGTGCACACTATTGCAGTGGCACGGGCGACACACAGCAGACATGTAGGTTGTGGATGGTGGGAGGTGTTACTATGGTTGTTGGACATCTGTCATGGGTGTGACCTCCATATGTAAATCTGGGAGTGGTAACCTCTATGTGGGTAGCATATGTGTACTCTGTGGTGTTGTCAGTCACTGTGCATTGGTAGTGTGTTTGAGTGCGTTGTCACAGTGTTGTACATGTCACTGTGTCCTTCTCCATATCTGTTGCTGTAATGTGAGGTCCATACCATGGCATCCATTATGTGGTGTGGGGAGTACACCGACCTACATGTCCATACCTGACTCACCATGTCTGCGGACACATACCATGTGCAGGTATTCCAGGGATAGTGTGCCACTGTGACTAACATTGGGGCCACTATTCTACACATTTCTGACCCTGCTCACCCCTGACACATGCAGTGGTGGGCAGCCAATCACATATCTGGTGGTTACTGGTGTGGGTGATCTGGAATGTGGTATGATACTCCGGATGTGACACTGGTGTTCACTCCATGCCTTTGTCACCAGGCACCTGTTGCAATACATCTGTACACATGTGCCTCACTCAGACTTTATATACATCTCTCTCTCTCTCTCTATATATATATATAGATATATATATATATATATGTATATAGATATATCTATATATATATATATATATATATATATATATATATATATATATATATATATATATGTCCGTATACATATACACATATATATTGATGTACATATATTGCCATATATGTGGGGGGGGGCACAGAGGGGGTGTGAGTGACAGAGGGCTGGGACAGGCTGTGTTGCAGGTCATCATATACAATCATACCTGTAGGTAGTCAGATCAGTCTTTCTATGTATATGTATCTACATATATCTATATCTGCATGTGTGCATTACATAGATATGTTGGTACAATATTCTATCGACATCTGTCTATGTATTCCTACATCTCTCTCTCTATGTATGTATACATATATGCATATCATATATATATATATATATATATATATATATATATATATATATATATATATACACATACATATGTTGACATACATTCATATCCATATGTTAGACAGGTATATCAACATATTTGTCTACTATACTGTATACACACACTAACATACTGCTAAACATACATAGCTGTGTAACCTAATTTGTACATGGCACTACAACCTACAATCAAACAACATTGATATGTGCACATACATGCTCTCACATACAAATGTATGTACAGCCTTCACTGATAGTTGCTGTATGTCTCCTGCCCTTTACACATCTCCATATACATGTGGATACAGACCAATGACACATATGGAGGGTTCACAGTATGTAGACCTTTATAGTATTACTTTACATTACCTGTGTTTGTCACAGCTGATTCTGCTGTCTGGTTCTCTGTCCTGCTGCTCCACTTCCCAGTTGTCAGCTTTCAGGTAGCTGTTGCTGAACAATTCGTTTCTGTCTGCTTAATTGCAGTTTCTCTGTCTCTCTCTCTCTCTCTCTGTCTGTCTCTCATGTCCTTCTCAGGGTGCAATGAAAGTATTGCATGCGTGGACATGGAGTACAGCATACTTTTGTAGGTATCTGCATATGCCCATGTGATGGCCTCTGCACCAATTGTTAGCCAGCATTTGCTAAATGCATGCAGCCAGTTGTGTACTGATTGCAGTTCTCACTGTGATTTCAGAACAGTGCTATAAAAAGGTGTGTGAGATAGGCGTAGCCCTTTCAGATGTTAAGGGCAGGGACCATGCTGTTATGCTGTGGACAATGTTCTGTGAGTGTAAAGGTTGGTATCTCTCTCATATTTCCAGGTGTGTTGTAGATTAACATTCCTCCATTCATTTCTCCAGTTTCCTGTACTAACTGTGTATGTACACTGACAACTACAACTACTACTATTGTTAATGTGTGTGT
Source organism: Protopterus annectens (assembly GCF_019279795.1). Classification (NCBI taxonomy): domain Eukaryota; kingdom Metazoa; phylum Chordata; order Ceratodontiformes; family Protopteridae; genus Protopterus; species Protopterus annectens. Next base: position 1,463,834,107 of record NC_056743.1, read on the forward strand.
GTGTGTGTGTGTGTGTGCTTTCCTTTCACATTTGCTTGCACTCTGTTGCTAAGTCTTCAATAGTTGCCCTTTACAGTCACTACTTCTATGCCTGCTAGGTGTCTTGACTGTAGTGTGCTGCTGTAGCTTTCCTATTTCCCATGTATATTCACATCTTGGAATGCTTGCTATATCTGCTAGGGTGTTACAGCATGCAGTGTGGTCTGGCCATGGTGTGGGCCTTGACATCTATTAGGGTATTTGAGTATGCTGCTAAGCAGGCCCCAGAGACCTTCAGGTTTATCAGTTATGTGCCTCATGGAATGGTACATATCAGTGGGGTACACCCATTAAAATGTCTGGTATGCTGCAGTTGTGACTGTGGGTTAGCATGAGCATATGTATTACTACACTTTTTCTGCCATGCAGTGGTGAATACTTTCCGGACTCCATAGTTACCATTGCATGTGTTACACCTTTCTGCCTACTGTTTGTACATTTCACATGGGGTCTGTGGGGCATCCCTGTAAGACATTCACTGTTGCTATGTCTAGGTTCTTAACTATTCAAATATGGTGGTGTTGGACCCGTCATGTGTACAGATATTTGCAGGCTGTCTACATTTCTGCCTCATAATTTGGTCAATATCTCATGCACACCTTTATCTGGCAAGTCAGTCTGGGCTCAAGTCAGAATATGGTGACAAACATTCAAGTTCCAGACTGCATACCCTTCCAAACATCCCACAAGGTGTAGACCCTGTTACTTTCTGAACTGTCTGTGTTTGTTGTAACTTTATTTGTAATGTGTCCCTGGTTTTGGGCCTTTGCTCCACATATTTTATTACTTGGTCCAGATGTGTTCCTGTAAGAGGTTGTGGGGTATGGGCAGTGCTTATCCTGCTGTGAGTATGTGTGTGTCTTGCAAGGTGCTATGGTGACATTATTACCTACTAGCTTCCAACTAGCATGGCTGTTTCTGTTCACACACTACTATTATGGAAATCCACCAGTTTTGTTTGTGATTCTAAATGTCATGCTTTGTGTACTACACATCTATATTCCCTTTACATTCATTCCTACTGTTAAATGATATATTTACTTTAGCACAATGTTTCTATATACGAGTCATGGCTTAGTGGTGAGTCATGCAGACTATAGTTGCTAAGGTCCTGGGTTCGGGACTCACAGTGGGATTTTATTTTTCATTTGAACTGAGTACAAGACCTGTCAATCAAAGTGCCTAAGGCACTTTTAAGCAGTTGTAACCGGTTAGCGCTGGTTTGCGGAGCTCACGCATGCGCACTGGCGGTTAGCTCTGCACAAGCGCACACCTGTTTACAACCACTTAAATGTGCTTACTCTTGCTTACACCCGCGCTATTTTCCTTGAAAGAAAAGAAAATGGGGAGACAGGAAAGTGGTGAAAAGGGGTCACAAAGAGGGTAAGACAGTAGGGAAACAAGCTTGGGATGTGCAGGAGGGATGTAGGTAAGGCCCATAGCTGCCCATTTCTTCAGCAGCAACAGCTGTGCATATGTATGTAATTTGGTGTGACATTTGAAACCTTCCACCCTGAGAGAGGTGTCAGGACAACAATAATACTTGTTGTACAGCCAATTGGAATTGATAGGTTCCATGTCCAGTAGACATGTGTGCGGAATGGGCAGCTATGTATGGGGCGTAATTTTTGTGGGTACAGAGTGCCCTTTTTTTTTTTTCAGGTGAGAGTGGTATGTCAGGTGAAGGTAGTCGGTACAGCTGGGGAGGTAGGTTGGGTAGGTTAACAGACAAGACAAACAAGAAGCATACAGGGGCGGTGTATGACACGTGTGGGGGGGTTACACAATTGACGGGGACGGAGGTTTGGATATCCAGAGCCCATGAGCCCACAGATGGCAACAGTGGAACTGATATCCCCACTCATAGGCAGTTGCCACTGTTCCTTCACTGCCCAGGACGGGGCTGTGCTGGGGCTGTGTGGCGGGGCAACGGGCAAGCCCGTTAGTTGCACCACCCGTGCCTCGAGCTGGCATAGGGGCTCGAGGACAGAGTCCCGAATCTCCCCACGCACCACAGTCCGGACGCTACGGAGGGTGAGTGGTGGATCTCCTCCGGCCACACTTGCAGAGGGCGAGCCCCATCCCTGCAGCGCTTCCACCCGCAGGTGGCACAGGGCCACCGGAGGAGGGTCCGACTCGGCACTAGTGCCAGGTGCACTCGCCAGCTGAGGTGGGAGAGGTGGGTCCGCTGGAACCCGCCTTCCCTGTCGTTCTATGTTTTGCATTATGTCATGACAGTTTGGGTTAGTGACATTTAATACCATTCACAATTAGTTGTAACAGCATGCATTAGTATTCCCATTAACCAAACACCCAGATATTCACACCATTGAACAGCGTGCATAACACATGCATAATTTGAACAGTAATACACAGTCCAACAACATGCAGGGTTAATTGATGGCAACAGGCCATCAGGTGTGGATGTATGAACAGGGCGGATGCATCAACAGACATGCAAATATATATGACCCAACAGGACAGACGTCCAGGAGTGGTAATTGTGATTGCACATACCATTTTCACGTGGAATGGGTTATAGGTGGTTAGAGGGTGGGGTAAATAAAGTAATATTAACACCTTCTAATACAAATACATATGCTGTACATTTCTAATAGCTACAGTTATATACACACTACTGTTCTAACTACAGTGTCCTATATGTTAACTACTTAACCTTGCAGATGGAACTGTTACTGCAACATCAATCTACATTTTATTGCTGTTCATACACATTCATATCGAGCTTTGTTCAGATACATCATCCTGTTACCTGTGCTTGATATACTTGTGGACAAGTGTGGATGTTTGGTATATCAGACAATCATCCTATCTGCGTATTTCAGACTGGGAGAAACATATCCAGATGTTGGTGTACATATTCCACATGCAGCAACACTTTGAACAGATTTTGCTGTTTGGTTCTGAGTCTCACATGCATTTAATTCTGTCCTAACTGCAGTATGGTTTATTCAGGGGTTATAACTACTGTATTGCTGTATTCCTGACACTTTCTCACACTCTCTCACTTGCTTTCATGTTACTATTCAGACTGGTACTTCTAGGCTTTATTGACATGTTTTAACAACAGTTATTACAGTTCTTTCCAGCAGTCTCACTTCTGTCATGTTTCAGTATTTCCACAGGGATATATTTCACACATGTGATTTCATCCTCTTCTGCAGCTATACTTTACATGCCACTGCAGGTTGTGTACTATTTTCTTACAGGCAGGGCAGTTTTACTCAAAAATATATGTTGGACAGTGTCATGTTTAGTTTACACTTACAGGCTGGGAACTGTTGTAATCAGGCAATACTTGCATACACTTTCACACTGTTACTTGCAGATTTAATTCCTTCCAGGCTACACTGCACTCTTTTGCTGACTGTCATACATTTATATATCTTTACAGTTACTAGTAGTGGATTACTGACCTGCCTGGTGGCGCAACCGCACCAGCCTATCGGCATAGGCTCTGCGGTTCGCAGAACGGACACCTGCAGCTGTAATATAAATGAAGTAATATTGGAATACACATCTCCATAATTTCAGGTAGTTTAACTTTCTACATACATAATTAATTGTTACTTACTCAGTGGTGGGGCGTTGGGTGATTGCCGGGCCTCCTGGATCCAAAGGTTCAGTTGGTCCTGCTTGCGTCTCTTCAGGTCCGCATGGTGGTGACGGACCTGCTCACCTGTCCTTGGAATTCCTGTGGCACTGGTGAGTTCATGAGCCAACTGGTCCCACGCCTCAGCCCTGTACGCTCCCCAGAGGACCTGGCCCTGCATGAGTTGGGCCTCATGGTTGTGGACTAGGAGCCAGGCCATGTACCTGGACTCCTCAACACCCCACCTCTGCGCTCGAAAGCGACTACACTCACCTACACCTGACATTCTGCCTGCAGGTCTGTTCTACAATCGTTTATGCTGTGTATTCCCGCCTATGGGGCTTATATAGTCCGTTTTTCCCGCACATATCTGTGATTGGCCAGTTTGGAATTGTATCATCTTCAGTAAACCTGCATTGTCATGCTGTAGTTTGTATTCATTCCTATATATGAGCTAATATTGCATTTATAGGTACTGCTGTCATGGCTTAGTGGTTCTGTACCTTGACTATGGTGTATAGTATCCTGGGATCGAACCTGGCCGCTACTTTTTATTTTTCATGACTGTCTAGACATGTTGAGGGGTGTGTCTGTGTAAAGGCATTTTGTATACGGCTTGCTCACCGTTGCCCGTCAGTTAGCTTGTTTGCGCGGTGCGCAGCTCCGCGCAAACAGGGTACGCTGGTTTAAGCCTCATTTGGCTATCGGCACGCATATTCCGCTCAGCTCAGTTAGGAGCACATATATTTAGCATGGTAAACCACTGCTCAGCTACGGGCACTCAGTTTGCACCAGTTGGACCAATGCTTATCTACGGGCACATACACTCACTCTGTTGTACTGTAGCTCAGCTATGGGCACATCTGGCAGTTTATATTCATTTCTTAGCTCACATTTATTCAATATAAATGGGATATTTCATTGCATTTTACATATATTCTGGTTTTATGTCTACATATGTGTCAGGGACTTGTTTCCTGCTTATTTTGCATAAAAAAAAATTTGTGTTGTGGGGGCTCGAACCATGAATGCCTGCTCTGCAGCCGGCATCTCTACCACTACGCTATTGCTTCCTGGCTTATTTTGCATATTTAGTTCTTATATGCTTTCCCATTGACTGCTAACTGTAGCTGCGCTTACGGCACGCCCACGCAAACGAGCGCACTCACGGTTAAACATCTTTACAATTTAAAAAAAATATGACATGTTCATTCATATTTCTTTTATATATGTTTATGGTCTGTAGGGGCATGTGTTGTGTTGTGTTTATTCACATTTCCGTGGACTCTGTTGTGGGTGTCTACTTTGGGCACTTTTAGACTTCTGGGGGCGTGTCTGCTTGCAGGGCTCAGCCTACGGACACGCCCCCTACTGTCTTACATGGACCGTGTTAGACTTAGGTGTGATTCAGCATGCTCTCATGAATATGCAGAGCATGCTGACATCACTCCGTTTAACTGCAGCCTCCGTGTAAGAGTTATAACTCTTACACGGAGGCTTCGTGAATCCTGGGGAATGTCTTTTATTGCTGTGATTTACAAAGAGATTACAAAGAGAAATGTAAATTTTGAGTTTCTGTTAGCATGGGAACCAGAGAAGTGTTAAGAATGATGTAATCTAAAATGAGTCAGAAGTTATGTATTATCAGTTTAAGAGATCTCAGAGAGAAATAGATAACATTTTGCATTTGTCTTCAGAGCTGACAACGTATGTAAGTGGGATCTTAGACTTTAGTATTTATCTTAAAAATAGATAGAAAATAGTCAGATTAGACTAGTTGTTTTCTATATTTATGTCAGACTCTTCTACAGTATTATTTTAAGCATTTCCCTGTGATCTCTGAAATCTGTAATGTCATTGTGTTGAAGTAATAAGATTTGTCTTGTGTTTTTATTACTTATTATTATTTATTTTTCAACTGTGGCTGTTTTGTGTAGAGATAATTTAAGCTCTAGAGTACTTGCATGTACTTGGTGATACTGCATAAGCCACTCCAATAGCCTTAAAGGTCCTGGTCACACTTACTATTTGGATAGCAGTAATATTGCACAGTAAAATTGGTTACCCTTTGGTAAGGGCCTTATTACTAGATGATATTAGTGGTTAGTGGCAGTAATTTCTACCTTATAGTCTGGGCAAGAAGGAGGGCATAGCTGGAGAACCTGTGCTAGCCTTCCCCAGGAATGTATGTGTGTTTGTATGTAACTCTTATCTGAAAGTGTTTGTGTGTCAGCTACTTGGGCAGGGACACGAGGCACTGGTTGGACAGAGACAGTGCTGGAGGTTGCAGCTTGACCACTAGGCTGAGATCTGTACCCTATAGCTGTGCAAGTGGGGAGTCTTATTGGGGATCTGGAAAGAAAGGGAGAAACCAGCCCCAGACTGACTCTGATCTATGTGTGTTCATAAGGGAAAATGTACTTTACTGTGTGTGTACTTGTTATCCTTCCCAATGTGCAAGCCCCTCACTGGTGATAGTGGTGAGGATTTAGACTCCTTGATTGCTGGGCCAGTGCACTGTCATCACAAATGTATAGATTCCCAAATGGGATCACAATAGACCGTGATGAGCTTGTTGAAACTTTTGGACATGTTTGATAGGCATGGGTTTGAACTCATGCAATTTATTATCAGACTTAATGCTAAAATAAGTTCTTTACTGGAAGAGGTAAATACACTTAATAATGAAATTACTGATGACTTGTTATTTGAAGTGAATATTTCAAAATATGATAGTGTTTTTAACAAAACTGACAAACAGATAAAGATTAATTTACTTAGGAAACAGGGAAACGTTCTCTAGGGACCAACAGGATTACAAAGAAAAAAATAGCTTATTCTAAACTGAAAGCAGATTTTATTAATTAAATGGAATTCATATATTCAATAGGTTGGAGTCAAGGTATGGGGTATGAGCACACAGGCAATAGCGGTGAAGAAACAGTGTTTGGGTTGAAGAACACTTGCACAGCACATTGGACCATAGGACAAATGATATAAATGATTTTGATTATAAGTTTCTACCTCTGAGATAATCAGAGGGAGAATAGATAATAGGTTGAGACAGCAGACTTTTTATATTGCCCACCCACCCTGAAGGGGCAGAGAAACTATGGGAGGAAACAACAACAGAAAAGGAACAACCTTAGCAAATATTAAACACTTTACCAGGAGATGGGATTTTGTCTGCATTTGATGAGAAAATGTTGACCTACCAAGGATTTAATATTTTTAACTATATGGGGCTTATGACAGACACAACTTATTTTACTTTATTTAAAAAAGCTTTAAGTTTGTTCCAACACATTCACAGATATTCCAGATACTTTGATTGAGTTAAAATTATACCCTAGAAAACTCAATTTATCAATTATGTTTAGAGATCAGCACCTTGGAGAAGGCATGGCACAGGGGAACAGGGGTTTCAGAAAAGGCATACATTTAACCCATCCCTCCACCCTACCATAGCTACCTTTGAGAATCTGTGTACTAAAAATATACATAGTACACTTATACAATGCAATAAAAGGACATTTAACTTAACAAAAGAAGAAAGTGCACTCATGAGAGAATTAAGAGTTAATAATTCCCTTAGAATAATGAAGCCAGTTAAGGGTGGAGGGATTGTAATCATTGGCAAAACAGATTACAGTTGCCAAATTAAAAACATACTACATGACACAGATAAATATGAGGCTTTATCTGTCAACAAAATTAACATAGCACACAGGAAAATCCAGCTTTTTCTTGAAGATTCTTTAATCCAAGGGGTTATAAATGAAGATCTGTATAGATTTATGGTTAACCCCCAGCCAACTATCCCTACACTATTTGGGATTCTCAAGGTTCATAAGAATATTAATAAACCCCCATATAGGCTGGTAGATGCATCACATAATAGTACCCCTTACCCACTGGGTGTTTTTGTGGATAGACCTCTTAAGAACACTTTGAAGTCTATCAACTACTTATTTATGGATGCCTGGGATTTTCTGGGTAAAATTAAAGAACTGTACACAAATGACTGTTGTTTTTCCACAATAGATGTAGTGGACTTATTTTCCTCTATTCCACACAAAGAAGGGTTGGCACTATTCCATGAGGCTATTTTGGCACTTACAACTTTGAGTAACACTATGATTAACTTTGTGATGGAGTTTATGGAACTTATTCTGCTGAATGATTTTGTGACATTTGAGGGGAACCATTTTAAGCAAGTAAAAGGGGTGGCTCTGGGGGCAAGCTGTGCCATTCATGCCAACCTCGTAGTGTACAGTTGGGAGAAAATTAATGTATTACAGTCAGATTTAACACAAAGTGGGTTTTTTATTTATATTACTTTAACAATATTTTTGTTTTGTGGAGGAACAAGGGCTCATGTAGCAAATAATTTATTATTGATATTAACAATATTTGTCCCTTTTTTAAAATGCACTCACACATACACTCATTTCTTGAGATTAATTATTTAGATGTTACCATCTACAAGGATGACAACATAGGTTGCTTTGGCTCTAGAGTGTACAGAAAGCCTACATTTTCTAATAGCTACGTGGACTTTAAGAGTTGCCATCCTGAACACACCAAAAGGAATATTTTTAAGGGGCAATTAGTCCAGGCAGCAAGAATGAGTTCCAACATCATGAATTTTAAGGTAGACTCGAGTAACCTATTTCAGATGTTTTTAGACAGAGGTTATCCACAGGAATTACTTAGATATGTCAGTAAAGAAATACTTGGAGGATGAGGTACTAAATTAAAACCACTCCTGGAGTGTGGTGAATGTAACCCACCCTAGTGAACATCTAGAACTGTCTCTCAACAAACAAACATTTAGTAACACCATGGTTGTGCCATATGGGGACACTTGACAAGCATTAAGAAAATTCTTACTAGAAACTGGATTATTTTTAGAAGTAACCCAGACTTGATTGAAGTGTTAGGTGAGACCCCAGTCTTTGTCTATAAAACAGGAAAGAATCTTAAATTCTTATTTGAACACCTTAAAATGACATCTGATATCTATAGTAAAGGGACAACATGCTGTGGGATGTGTAATCAATGTAGTTTTATTTTAGAGACTAAACTGGTAGAAGTCGGATGCCCCCAACCACAGTCTACCTTAAGGAAGGGAAATGTCGCACCAGCGGGGTTGTTAACTTGGTTATATGCCAAGGGTATAATTATTTTTATGTTGGCAAGACAGAAAGAAATCTTAGAAAAAGGATATACAAAGACATCCACATGATTGCTAAGGCCAGCCTAAATAATGCTTCATATAAGCACACCCTAACATGCCCTAATTTTATGTGCTACAAATTTGCCATTCTTGAAATTATAAAGGAAAGCCCTAAGGGAGGTTAGTGGGAGACCCAACTTGAAAAAAGTGAACTTATGTGGCAACTGAGACCCGATCCAAATATTGCACCAGGGATTAATGAAAAAAATTCTCTTGCCCCCATTCGAAGGTTTAAAAGCATTGGATTCATAAAATTGGTTGTTTTAGGCTTAATTATTCTTCTGGGTCACAGACCTGTACTGTTTTTACTTGTAAACACATCTTTTTTGTTAATGCATTTTTTTTTATAAATCTGATACTGGTGGTATAATGATACGTGCTGATTTTGGATAGGTTTTAACTCACCTTGAGAAAGTTTGGTGCCACTAAACAAAGTACTTAGGATTTCTGTATACTTAGTTTGTGACACTGCTTTTATGATTTAACATTTTACATTTATACAGAGCTTACTTGTTGGATTCATGCTCACAGTTTCTGAACTCACTAAGTGTATGTATTATTTTTTAAACTGCAAATAATACATTTTATATTTTATACAGAGTTTACCTGGTGGACTATGTTCACAGTTTCTGACTTTGCCAAGTGTATGCATTCTTTTTTTTTTAAAAACTGCAAATAGTATATTTTATCTTTTAATTTTTCTGCTTCTTCAGGTGTTGTGTATTTTGTCAGTGGTTATCTCTATTTGTACTACTCATCATTCATTATACAGAACTTGGGTGGCCACAGTGGTACAGTGGTTAACATTGTCACCTCGCAGTAAAAGGTTCTCTGGTTCGATCCTCGGCTGGGGTGCCTTCTGTGTGGGTGTACTCTGGTTTCCTCCCACATTCCAAAGACATGTTTTAGGTGGATTGGGCACTCTAAATTGGCCCTAGGTGCATGTGTGCCTTTTGTGGAAGGTTGGGTGTCCGGCTAGTAACTCACCACTATAAAACTACACTGCCAATAATGAGCAGACAGGTGATCTGCTGTGGCAACCCCTAACTGGGAGAAGCTGAAAGAAGACAATCATTCATTATATAAAACTAAAGTTTTGCATTTTTAGACAATGTGACTTTAAATTTGGAGGCAATTGGTTAATTGAGGAAATGCAGGGTCTATAAAAAGAAACTGAAATTAATCAGGTTTCTAAAGAAGTCCCAAGTACTAGGGATGAAAGAGCTTGACCTGGTTTATGGTGTTTAATCTCTTCTATCAGAGTTTGTTCAAATAAATACATGTGGTACCTGGAATGAGATTTGTGAGTTGGATTCTTGCCTGTTTGCCAAGATTTGTGACTATTTCTACATTTTTTATTTGAACTGGATTTGGGCCTGTTTGCCAAAACTAGTGACTCCCTTCTGATCCTGGGGCTGTGTCACTATGTCAGACTGTTTGCTTTACTTGTATTTTTATGCTTCACGTTTCCTCCCTGTTTTTCTTTTTTTACAGTCTCATGGCACACTTTGTATGACTCTGGGTGGATGCAGTGGCCACAAGATATTGCATGGGATAGCACAGCATTCAGGATGTGGGATTGCCATGGACCTACATATCTAAAGGATTGCGGTTCCTGTAGAATGGTAACTGCAGGTGATATTCATGGAGATACAGTGACAAGAGGACATACACAATAGCACATACATGATGCTACTACATTTGTAAGTTTTAAGCCATGGATATATGACAGGAAGATAGATTTCTTACATATTCATCTATATCTTAATGAAAACAGACAAATAGGTATCGTATTACTATCTATAGGAAGAATGTTTGACTTAATAGCTATCTGCATTGTATGAACATGCTGTGAAGTAGTATTTATTATTTAAGGTAAGGAGCACAGGAAAAGGTTTTTATCTTTTGAACCTGCCAACTGATGTGTGACTGCTGTTGTTGTGAGAGTAAGTTTCTGACCCACCCCCACTTTCTCTTTTATACTGTTAAATTCAATGTCTTATGAGTAGCCTGCCTCTTTTGTAGATTTGACTTTGGAATCACCTTTCAGTCCATCTTGTCTGTTCATACTAGTGAACACTGAAAGTTCAAATCTGGAAGGATTTCTCCTTAGACTGTTAAAACTTCAGTTACCCTCTCTTTCATATCTTCCCACTGTTTAGTACACATTGCAATACATAGAGTATTAATCATTTTTTTCCATCCTGCTTTTAAAATCACAGGCATCTTGGCAAGGGTAACAATTATGGGTAGCCCACAAATCACATCTCAGGAATTAGTTTGGGATTAGTGCTTCTGCTCTGCTCCTTGTGAGAGAAGGAGCACAACAACATTATTTTCCTGCCTTCCTGGAGACTACAAAACACTTGAATGCCTAAATACTGCTTCTTAGGAGCCAGCTTGGGAATAGTGCTACCATTTTGTTACTAGTGAGGGAAGGAACAAAAGGATGTAGATTCCTCCTAGATGACTGCAGCTGCTGTAAGATCAGCACTAATCAGGTAGGAAACAATAGGCTAATCACCACTATTTGTCATTCTTGGCAGATCTAGTTCTGACGTTTCACTATATAGTGTTAGATTAGCCACCATTAACCAGCACCACAGTAAATACTTCATCCGTAAATTTACATAGTCTTTTATAGTAGTTTCCCTCCAACCCCTGAGTATTATGACCAGCCCTTGTCCTTCACTGTCTGGGATTGTGGCTCAACAGTCTCCTCACACCCTATCTTTGGCCAGTTTGATTGCATCAGCTTTTCTATAGTGGTGTGGGAATGTCTTATGCTTACAGACTGATCACTGCTTAAACCAATTGATAGTATAGCCTCTAAGAGAGGTAAACATTTAAGAAACTGGAGGCAAACCTGAGAAAGTTAAGCATTTAAGAAACTGGAGGTAAACCTCTTGCATCAGCATTATACATCCACAGCACCACATCAGTCACAATACACCACTAAGCCTATATCTCATGATGAAGCTGTAAAGAAAATGTTGACAAAGCAAAGCCAGCTGCAATGCACTCTAAATGATCTCAGCCTTCAATGCACCAGGCAGCACCTATCCCTTCTTCACTCCCACATATTGCATCATACTTCTCAGCCTCTTTGAGAAAGAAATCTAGACAAAGCCATAAATAATGGGGGGACAAAGACCCCAAAACAGGGACATTTTTTTAAATATTGTTCTTACAAACTTAGAAAGTTATAGAGTAATAGGTTTTGCATTAAAAAGAAGTTAAGTACTTACCATAATAATCTATCTGTGTTGTCTGTCTTCATTTAACCTTGACAGACTGGTTCTGATATTGGAATTGACTTGGCCATTACTACACCTTGTGCCAGCCAAAAACTCTCAAGCTTCACTTTTACCCACAATCCCTCTCTCACAATTACCTCAGATTGAGTTTGCAGATAAGTATATAAACGTATATCTACGTCTATCTATCTATCTATATATATATATATACATATATATATATATATATATATATACATATATATATATATATATATATATATATATATATATATATATATATATATATATATATATATATATATCTATATACCCAAGCAGAGCTCCACGTGGTCCTGCAGAGGGGTCCTGGCAACAGAGAACTGAAAGAAGCGACCACTTTCCAGGTTTAAGTATTTTTTGGCTTTTTTTATCTGCATTGTCCTCTCTGGCTTTCATTTAACTAGCTATAACTGTTTTTGTGTCTATCTGCTGATTTCTGAAGTATCTGCACTTAAAAGTAGCATTTTGGTCGACTCTGATCGGTTAATACTGTTTTTTTGTTAATTTAACTGCTGAGGCTGCCCAATAAAGTGTGCTAGCCTGTGTAAATCGATTTTACTGTTTGCTTAATTGCATTTCTGTGTGCTTTCCTGAAAAAACAAAAAAACAAAAAAAAATACTCCTTGTTTTCCCGCCTTTGCTCGACTAGTTTAGACCAGTATACAGGCTTTGCTGTATTCTGGGCTGTGTGTAGTTCCTGTGTTGGCCATTGCCTTACTTGGATAGAAGGAAGTTTCTGAGCTCACCAGTGGGAGTGGGGAGCCTTGAGCAGCCTATCTGTCCCTGGGGGAAGTGACCTCAGCACTTGAGCTGTAAATTATTGGTTGCTTTGGACCATTTCTAGCTCTTTTCAAGTTCCCTGTATAAAAATCCACCTCAGGGCGTTTTTTCTGGCTATATACCCAAGCAGAGCTCCACGTGGTCCTGCAGAGGGGTCCTGGCAACAGAGAACTGAAAGAAGCGACCACTTTCCAGATTTAAGTATTTTTTGGCTTTTTTTATCTGCATTGTCCTCTCTGGCTTTCATTTAACTAGCTATAACTGTTTTTGTGTCTATCTGCTGATTTCTGAAGTATCTGCACTTAAAAGTAGCATTTTGGATGACTCTGGTCGATTAATACTGTTTTTTTGTTAATTTAACTGCTGAGGCTGCCCACTAAAGTGTGCTAGCCTGTGTAAATCGATTTTACTGTTTGCTTAATTGCATTTCTGTGTGCTTTCCTGAAAAAACAAAAAACAAAAAAAAAATACTCCTTGTTTTCCCGCCTTTGCTCGACTAGTTTAGACCAGTATACAGGCTTTGCTGTATTCTGGGCTGTGTGTAGTAACTGTGTTGGCCATTGCCTTACTTGGATAGAAGGAAGTTTCTGAGCTCACCAGTAGGAGTGGGAAGCCTTGAGCAGCCTATCTGTCCCTGGGGGAAGTGACCTCAGCACTTGAGCTGCAAATTATTGGTTGCTTTGGACCATTTCTAGCTCTTTTCAAGTTCCCTGTATAAAAATCCGCCTCAGGGCGTTTTTTTCTGGCTATATACCCAAGCAGAGCTCCACGTGGTCCTGCAGAGGGGTCCTGGCAACAGAGAACTGAAAGAAGCGACCACTTTCCAGATTTAAGTATTTTTGGCTTTTTTATCTGCATTGTCCTCTCTGGCTTTCATTTAACTAGCTATAACTGTTTTTGTGTCTATCTGCTGATTTCTGAAGTATCTGCACTTAAAAGTAGCATTTTGGTCGACTCTGGTCGATTAATACTGTTTTTTTTGTTAATTTAACTGCTGAGGCTGCCCACTAAAGTGTGCTAGCCTGTGTAAATCGATTTTACTGTTTGCTTAATTGCATTTCTGTGTGCTTTCCTGAAAAAACAAAAAACAAAAAAAAAAATACTCCTTGTTTTCCCGCCTTTGCTCGACTAGTTAAGACCAGTATACAGGCTTTGCTGTATTCTGGGCTGTGTGTAGTTCCTGTGTTGGCCATTGCCTTACTTGGATAGAAGGAAGTTTCTGAGCTCACCAGTGGGAGTGGGGAGCCTTGAGCAGCCTATCTGTCCCTGGGGGAAATGACCTCAGCACTTGAGCTGTAAATTATTGGTTGCTTTGGACCATTTCTAGCTCTTTTCAGGTTCCCTGTATAAAAATCCACCTCAGGGCGTTTTTGCATGGTTGGGCGCATAGCGCAGCAGCGGTTATACAGGTTTAAACTATTTCTGGCTCCGCCAAGTCTGCTCTTCAATTTTTCACTTAGAAAGCTCTATTCAGTCTATTTAGCTGTATATATTAGCACTTGTTTTTGGGACTTCTAGTCTTAGCAAGCACTCTTATAATAAAGTAAGCACTCTTATACTAAAGTAAGCACTACAGCCATCCACTACCCCCTGTGAATACCCACTTCCTTTAAAGGCACAGCACTCCTTATAATATTCTAGTATGTTGAGTGGTAGACCACTAGCATCCTCTCTTGTTCAGCTGGTTAACCTGGGAATCTTAAGACAATGTTACAATTGTCTCATGTACACAGACAACCCTCTCCTCCTTCCTACTAACACAAATACTTGTGAGAGATGCAACTATATAGCCAGACTGGAGGCTGAACTCTCTCAACTCAGGACTGGCAAGACCAGACAGGAGGAGAAGGTACCCACACCTGAAGCAAAACCGGTCAGACATAAAACCACCACCACTACAAACCAAACACATAAGAACACAAAGACATATTCGGAGGCTCTTATAAAAAACTTACCAAAACAACAGAGGCCTCCAAAGCAGACACCCAGAAATACACCCCCACAAAACGTAACACCTACAACACATACCTCAAGCAACAGGTGTGTCACACAATCACAGCCCCTAAGGCAAAACACTATGCCAGAGACATTAGTAATAGGTGACTCTATAGTCAGACACACCGACGTTCCACTTACCAGACTGAATAAGGAGAGGGTAACGGTGAGCTGCCTATTGGGAGCTAGGATCCGCCACATTACACATGCACTCAGGTCACTCCAAAGCAAGTACAAGTATGATGCAGTCATTGTCCATGCTGGTGTGAATGACCTGAGACGTACCTCCCTGGACTACATGAAAAGAGACATTGAGGAGCTCTCCGATTATGTAGCCCAGACTGGTATGACCCTGACCCTGAGCAGCATCCTGCCTTCACCAAGAATGATGCCTCAGTACAAAGACAAAATGATCAGTTTTAACAATTGGCTTAATCACTGGTGTCATTCTAGGGGGATCCAATGTCTGTCAGCCTGGGATGACATGCTAGACAAGCAGCGTTGCCAAGGGATGGCTTGCACCTGTCACCACTGGGCTTCCGTATACTGGCCAAGGCTCTTGCTACCCCATAGTGCCTTTTTTAGGCAATGCTCTAAAGACAAATCAACCTCTGTAAAAACAAAATGGAAAAAATTAAGGGTAATGCTGCTCAACGCCAGAAGTCTAAATCTCAAGATGCAGGCACTCAAGCACTTCTCAGTATGGAGAACATCGATGTCTGTGCAGTAACTGAAACCTGGTTCAAGGCTCCTGAGAGCACTCCAGCTACCAGGCTATACCTCATATCATGCTTTTCGCCTCAAGTTCCAGGCCGAACCACAAAGGAGGGAGTGTCCATTTTCATAAAGGACACCTACACCTCTCGATTGGTGGCTACCCATGAAGCATCAGAAACCATACAAGTTTTACTCACCATAGGCAAAACTGCCATACAACTGGTTGCATGTTATAGAACACCTCCCAATCCCAGGAATCCCATCAAGCATTCCTGAAAACACTGGAGGATATGAATGTCACACCAAACACCATCATATTGGGTGACCTCAACTACCCCAACATAGACTGGGCCCACTATTCTAGCCCTAACACCCTAGCCCAAAGATTCCTGGAATTCATTAACTCAAATGCTATGGAGCAACTGGTCACTTCTCCTACGAGGAGAGATAATATACTTGACCTGATTATCACAAACATGGGGTCCAAATGCTCCGCACCGGATATAAACCCCTCACTAGTAAGATCTGACCATAAACTGATCACGTTGGATGTACATATCCCACCCCACCCCAGAACAAAAGACTACAGTGAAAATTTTTTCAAAAGCTGACTTTACACTCCTTAAGTCAGAAATGATATCCTTTAAGCCTACTGGGTTAATGGAAACCACATCCCAAAATGCTGAATCCTACACAACAGCCTTCTACGGACATCTCCAAGAATGCATGGATCAAGCAATCCCAACTAAAACCAAGACCCTCTCCACCAAGGAAAACGCCGGTTTGGTGGACCCCTATAAACAAACTGTACAACAAAAGAAGGAAGCTACTGCAGGACAAAGCCAAATCCCACAAGGGAAAGGCTTCCCTGATCAGCACAAGTAAAAACTACGTTCTCTCATAAAACATCTAAAGCCAGCTTTGACAGAAAGATTTATTATGTTCATTTTTCTCATTCAATTACAGTTTATACTAAGAATGTAATACAAACAAGTGAATAATTGTGAAAAAATTTAAAAAAGCATGTATTTATATAATTTCATGCACTTTAACATTTTTAACATTTAAACATCTAAAAAAATGGAAAGAATAAGAAAGGTTTAAAAGTTTTTGTTTTTAAGTGTTTTAATTGTATAATTTTAATTTAATTGAATAATTATGTAGTTTAAAAACAGTATAAAAATGTGTGGCACTGATTATTAAGTATTCTGAAGAAATCTGCTCTTTATCTGGCAGATGAGATGAAAGCTGGGTGGTGTTGGATGTATAAAGCCTTTAAAACGTGTTGGGACGAAGTTTTCATTGGTATTTGGTTGTTGGTTCGAATTCTACTTTATTTGACAGAAAGATTGCCAAGGATACCAAAGACAATCACAAGGCCTTCTTCAATTATGTCAGAACCTTGGGAGGAAATTCTCAGATATGCTCTGAGTTGGTACACAACGACAAAAAATTCACTGACCCTATCGACATTGCCAATATTCTGGCAGATAGGTTCAGTGCAAATTTCTCCCCTCCCTCACCCCCTAAAGATGAAGTAATTATCCCTGCTGAATGTAACCTACCTGTCATCTCAGACATACAGGTGAAATCAGCACTCAACAAAGCAAAAAACACAGCATCTATGGGACCCGATGGTATCCCCGGTTGCGTGTTACGTGAACTTCAAGATGAACTAAACCCGCACCTAAGAACACTATTCAATCTTAGCCTCACTACAGGATATGTACCGGAACACTGGTGCACAGCAACAGTGGTCCCACTCCACAAAGGGGGAAATTCTACTGACCCTGGTAACTACCGCCCCATAAGTCTGACCAGCCTGGTCTGCAAGGCTATGGAAAGAATCATCATGGAACTCATAAATGGCAATATTGGGGATCTGCAGACCCTTGATCCCACCCAGTTCGGTTTTGTAAAAGGCAGATCCTGCCTCTTAAACCTGGTTGACTTCTTCGAGACAGTCACTAATGCCATCGACGAGGGCAAGGCTGTCCACACTGCCTACTTGGACTTGGCTAAAGCCTTTGACACGATACCACACTCTGGCATCATAGACAAGCTCAGCAGCCTAAATGTAAATCCATATGTCACAAGATGGGTAGCAAACTGGCTTAAAAACAGAAACCATAAGGTCAAAATTGCTGGAGCCATGTCAGACTCAAAACCAGTCACAGTGGTGTCCCACAGGGCTCAGTCTTGGGACCACTCTTATTCGGCATTTACTTCTCGGATGTGAAAGCAAATATGGGAGGATTATGGCTGACAAAGTTTGCAGATGACTGCAAACTGGGTGCCATAGTTGATTCACCTGCTGACACACACATCCTACAGAAAGGTCTCACTGAAATGGACAACTGGTGCCGGAATCATGGCCTCAAACTTAACGCCAAAAAATGTATAGTCATCCCTTTTGGGAAAAACAAAGTACCCACAAATTATCACATAGACAATAACCCACTGAGTACAGAAGAAGTAATCAGAGACCTGGGGACTCAAGTCGATAGTGACCTCTCCTTTGACAACCATGTTGCCAAAGTGGTCAGAAAGACATTCTACCTTGCCCATCTCATCATGAAGGGATTCTCATCCAGATCAAAGGAGGTCATTGTACCTCTATATTCCTCCCTTGTCAGGCCCATGATTGAATATAATGCTCCATTTGGGATGTATCTCACCTGGCACATGCAACAACTGGAAAGACCACAGAAGTACCTCACCAAGAGGATCATGGGTCTCAAACATGTGCCTTATCCAGCTAGATTAAAGAAACTCCAGCTCTATTCAGTAGCATACCGCCTGCTCAGAGGTGATTTGTGCCTAACATATAGGGCCATGTCCAACCAAGAACTGATGGACATGCTCCATCTCAAAAAATCCAAATCCACCAGAACCACGCGAGCTAAAGATTTCAACCTCTGCACAAATATGAATAAAACATGCTGGAGAGATAGATTCATAACACAGAGGTTACCCGTACTCTGGAACAAAATCCCAGTTCATGTGAGACAGAGCCCTTCATTGGCACTGTTCAAGAAAAATCTCGATGCCTGGATGGGAGATCGTAAGTTTACCCCGGGAGTCACCTCAGTGTCACTACTAGACAGAGGTATAGTTTACTAAATAATGGGGTCCCACATGTGTCACTACTAGAGAGGCACAACTATATAATACGGGGTGGCGTAAGCCACATTACTGTTGGCTAGGCTTGTAAATGCCCCAGGGCAGATAGCCTAGTAAACTACTATGAAACTATGAAACTATATATATCTATATGGGTCCTAGTCTGAATATTGAAAGTACATTTAATCGAAACGTACTTGAGTGAATTCAGTTTAGCGAAAGTGCATTTGATTGAAAATGCACTTTCTCAAAAAAAAAAAAAAAACCACGCAGTTTGCATGTAGATTTCGTTGTACATCAACATGTAGTGTTGATTGTACAACTAAGCAAACTGTTGCTTAGATAGTGGTACAGTGGGGATAAAGGAATATTCCCTTTTCCCCACAGTAGTGCAATCTCAGAGTGAGAATATTAAAATAGGTGGGTGTGGAGGGTGCAGGGGGGTTTGCCCCCCTGCATAAACGTGAGTAGTGTTCTATTTGTGTAGTTTTTTTTGGTGTGTTTTTTTTTTTGCAAAAGTGCATTTTCGATAAAATGCACTTTCGCGAAAGTGAGTTCGCTCATGTATGTTTCGCTGAAACGTACTTTCGATGTTACAACATAGAGCCATATATGTATATAATGGAAGCAGAAATGGAAGCCATATCTACTGCGTTTGAAAAAAATCACAATAATTCAAGGATATATAATCCGCTCCACCAAAACATCTTTGAAAGTCGGGGGACAGAGTGGGGGGAGTCAAGGATATATGAAGATAGACAACACAGACGGAACATTATGGTAAGTACATACCTTTTTTATCTGATGTTGTCAGTCCTCATTTTATCCTTAATAGATCTGACAGAGTCCCCAGCTACCTAAAATCTTGGGTGGACTCATGGAAAGATATTTCCTGAGCTTCATCAAAACAAAGGATGCTCTTTTCCTAGAGACCAAATCCAATTTATAATGAGTAATAAAGGTATGGGGAAAAGCCCAAGTAGCTGCTGCACAAATATCATCCATTAAAGCTCTAGACTGGAAAACTGCCGAGGAGGCTACAGATCTTGTAAAGTGGGTTTTCATGGACCTAGGCAAGGTTAATTTTTTTTATCATAAATAAATGAAATGCAGTCTTTCAGCCATTTAGCCAGAGTTACCATGCTGACTGGCTTATCCAGTTTTGCACTGGAAAAGGAAACAAATAGTTGATTTTATTTTTGAATGTATTTTGTTCTGTGAAGATAGAAACATAATTGTATATGAACATCAATTAAATGTAAGGAAGATTCCCCTTTGTTGGAAAAATTTGGAAAGAAAACTGGTAAATTAATCAATCGATTGATGTTAGACTCTGAGGCTACCTTGGGTAGAAAGATGGGGTTTGTTCATAAAGAAATTGTATCCTTGTGGAAAATCAGATAAGGGGATTCAGACAACAAGGTCTGAATCTCTGAAATTCTTCTGACAGAGGTAATGGGTACAAAAAACAGTGTCTTTCAAGACAAAAACGTCAGATCCCATTCCACAGAGGGCTCAAAGGGGGAACGTATTATGGCCTATAGTATTACGTTTAGATCCCAAGGGGGTGTCAGATCTTTGAAAAGGGGTTTCAACAAAAGTGTGCCTCTTAGGAATGATTTAAAAAGTCTATGAGAGGCTAAAAAATATATTTCCAAACCATCAATGAAATTAGAAATTGCAGCTAATTGTAATATAATGGTAGAAGGAAAAGCTCTGGCATGAAAAAAAGAGGCTAAAAAGTCTAAAATATGCTCTATAGAAGCCAAAAGGGATTAATATGTTTTTCATGGGCCCAAATGGTAAACCTCTTCCATTTGCTAGAGTATAGTTTATGAGGGAAAAGTTTATGTGCTGACAAAAGGATGTGGCATACTGGGGAGGAAATATTATGACTAACATGTACAGGGAAGGGATATCAACTGGTTAAGAAGACAGAATGATTAAGAGAGAGAGAGAGAGGGAGGGAAACTATCAATGATGATAGTTAAAGAAAATACACCAAAGCCACTGAAACTCGAGAGCACTGGCAAACGTGACCATATCAGAGAAGTGGCAAATGAGATATGAGGTAATTGTGAGAGAGGGATTGTGGGTAAAGGTAAAGCTCGAGAATTTTTGGCTGGTGTGAGCTGTAGTAATGCCCAGTTCGGTTCCAATATTAGAACCAAACCCATCTGTCAAGAATAAAATGAAGATTGACTACATCAGATCAGAAATTTTCTGAAGGGTATGAAGTCTGAAACTCAAATGTCTGTCATTATTTTCTAACTTCTATCCTCAATGATTTGCCATTGATTTGCCAAAAAAAATACGATTTTATGAGAAATAGACCAAAAATATTAGGCAAGAATATGGACATTCTATGAAAATTTATACAGTTGAGAGGTATGTACTGCATCTCAACACAACTCACCCAAGAGTCACCATGGCAGGCATCACTGCAAAAGGCCCACTAAGTCTGCCATCATACAGGGAAATGTCTTAGTCATAAATAGCTCTAGAGTTAGGCATCCACACTCCACACTATCAGACTACACAAGAACAGAGTGACTGTTGTTGGTGTTAAGATCCATGATGTCACAAGGGCCCTAAGGTCTCTTAAACCAGACAAGTACAACTAGGACCTAATGGTGTCCCATGTGGGATTGAATAACCTGGGACACTCCACCCAGTGGGACATGCACATAGACATGATGGAACCTGCTGTGCACATGTTAGAGGCAGTAAAGGCACTTGTCTTGAGTACTACCTTGTCTTCACCAAGAATGATGCCTAGATACCAAGACAAGATAATTGGTTTTAACAATTAGCTAAGTAGTTGGTGTCATTCTAATGGGATCCAGTATGTGTTAACCTGGGATGAGATGGTAGATAACACTTCTTTTTTTTTAACCAGGGGTAGATTACATCTCTCATAATACGGCTTCAGCCTGGGCAGGAGAGAGTTGCTTAAAAGCCACCTAAAGACTTTGCTGCCACTATAGTGCCTTTTTTTAGACAGAGTCTCCCTACTGGACATTCCTACATAGCAAACTCAAACTCAGATTTGGACAATATTATGGTGGCTCTACTCAACACTAGGAGTCTAAATAGAAAAATGCCATAACTTGAGTCCTTCCTGTAACTCAAATGCATTCCTATCTGTGTAGTTACTGAGACATGCTTTAAATGTAATGATAACACTCCTCCTATAACAGGATTTAATACATGTCATGTCTTCAAACCCTTTGGGAACTGCAGGGGAGTATCTGAATTTGTCAGAAAACACCATTACATCATGTGAAGTTACCCACAATCCTAACTTGTAGCTGCTAGAGATCCAAATCACTGTTATTAAGCCCAACAATTATTTCATTGCTAGCAACAGATCCCCATCAATGTCCCCTAAAGATTGTGGAAATGACCTAAATGTCATTGAGAGGTTGCATTACAAACCATTATACCACTGTGTTGCCAGTGAGCAAATTAAATAAACATACAGCCCTTCTTCAGAACAACATATCAGCTCCTTTTCCACAAGATTTTATTGAGGGTACAGTTTTCCTATAATATATTAAAATATTAAATGATCCTGAAAGACTGCTGTGATCTGCATGTACTACTGCCTCGACAGTCTAATAATCATGCATGCTGGAATGTAACTGGGTCAACATCTCAATGCCCTCCTGTCAGTAAATAACACTATATAAAGATATAATACCAATACTAACCATAAGACATTTACCCTCAACTGCTTTAAGTTTTTGAAGACTTTTCCAGGAATTGATGTAAAAAGGTGTTGCTTGTGTAATAATTTTTAACTTAGTAAAAATGCCCAAAGCAGTGGTGATTCTGTGCTAGACCCTACAAAAGGCACAATAGATCTAAGTGGAAAAGTCACTTTTTTTTTTTTTTTTTTTATGAATTTGGGGAATACATTTACTAACACAAGATGTTTCATGGAACAAAACGCAGATGCACACTACTGGCACTTTATTATAATCACTGATTTTAACATTTCTTCCTGGTTTCAAGATCTTTCCTAAATAGTCAAAAGTGCAGCACTGACACATGCTGTGTTCTCCATTTTGCCATCCTTGTTTTTAATGAATGAAAGAAAATAAAATTACATCACATAGACTCATTTAAATATTTTTTCTGTATTTTAGATTCACTGCTAATTTACTAGTAATTTTTCATGAAAGCAACCTGGAATTAGAAAATATTATGAGGGATTTGAATTCAAGTACCATTTTTACTGCTTCACACAACAATAACAAAATTGCTTTTCTAGCTATTGGGATGTTTTTTATAGTGATAACATAAAATATACATGGAAGCTCCACTTTTACTAATAATAACATCCATGCAGGTAATGGCCACCCTTTATGCATAAAGAAGAATGTGATAAAGATCATACTGTGTCCTGGTCAAAGTTTTCTTCAGCTAATGATAAATTCCAGGTTTGTGTAACAGTCACAAAATCTTTTCTTTGATAGGCTTTACCATGTTAATTTTGTTTTGAACATGTTAGAAGAAACAAAGACATGTAAACTAGTTAAGCATTCTTCATTTCCTTCATATTTCTGCTGTGTTAATCTTGAAATAAGTTTCTCTGCAGTTATAATTTTATTTCAGTTATATCATCTATTTTTTTAGATCAGAAAATTAAGACTGTTATAGGGCTTTTAGATCTGAATATGATGAGGGTGGCCGTGGTGGTGCAGTGGTTAGCGTTGCCACCTCATAGTAAGAGGTTCTCTGGTTCAATCCTTGGTTGGGGTGCCTTCAGTGCAGAGTCTGCATGTCCTCCCTGTGGTCATGTGGGTTTCCTCCAGGTGCTTTGGTTTCCTCCCAAAGACATGCTGTAGGTGGATTGGACACTCTAAACTAGCCCTAGGCATGAGTCCATGTGTGTGTCTTCTGTGGAAGGTTGGGTGCTGGGCTGTCAACTTGACACTGTAAAACTCCACTGCCAATTCTGAGCGGACAGGTGACCTGCTGTGGTGACCCCTAACCGGGAAAAGCCAGAAGAAAATAAATAATAATGATCTTAAATGCAGTGCCATTGGTTGGGATAATCGCATTTCATAAATGTTGCATGTACTGACAGTGGGCATTTTAAACATTTCATGCATGCAGTTTTTGTAGTTTATAGTTTAAATACTACCATAGGAAAAGTTGTAGAAAATAGTTAGAATGCATTTTTGGGCTATAAGAGATGTATAAGTAAATTATGGGCTAAATCAAGTATTGTTATTAAGAGGATTCAAAACTTAAATGATTTAGGAAAATAGATGGATGTATTTAACAAAATGCTAAATCCTAACAGTCATGAGTATACATAAAAAACCCACACAAATCAGTCCTGAGCACTCACAAAGAACCCCACACAAATCAGTTCCAAGTATTCATAAAGAATCCCACACAAATCAGTCCTGAGTATTCATGAAGAACTACACATAAATCATTCCTGAGTATTCATGAAGAACCCGACATAAATCAGTTCCAAGTATTCATAAAGAACCCCACCTAAATCATTTCCAAGTATTCATAAAGAACCCCACACAAATCAGTCCCTAGTATTCATAAAGAACAACACAGAAATCAGTCCCAAGTATTCATAAAGAACCCCACATAAATCAGTCCTGAGTAGTCATAAAGAACCCCACATAAATCAGTCCCAGGTATTCATAAAGAACAGCACAAAAATCAGTCCCAAGTATTCATAAAGACCCTAAACAAATCAGTTATGTGTATTCATAAAGAACCCCAAACAAATCAGTCCTGGAGTATTCATAAAGAACCGCACACAATTTTTTTGTGTTAAGGGCTGCACTAAAAAGACAATTTTGGCACAATGTGCTACTAACACATTCAAAGACATGTTAGGTGCAGTTAGGAAAGGCTAATTTACATGTATGAATCACCATTAACTACAGCAAATGCAGATCGCCACTTTCCTGCACTAGTTAACAGTGGCTATGGTGACTTTATGCTTGCACAGGGACCCCCCTTCACTCTCCCACACACAGGCATTCTGTAATCTCCCCAGCACTTTCATCTACCTTGAAGGCTGTGTTCATTACCATGAGTTTTCAGGAGTGGCAGTGCTAATCTATGCATATGAGTGATTCTGTGAATAACTGCACTGCATAAATGCAATACTGCAGGCAGTTCTGCAGAAGAGCATATGGATATTTAGCATATGATACTGTCCCAGGCTGTCTTATTAGCATCTAGCATGGCTACAGATATAGCCCATCACAGTGCAGCATTCCTTCATGTAAAAGCACCATAGTAGGGCTGTCTCTGCATTTAGTAAAGTTACTGTGAGATGTATACCTTGCTTACACCTCATGGTAGCTTTTATGAATTCCCCACAATATTTATCTGCTCTTCTCCCATGTGTTTTGTAGGTAGTCTTGCTGTACTGCTAATGCTGCAAAGCTGTTGTTAATTCACCTTCATTTTTTCACAGAATCCTCATACAGATGTCATTGTAATAGTGAGGGAACTGTGTATGTTGCCTCTAGATCTTGTTGTGATACCTTCTAAGCTGGCAAACAAGGACAATGTTGCAAAGAAAGTGTGAGCAGTTATATTACACATACACAAAAAAGCATGCTAATGTCTCACATAAACATTCAATAACATATGGGAATTAAAAAAAATGATTTAGGCACTATACTTGAAAATAAAGAACTCACATAGCAAATAAAGTTAGATGCAGGACAGCCCACCTGGTCTGAAGAGTCAGTTTAATATTAAAATCATTTTCAAACCATAACTATGAAGTTAATTAATATAACAGTGTTTCTATGTTCTATACCCATTTTACATTCTTCATAGTTATTCTATTTCATAGGTTCATAGGTGTGTACTAGGCTAATGTCCCTGGAGCCGTTACAAGCCTCACCCATAGGATTACCCTGGCATCATGCCGCCCGATGTTAGTTTCCAGTGCCTCTATCAAGTAGAGCCACTGAAGTGATCCCCAAGGTGAACTTTCTATTTCCAATCCACTCATCAAGATTTCTCATGAAGAGGACCAGTGAGGTGCTGTTTCTCATGTATGGGAAGTCTATTCCATAGCATGGGCAGTCTCTATGTATTTCTCTTTTTTCATTACTGGATGAATTATTAACAGACATTTTTTTTATAATTATGCACTGTCAGCTGTGATTTAGTAATCTTTGACAAGTAATCTGAAAGGTTTGTTTTAAATACAGCATTTGTTCAGTTTGATTTAACTTCAGATAAGGTCAAACTGACTTTCTGTTTAGATGAACATGCTTAACCACTTACTTCTTCATAAATTCAGGTGTTTTCCACATTGGGTTTCCTGTTTAATTGTTATCATGTTTCACAGTGGACTTGGGTCTCAAACACAATTTTATGCTTTCAGTTTGATCCCATTGTAAAAGTCATAAGCATATAGAAGAGATATGTTTATCAGTAAAGGCAAGTGCAACAGTCCTTCATAACTACAGAATAAATACAATGCAATTACTTAATGGCTCTGAGCAGTAGCACTACACTGTAACTAACACATCTGTATGCTTCAAAAACATAATCCCCGGGATTCATGAATCTTGCGCCAGGCGCACGCATAGCGTAGGCGTTATAATGCCAAATATGGCCGCCGAGTGATTCCGGTACGATCCAATTCCACGTGCACTACCGGCGTACGCCAGATCTGCGCAGCCCCCAGTGTAGGTATGCAAATCACCCCGTGTGCAGTGTTGCACCATGCAAATGAAGGCATATAGCGATTCATGAGGTGGTGCAGGCATAGCGTAAGCCCACGGAAATGTAAACCAAAAAACACGGTTTACATTTTCCCAAACATAAAATTGGAGCTATGGAACAGGGCCAGACCCAGGTATCACAACGTGAACATATGCCAATGGCGAAATACACAGCCAATGGCATAAGAAAAGATGCATAACACGTAAATAACAACATATAATGTCATGTCCACAGTAACGCACAGCAGAACCGCAGGGCATGTGTGCGGAAGCTGTAACATAAAGAAATAATATAAAAATGTTATAAAATCGCAACGTAATAGAAAGCAGGTTTACAGCATAACACACAATGGTAGGCATGGAACACCACAACCAAGGTGCAAGGGTTGCTAAGGGCTTGCGATAGTGTTCGGCGTGGTAACTATGAATTAGTAGTCAATGCCATGCAAATGAGGCAGATAATACTGAATCGCAAATGTCCCGCCAGAGGAAGGTTGTACCATACGGCACAGCGGTATAACACCGAGGAGTGGCTCAGAGGAGATACATGACATCAGCAGAGGGGTGTGCCACTGTAGCACTAAGCACATTGGAGCATTGCAAATCTGGCCTGTCCGTTGCTAAGCAAAGCTGCAGGATAGGGGTGGGGAGGAATCGTTTAGCTGAGAGCACACATGGTGACCAAAAGCGCATGTGTACGAGGATGAAAAGGTGCCTGAAACCCAGTAATCAGACGCACGCGCCACAAACAATAGCAGAAACAAGAAGGTCAGGGGAAGAAAAGGAAATGCGGAAGTAGGGTAATTGGAGTAATAATGAGCACTCAACACCAATCAACCCACGAAGGCCAATCGACGGCAGCTGACAAGTCCACTTGCAGAAACCTGAAAAACAGGATAGGGGAGGCATGTGAATGCAAAGAAAGGAGGGGAGGTATTGTATTGCAAAGATAGGAGACCTGACACAGCAGAGCAAAGCAAACCAACAGCAGACCGGCAGTAGCACACATAACGCAAGATACGCCAGGTCCAGGAAAGCACAAATGAAAGTAGGCTGCAGGATGCACACCAGAAAATGGTAGGTGCAACACGCAGAAATGTAAAGGGAAGGTCAAGAGGTAATCCACGGCAGGCAAATGTAATTCAACACCAAAGGCACCACAATAGTAGTTCCGGCAGTAAAACACATAACTTAACCTGTAGCTACGAACCTACATACACACCCTATGACATCATCGGTGTTCACAACACAATAGTATAAAGTGTATAAGCACCCAACACACACCTGTGTATTCCCAAACACCACACCATAGGTGTAAACACACGGGGAACTTTTAAAATGTACATGTTGGGAGCTGCCATAGCTGTGATTCATCAGCATGTGTTAGAGACTGACGGTGTTGTGGAGGATGATGCCAACAACGACCGTAGGCCTCGGAGGAGAAGGAGAGTGTTCAGACCAAGGGTAACTTACCAGGGGCTACATGACCTGGAGATAGTAGAGCATTACAGGGTGGACAGGGACATCTTACAGCAAATAGTGGAGCTGTGCCGGCCACGCCTGAGAACCAGAAACAACAGAGGGGAACCCATACCAGTGGACACGAAGGTATGTGTAAGCCTGCGAATACTGGCCACAGGTACCTTTCAAAGGCCAACTGGAGATATAATGGGTATCTCACAGGCATCAGCATCCAGGGTACTACACCACTTCCTGGATGCCATGTTACCAAATGCCAATGAGCAGATATACTTCCCCAGAACTCAGGAGGAGTTGGCCAGCAATATGCGTCACTTCCACCGTGTGGCACAATACCCAGAGGTACTGGGTGCGATAGACTGCACGCACATACAAATCAAGTCACCACCCAGTGAGCAGGGTATGCACTACATAAACCACAAGGGATTCCACTCCATCAACTGCCAGGTTGTGTGCAATGCCCAGGGCATTATCATGGATGTGTGTGCTGGCAGCCCTGGAAGCTACCATGACTCGCATATCTGGCATGCTTCACAGCTGTATCAGGTATTTGTCAGGGGGGACATCCCACATGGCCATCTTGTGGGGGATGCTGGCTATGCACTGGAGCCGTGTATGATGACTCCCATCAGAAATGCACACACACCCATGCAAGAACGCCATAACGAGGCACACGCACAAACCAGAATCATCATAGAGCGTGTGTTCGGGATGCTGAAATCATGGTTCCAGTGCTTGGATACATCTGGTGGAGCCTTGCAGTACTCTCCAGGCACGTGTGCCCACATCGTCATAGTATGTGCCATGCTACATAATATGATCCTGCAGAAGCAGCTGCAGCAGGGACAAAATGGTGAAGGCCCTCATAGCCCACCACAATTGCCAAGGCCAGTACAGGCACAGAGGGATTCAGTCCATGAACACACTGTGCCAGCCCCAGTAGGCAGACGGAGGCGTGCCCAATATGCCTACGCCTTGGCAAAGAGGGAACGTATAGCACATACTCTGACCGTGTAGGCCCCTATGGACTGACACCTCTCCACCTGCACACAAATTAAAATGGATGGCACACAAACATGACCACCTGTAAATTGTAATGTATAGGTGGCCCAATGTGTGACTCCTACATAGGCAGCCCTCAAACATTGTAAACACAACAGCCAGTGCAACACGGAATGCCAACACCTGAACAGTAAATGAGTCTTACAGCATATGGTGGTGCTGTGTGCCTGTCACGTTCCCCACAAGATATATATATATATATATATATATATATATATATATATATATATATATATATATATATATATATATATATATATATATATATATATATATATATATATATATATATATATAGATATATAGATATATATATATATATATATATATATATATATATATATATATATATATATATATATATACACATATGCATATATATAATACAGATAGAAAGGGCAATAGAGGGATATATGGTGATATAGATGGATTCAGCGATATCTGCAAATATGATAGATAGTCCAACGACATTCATAACATCATGGAGGTACAAATAAATAGGATACCGCCAACCATGGAATGTGTAACATACCGACATGCGTAACCACGAGGCTGAAAGACCGATAGAACACAGTACCAGAACAGTACATCCGCGAGTAATAGTATGATGATATGAAGGGACGGTTAGTCACCGCTGACGGTGTCGCGGTCCACGTAGGTACTGTGTTCAACTGTGTCTGTGAGTGCCGTAGTCTGTGTAAGTGTGCGTCGAGGGTGCCGTGTGCGTTTCTGTGTGACTGTAATGTGTGTGTGTGTCCGCAACATGTGTATGTTGGTGCCAAGTCAGAGGCAGACCAGTATGGTAGGTGTGGGTATAGCTAGCCGTATGCATATGGTTACTACCTGTACCACAGTAGGAGGGACATCCCCACCCTGGGCAGGTGTGTCCTGACATAAAACAGTACAAAGGGCAAATGTCCGAGATGGTAGGACATAAATATGTCCCATATATAATGTAACAGCCGTATTTAATAGTTATGCCTGTATGTAAGAAACTTAAATGTTACATGCAATATGATAAGTATCCAAAGTCACACAACAATAGGTATGTAGTGAGGATAAAAGTATGTGCTACCTGTGTACTGACTGTGGTACGTGTTGGCCTGTAAAACCCGCTTTGTGTCCTGCAAATGTCCAACAATGACCATATGATAAGGTGGCAACCCATGGCAAACAGGCTCTTTTAACAACACAACCACAATGACTGCAAATATCTGGGACAGAAATACAAGGGATAGCTGTCACCTACACATATCCCCTGATATATCGCTGCAATTACGGAGGTATACAAGTAGCAAGCTCACCTGCAGATGATATAGAAACCAATTAACAATGGCCCAACGTACAATCCCGTAACATAAGTCTACTAACTGTTAGCTCTCTAATCAGGGACGGAGCCCACACACATATATACGGATTATGTAGAAATGCAAGGCCCACAAACCGTATATGTTACGTACAACCACCGACATCCCCCACACTAGAAACTAAAGCAATACAAACTGTAATAGCAGCACAAACATCCAGTCAGTCAATTACATCTGCAGAACCCTCAACATACCATGTGAGAGACACAATTAAAGGTGACATGCAAAATTGCAGGCGTTGTATAATGGAACAAACAGCCATGTTACAGGTATTGATTGCAATACTCCGTTATCAGACGTTGGGATGACAGGTACACCCACATGTTGAACCAAATACTCTATCTCTCACACACAATCCACGGGGAACATGAATCCAAACTATACTTGTCTCCATGCATAGCAGTTGCAGTTACTCATAACAAAACACAATACAGACCGTCTCCCCGAAGGTAGGGCAAATAGGCAACGCCCAAGTGGAGAATCCAATTATACCCCACTGTCACCGTGTAATTGGCAAATGGAGTAGCTGCACAGCTGATATGCAAGTAATTAGTCACTCAGGAACACCAATTGGCGGGAAGAATCCACATGTTTCAGGTATCGACGTATATAAGGATGACTTGCCAGACATTCAAACCGTATGCTCATACCAAAAAACAGTTGAAACACTGTGAGAGAGATAGAAACGAAACGTCGTAATGACGACAAGGTATGTAGAACGCCCGATATGTAAGGTTATGTATAGCATGATCTGTATTAATTAGTTTTACTGTATGTATAGCCTGGTTTGCATTAATTAAACGTGTCCGCAATGCATAAAGTGGGGATAGGTATTTATGTAGTGATGTCTTGCTGAGCATACTAACGCTTGTAGAATCTGTGCGTCCAGCAGTGGGACACAAGGTACATAGCACAGACACCAGAAGGGATGCTACATGAGGCCATTAAACAGAACAATGCCATACAACCTGCCATCAGTGGTAGGGTATGTCCAACAAGGACGTGCCATAGCAGGGGATAGTATATGTTGATATACTGTCACAGCACGCATGTGTATGGGCAAATAACGTTAATGACATATGTAAGGTGGTCCCGCTGAGCAAGTATGCTTTGCATTATGGGATACTATGTGAAATATGTGTAATGTATAGTATTATAGGTAGATATGACAGATATTCAACACAGCATAACAGGCATATCATGCATACCACAGGTATAGTCTATTGGTATGTACAATAACAGGATACATATGGCCTGTAGGTATGGGGCATAGTAATAGCATGATAGCTAATCTAAATGGAAGGGCTACCAAGTAACCATGCACAAAGGACAAGTAATAGCTGCACAGGTGCATAGTGGGGTACTATGCAGTCTGTCAAGTCCATGTGTAAGCACAACTACAGTGTTCACACTAGTGGCACCTCTCCAGGGTAGTGCCCTGTGAAGAGCAGAGCCAGGTGTCACCTGCACCACTGCACAGTACAGCCACTGCAGTGATCCCAGGCCTACATGTGTCTCCCAACCACCAAGGGAGGTATCACATGAACAGTGCTACTGAGTGTCCCTGCGTGATGTACAGAGGACTTATGTTCCACAGCATGGTGAGTGTCCGGTTTGGGAATGTAACCCAGAAGCACATCCTACTCATTGTGGCATGTGTGCACATATCCATGAGCATGTTGCTCACAGTGGCCTCTGCTTATGTTGCGTATGAGGAGTATATCCATCAATAATGTTGTGGACATGGGCCCTGTCTGATTAGCAGAGATCACCCCTGAGTATGTAGTATGCAAATGTGTACAGATGTGGTGTCCATAGTGCAGCCGCATATTGAAACTGTCGGAGCTCAGTAAACATCATGGCGTGTTAATGTTGTGGCATGTAAAGCTGTAGCTGTTGTGTAAGGTACACCCTAAATGGGGTGGTGTACCCTTGAATGTGTGTAGATGTCTTGAGTTCAGAGTTACAATGGGTGCCTATGTACCAGTTACACACCCAGTACAGATAGGTGTCACCACGTAGGAGGATATCCACGCCACAGTGGCAATACGGTAACCACAGGAGTGGGTGCAACATATGTGTGTACTGCAAACATGTACAATGTGATATGTATGTAGGGGACCACCATCCATGTGATAGTCAGTGGGTGAATGGTGTAATGCAAAGGTGATGTGCATGCACCTTGTGTCATGCAGCTTGATGCCATGATAGTCGTATTATGTATCTGTCACAGCGACATCCGTATGGTTGTAGTCAGTATCAGCTGGTGGAGCAATCATGGTACTTGGTATGTAGGGGTTCTAAAGCTAGGCAGGGAAAGTCCCCTGTGCCAGCCTGTTCCGCAGGGAAGCATATACTTAACATGAGGGGCCCTATGACTGAGGACCGTGGTATGCCAAAGTACCTGACATGTAGTAGGTACTATGTTATGCTGGCCTCACTGTGTGTCCTGTCCATGAGCCATAGCATAACATCCTGAGACACAGGGTACAATGTGCAGGTGGATGTGTATGTTGTCAATACCAGAATGGGGAATGGTGCTGAAAGGCAATGAGAGGACAATGTAGGATGTGTGGACTCCCGTACCATCAGCAACTGCCCTGGTAACTGTATGAAAGGAGTCCACCATGTGTAGGGGCCATGCTCTGGCCTTAACAAGCTCGACCCGGGTGGCAGCAGAGGACGGGAGACCAACAATGTCTCTGAGAATGACGTCCTTGATGATGTGTCCCATAGCCACGCAGAACAGTCCAGTCAGGTGTGTAGGACTATAGTCCCACTCATGCAATGTGGTGCCACCAGTGTGTAAAATGCTGCTGTGTGCCATTCAGGGTCTACAATGTCTGAAACAAGGCTATTACTGAATATGGTGGCCTAGTGGTGAGACATGTAATTCAGAGGTTGGTGGACATCACAGCCTGGGACGTTGGAAGGTGACATGGGGCCAGTGTCCCAGGACACATAGAGTGTAGGTCAGTACTGTGTAGGTGTGACCACAGGGACACCACAATGTTCATGTATGGATTGCGGCCCTGTAGTGAGTGAGAGGGTGTACTGTCAGCATTGAATCCATCCTCCAGCATGTTGCCAACAATACCTGGGTCTGCAATGTTCCTGAGTGACTGTTGTATGTGACAGCAGATGTGGGTGTTGCCATTGAATACTGACATACCACCATAATGCCTGGTGGTACACCCCGGAATGTGTGGCAGTCATGTTTAAGTAGCTAGTCTTGGAGTATGTGATGAGGGACCCTGTGGCTCCACCATGGCTGACCAGTGAGCCACCCCACACATGGGAATGTACACCACTGTGCAACAGCCTACACCTGTTGTTGTACATCATATGTCCGTGGAACATGACCACCAGAGTGGCGTCTGTTATCTGGCTCTGTGTGGAATAGCATGATCCATGCAGTTGTGTACATGCTAATTAAGTGCACTGGGGTATGTGTCAGCATATGTATGTGCATTGTCCATCTGCACGGGTGTCATGATGTTAACAACCGCTGTCAGCAGACGTCTGTAGTAGGTGTTGTAGTACACATGTACTGTGTATGCTGTGATGGGTGTGTTTCCGGGATGTGGCTAACACGGTAGATTAGCATATGTTCGGAATCCACCAATGAGGGGATAACCCCAGGTGTGTAACACCAGTCACATGGTGGTAGTGTTCATGCCAAGGGTAATGTAGGTCTTGGAGGTGGTGTGTATGTGTTGATCCAGCAGAGTGGAGGGTATGACTCATGGATGTGTCGGTACATGAGTGGCTAACCCAGTGAAGTGTGGGGTAGTGTCAGTCACACATCAGTAGTAGCTGAGGCCCACTGTCCACTATACCACCATAGAGGGTATGTTACCCGTGGGGTATGATGTTGACTCTGTCGCTTGTTACAATGTGTATAGCGGTCCCAGACACAGTTAGTTGCACGTGGAGCACCTGTGATGCATTGTGCTAAGCAACATGCCAGGATGTGTGCAAAACATAGTGGGATATGGGAACCCCTCAGCTGTGGGTGTGCCGGTCCAGGTATGTGCCTGGAAGGTATGGTCCGTCTATAACCTGTCATTGCAGGTGTGCTCTGCAGAGCCTACAGGCAGGTCCCAGTCACTGCAGAGATTTTGGAGTGGTGCATTATAAGGTGTGCCTTGCCTGCGTGCGTCACAGGGAAGATGCAAGCAATGTGTCACATGACCCCATGTCGCCAGATGCCAGTTACCGCCCTGCCGGTGACAGTTATTGGAAACTGTGCAGGACAGGCAGTATAGAAGCAGCAAGAGCCTAGCATGTGAGCTGTACTCCCAGGGCCGACAGGTGCAAGTCATCTGTGCCACAGCATTGTGTTTGACCAGGACAGTCTTAGCGGACAGATACCACATGCCTGTGGAATGACAATAGGAGCTTAGGCAACTGTTGCAGTGACACAGTCAGTCACTGTACAGTGGTATCGTGTCCGGACAAATACAAAATGCTCCCCAGGGCTAGGCCCACACCCTCAGGGCTACAAGACTGGTGAGCTATTGCATGTCCCTGCACACGTAGTCTGTGAAGTGGCATCACAGGGCAGTCACACTAACATGGCGAATGACAGACATATCGTACCTGGTGAGGTGTGGCATGGGTGCATAGGTTATGTTGCAGAAGCAGTTACCCGACAGCAAGATGTAAGCGACTAACGCCTTGTGTAGCCTGCTGTGTGGAACTGCAGTGTGACACCCTACAGAGTCAGCTATGACTGGTGTGTTGTGAATGTTATAACACACTATTGGCTGTATGTGGTGGGCACACATGAGTCTGTGGGCTATAAGCTGGTGATGTTGTCTTCCATGATGGGTGCTACCTCTGGTGCCTACAGTGAGTATGGAGACGTACTGCACAGGTTGTCCTCGTAGGTGTGGCCAGTGGTGTAGATTATGTGAGACAATGTGATGGGTGGGGTGTGTTGCGAATGTTACACATCCCCAAATGACTGTCAGGTGCAGTCAGGGTTGGCGACAGCATTACCCCCAGCCACAGCTGCCAGCCTCCTGTCCCCAAAATGAGGAACATTAGCCCTCATATAGTGTGACAAATGGGCGAAACGTGGAACACTTACAACTGGCTTACTAACAGCGTCAACTAGGAAGGGCATATGATGGCTAAAATAGGCTGGTCTTATGTATAAAACAGATATTCCAATGAATTAATATGATTCTCATCTATCTAGCCATGGCTAGCAGGTAAACTATGTACAACAATGAATGTGTGACAGATCCTTCCAATGTGGAACCTTGAGGAACATGCACCTTTAGAACCCCAAATGAGGCACGTTCCCCATAATGAGGTACACCTGAGAGCTATGGGCCCAGCACGGCTGCAGACGCATCCCCACAGGCTGTAGTGCCGTATGTTGGGAAGTGAGCATTGAATGTGTACATGAGACAATTGCTCTATTGCCACATGTACGACATATCCCTCATATAGACAGGCAGTAGCACTGGTATGTGACAGTTGGACATGCCTGCATATACAACCATGTCCCACAGGATATGTGCACGTGTGTACAACAGCTGTCATACCTTAAGCAAGCTGGGAAGTGTAGGACAGCCAGTGTACCTGTGGGAAATGGTGTGGAATGGGCGCTGTAGTAATCAGTAGCTCATGACATGCTCACATGTTCTGAACAAGTGCCTAGCATGACCATACAATACAGATAGGGTGTTGGATAATATCAACCCTCAAAAGGTGATGACAGTCATTTAGGGTGGCACCGCACTATAACCCTGCTGAGTATGGTGTGCATGTCCATGAACCATTAGCACTGTAGATGTTAGCAGTACAGATGTACAAGATAGCACGGATATTTGATTACAAATACCTTTGCATGTCACAGGTGTGTTCCACCAGTGGCCTGTTGACAGACCCACAACTACAAAAGGTGCAAGAGTGACATGTGCACAGCACATCTGTGCCAGATACAGTAGAACAGGGTTAATGTGTTGTACCCCACCCTCATTGTAGCCCATACCACACAGACAAATGTTAGGCATCTGTGTATGTAAGGCTGTGAATGGCCATGACCTATCAGTTTAGCTGTGTCAGTGTTGTGAACAACATACAGAATGGGCTGTGTGTGAGGAGTGTGACATATGTGCACAGTCTGATGGATGATACCAGCAGTGTCACTGCTAGGTGAACATCCCTGTACCCATAAACTGCTACCTAGGCTGTGGTCAACATTATGGACACTGTGTAAGGGATGGTGCTGTGCAGTGCACCCCGACATGGTGACGTCTCCAGGCCCCTTAGGTAGTCATCTGAGGTACCCATGTCATGTCAGGGTGCCATCCATGAGCACGGAAATCACTGGCCAGGCATATACAGCACTGTGGTGACCAATATTGGATCACATACCACCTGTAAGGGGTAATGGCTATGCATGGATGTGCGATAACAGCCTTCACAATCCACACCTCCACTATGCAGCATGCCATCTACCTTGCAGAAGGACATTTGCTACACCATGATGATGGACATGCTACATGTCCATATCCTGATCTATATGACATATGTCATGGACAGCCACCGTCCTAATACTAGGATCACCACAGGCTGGACAGATCCCTGTGCCATATATGTGACATACTCCCGCCATACCATGCAACCCTGTCCATCAAAGCTGCAGATGTCATCCCAGTCATACATGGTGTGATGGCCGCATGGTAGATATACTATCAACTGACTGGATCAGTAATGTGGCACTGATGCAGCTTGCAGTGGCACAATGGCCGTCTGTAACAGTGTGGAAACCGTGCCCACACATGCTATGGTTGATGACCATCCCTGCGAATGTTGTCTGACTATCCATTGTCCCATGTCTATCACATGTGTAATACAGGCGATCCGTGTCAGGATGTTGAACAGTTGTACAGTGCTGTGTAGATGTATATGGCAAAACACATGCATGTACAGGTGTCCATGCGTATGTGTGCATTGTCACTGCTCAAGTCCATTCCGGCTGTGTCTGTGTTGATATGTGACATATACACACTATCCAGGACAACAGTGGTACCGTGGACACATCGAGGCATGTGCAGATAGGTAAGAACACAAGTGCAGGCAAATAGACATGCCCACAGCAAGACAGCATTTACATGGAGTATGAACACTGTAATGAGGGTGACACACATATATGGTGATGATATCCAATGCATAATGGGTGTGACATGTGTGACACAAACACGTCAGTCATGTCAGTGTCATGGTGCTTTGCAAAGATAACTGTGCAGATGCAGTAGATGTCATAGAAATGTATGTGCAGCAGTATCTCTGTACATCTCTGAAGCTGTGACCTGTCACCATCATTATGTTTTGCAGATAATGCCCCGTACACGCCTCCCAGCATACACCCGCCAGGAGGATGATGTCCTCATCCCACAGCTCCATGACAACTATGACTTGTTGTTCAGCCATGTGCCACAGCATGCCCAGCAGTAGGATGACCTGTGGCAGGATCTACCCAGGAGGGTGAACGATGTGGGTGGCCATAACCGCACCTACCAGCAGGTGCGCAGACACTGCATGGACCTGATACGACATGCAAAACAGAGTACCACTGCAATCACCAGGGAACAAGGTGGAACAGGTGGTGGGCCACCAACCCAGCCCCCACTCACACACACCGAGGAGCTACTGGCCAGTCTGGGGACACCCAGGGAACAGCATCCAGAAACACTAGCTGCCATCGTGGAGGTGGATGTCTCCCAACCAATGAGCCTGGAGTTGCCTGGTAAGTCAGTAATGCACATATGGCTATTATATCCCATGTAGTTGCATGTGCCACTGTACATACTGTAAAGTAACAACATATGCCTGGTATGTGGACACACATGCTGCATAGTACAGTATGCTACGTTTTGTATGCACACATGTGCATACTATATGCTATTACACAGGTGAATGTGTGCACATGCACAGTGCAACCTGTGGCTGTCATACAGTCATGGATAATGTTCATACTGGTGTGTCACCCCTATACAGGTACCTCTGGCGTGCCGCACAGACATGGGTCCGTTGCAGGTGAGACTGTCATCAGTATCAGGCGTGTTACAGTGTAGATCTATTTGCCATGTGGCCAGTTAACACTTGCACACCTGATGTTTGTTCCAGTCACAATATGCAGGTCGCACCACCATGCATTCACACACGCCACCCATGTGCAATATATGCAAACATAATGATACACAGACTTGAAACCACAGTACTTGTCATTGTGACACGTGTGGTCAGCTGTGCATACAACAGTGGAGGTGTTCTACAATGGAGGCATATGTAGTATGCATTGGAACAGCATGTGTGGTATGCACACAGTACCACACAGTGAGCTGTGATATGGGCAGCCCACAAGTGTCACCATTGTGTCATATGCCCCTGCATCGGGTGCACACATTGTGATGTGCCACCTGACATGTCCCAGACATGTAGTGTTCTGTCTGCAATATTGTCACACTATCACATGACCTATACCCCACATACCAAAAATACAACCCGTTGTCTGCATAGACCTGTGGAATGTGACATATCTGACATGTATGGGTGTATGTCATATGGGACCACACAGACATGTGGAGAAGATGCCCATCACACACAATTGGCCACCACATGTGCACACATGGCCATGGGGGATGGTCAGAGACATGTAGCCACACAGTACATGGATGTGTATACACCCTGTTGCACATTGTCCACACATGATCCAATTATAGCCTTAGTTGACCGATTATACAGTTGATATGGTACAGTGTACAACCTAAAAGCCTGTGCACAGCTACTGGAGGTGTCACTGAAGTCTACCATATACGATCTGCCGAACATCACGACTGTGTTGCAGTTATGGCTATGCAATGTGTACATATTATGCATTCTACAGCAACATACATGCCTCATGTTGCCATGCAATGGCACAGTGTCTGTACTTCACACTGTATAGCAATGTGGACTGCTAACACTACCCTCCCGTGCTCATGCACATTTGCTAACCATGCATTCTATCTGTAGGGCATACACACAACACTGCAATGTGAAGCCCATTATGATGCTGTACATGTGTCAGGACACCATTGTGTCAAACATGTATGCATGTTAATGCACATGTCAGCAAATTACATGTCAAGGTCACGTCAGACATGTGTACTGTTATCCTGTTCTGGCCCACATGGTGTATCACGGAGATGCATGCATACTACCATGATTGTGTGAACTGCATGGCTACTGATATGACACCTGCTTGCTGTAGTGTGCACCCCAGGGAGGTATGCTTACTAACACTATTAATGTCTGACCTGCATGCCCTCTGCTGTATCGCAGGCATGCTGCATGCCATCTGACAAATCACATGCATGGTGTGTGTGTGTGTGTGTGTGTGTGTGTGTGTGTGTGTGTGTGTGTGTGTGTGTGTGTGTCTGTGTGTCTGTGTGTGTGTCTGTGTGTCTGTGTGTGTGTGTTTCTGTGTCTATTGTACTTTACAGTATTTCTTTGCATTCACAGGTGATGTAGGTGCGTTACCCTCCTGCGGTCCATCTGATGTTAGTGTCCCCACAGATACTAGCGGTGATGAACATATGCATGAGGTACAGGCAGGGTTGTCAGGGGTTGAATCTGTGCCAATGGTTACCATCCCAGCTATGTTCCCCTCTTCCCCACACACAGTTCTGCTGCCAACACATACCGCATCACCGGTGGCCATAGAGGAAGGACAGTCAGCGTCTGTTGGCGTGGAACAGGAATGTGTGGTGGCTACAGAAGGTGTGTCTACACACCATGGTGTCAGTGTAATGACTGCAGATGTGCCACACAGGCATGTGGCCGGTGCTGCTCGTAGGAGGACCTCTGGCAGACATGCACCTGCAGGACAGAGCGCAGCAGCTGGTATCACCAGACGCATATTCCAGACTGTAATGGCGGCACAGGCATGTGCAGAATGGCAGAACAGAGAAGGGCAGAGGCGGCAGAGCACTGCTATCCATACCCTAAATGACAACATCCAGGCATTGGCAAATGCTCAACAGCAGATTGCTAATGTTCTGGATAGGCGGCTAGGTGAAATGGTTGGAATCCTTGACCAAGGCATGGCAATCCGCGAGCGGGAGCTGTCTGTGCTGGAACACCTGGTAGGAATGAGGCGTAGGCCACGTGGACGTAGGCCAGCAACACCACCTAGTGTAGGTCGACGTGACTGTGCCACCTCACATGCCCGCTCCCATAGTGCCAGTAGCAGTAGCACTGCAGCTGCTGCTGTGCTGTCAACACCAGGACACAGCAGGCCACATGGACGTGGCCCTGGACGGTCTCAGCGGGGACACATTTCCAGCGGACATGTGTCGTCGGACAGTAGCCACTCTGTACCTCCACCTGGTAGTGCCCGTGCAACCCCAGGCAGGCACAGGTCACATGGCCGTGGACGGACACAGTGAGCTGTACAACCTGCACTGTACAATCTGGGGCTGTCAATTATACCCCGTGTAGGCATCACAAATGGCAGAACTGTGGACACACATACACGCACACAGCAAACACAACTGTAGGGCTCCACAACATCCACATGCATTCTGCACAGATATGTCCAGTCAACTCACCAGCCCTTACACACACACATGATGTTATCCATTGGTGCAGCCTATGTCCCTGGCAAACATATCACCCTGTGCATATGATGAAGCCTGTGCCGCATCCCTGTCATCCACACCATTGGTGCAGAGTTATGCACAAATATTCTGATGCATAGGGTGAACAGCATAGTGAGAGGTGTATGTAATACCTGTGTATGCATAGTGAGGGATGTGTATGTTGCAGTGGTTGTGTGCAGCCTATGCCCCTGGCAAACATATCACCCTGTGCATATGATGAAGCCTGTGCCGCATCCCTGTCATCCAAACCATCGGTGCAGGGTTATGCACAAATATTCTGATGCACAGGGTGAACAGCATAGTGAGAGGTGTATGTAATACCTGTGTATGCATAGTGAGGGATGTGTATGTTGCAGTGGTTGTGTGTGAATACTGAGTTGTGTATGTGACATAGGTTGTGTACTGTCGACATGCACCAGTCACACCATGTAGTGCAGGTGCAGCATGCATTGTGATGTGTTCACGGTATGTGTCTCGGTTACATTTGTAGCACCATGTTGGTTGTGATACCCTGGTTCCCTCCTATGGTGTACTTGCATGTGCCTACAGGTAGCAGTGTTTGCAGTCCCCCATGTGTAACTGTGGAGTACACACAGGCACGTCTGGCAATATCAGCATGCTACATGTACCCTCATCCTGACTGTTGGACACACAAACATGACACAGATGTCCGCACATGTACTGCACCTGACGCATGTGGTCGGTGCCACAGGCTACACTGGACAGAGACGTGACATACATAGCAGGACACATT
The DNA here is from genome assembly GCF_019279795.1 of Protopterus annectens. Lineage (NCBI taxonomy): Eukaryota > Metazoa > Chordata > Ceratodontiformes > Protopteridae > Protopterus > Protopterus annectens. The sequence continues at coordinate 1,463,875,971 of NC_056743.1, forward strand.
ACAGGTATGGTGACATGGTGCAGGGGTTGTACACAGCGGCCTGGCCAATGATGATGTGAGGTGTCACTTGGTAGCTGGAGGCCACACTGTGCAGCAGTAGGATCCATAACAGTACGTGAACATGGCCGCAGTCACGGGGTGTACACCACTATAATGCACACCCCATAGTGTGCAGCTGGGGACACTTGCCTGTGTGGTCATCACCCTCACAGTACTATGCACCCACATGAAGTGTCACAGAGAAGGGACATGCACAGGTAGCCAGTATGGCTGGTACCTATGGCATCAACAGGGCTGTGCAATGCATCACCATTACGGGTTAGTCAACACGTGGACCAGTGATAATTTCCCACCGTATATTAGCATACACACTCACACCAAGCACCAGACATACATACAGACACACACGCACTGTGGTGACCACACATGTGTATACGGACAGCCGATGTGTGTGATGCACATCACCGGCGAACGTCATGCTTCCCACAGTTCTCTACAATGGTGTACAGGGATGTGTAGCAACTGGGACATATTCCCCGCGATATGTGGCATCCCTGGTCACACATTCGGACACACATGGCAGTGCTGGGAATGATACACCAGCCATATGATGACACGTTTGCTGGACATGCAGCGGTATTGATTGCATTATGTGTACCAACGCTATATCTGGCAAATGTGCTGCTATATACACATGGGAGGTTGTAAGTGTTACAGGTGCCATATGACATATAGTTGTTAACACCTGACCGCTGTGTATGCATTATGTCAGCACCGTCACGTAACAGCGACATAGCGTACAGTTAGCACATGGCATGATAGGATGGTGTGTGACACAACTGTGAGCCACCCCCTGCACACATACATCTAGACAGGTGGTTCACCACGTTATGTACACACATCCCTCCATACGTGCTGTTTGTATGTCACCGTATACAGATGTCAATGATGGGTCTGCATTGCGTCTGCATGTCGTAGGTATGTGTAACTATGTTACGGACATCGGCCACTGCACATGCATGTTTGCTGCATGCACAGTACAGATGTCACATGTGTCTCCTGTTGCCATGTTTGTATGCATTGCTATTGTTGGACATGTGTGCTGACATACATAACACATGGACTGTGGTATGATATCACGGGTGTCACAGGCGACCAGTACAAGGGTATGTGTCCCAGTCAACACTGCTACCCCCCTGTAGTGTGAGCATTCAACAGACATGGGCCCACCTTCAATTCGCATGTGTAGCATTGATTAGGCCAGTGTTATGCACGAGGTACATCAAAGGCCATGTATGTATGTGTTGTGTGTGCAGAACATGCACACATCCACACAATCACATGTATGACATACCCAGACGTGTGTTCATTGGTGTACAGCAACAGTCAGGTGTCACAGCTGTGTAAGGGCCATGGTATGTCTTGAGCCGACCTGTTCATGTATACTGGTATCATTGCAATGCATAACACCTGTTGGATCCCTGTTGGTACGTGTGTACTCTGCACAGCTGGTGTACACCGCTGTACAGCCCAATGGTCATGTGTCACATGGTGTTGTGGGACCGTAAGGCTGTGTAGTGCTGCAGCAACAACATGGTGCTGACTTGACAGCTACAGTGTACACTGCAGTGTGTACATGTGTGACCTGCACCTGTGATAGCTGTGATGGCAGCTGTGTTTGTACAGGTCACTGCATGTGTGACCGCCCTGTGCGTGAGGGCAGTTATACTTTACTGTGCCCTTCTGTGTGTACACTCCATCTGCATGCAAGATTGACCTTTGCAACTGCTAAGTGTGTGAGCATGCCCAGTACGCCATTGTGTAGATGGACACACAGTACATTCCACACTGCGCCCATCCATGATTAGACTCCGTGTGCATGCAAGATGGCCCTTTGCAACAGCTAAGTGTGTGAGCATGCCCAGTACGCTGTTGTGTAGATGGACACACAGTACATTCCACACTGCGCCCCTCCGTGATTAGACTCCGTGTGCATGCAAGATGGCCCTTTGCAACAGCTAAGTGTGTGAGCATGCCCAGTACTCCGTTGTGTAGATAGACACACAGTACATTCCACACTGCGCCCCTCCGTGATTAGACTCCGTGTGCATGCAAGATGGCCCTTTGCAACAGCTAAGTGTGTGAGCATGCCCAGTATGCTGTTGTGTAGATGGGCACACAGTACATTCTACACTGCGCCCCTCCGTGATTAGACTCCGTGTGCATGCAAGATGGCCCTTTGCAACAGCTAAGTGTGTGAGCATGCCCAGTACACCATTGTGTAGATGGACACACAGTACATTCCAAACAGACGTGTGATACTAAGCGTGTGGGCATGGCCATTGACATCCTGTATAGCCATGGTGGTCATCCAAGCACCAGATGTCCAATTTCAATGTCACGATGGATGCCTACATTGAACACACTTGTTGCTCTCTCGAAGGGTGTACTGTCTGTGGTGCATCCCGTATCTATTCAGTGTTGTTGTGCTCCGTAGATATTTAGTTGGCCCGTTGACAGCACTGGTGTGTTTGTGTACGTCTACCTTGGGATGGTAATATGCTTTCAGACCGCTCACTCTCTAAACATTCCCTATCGGCATCTTTGCCTTTGCAGATGATGTCACCCACCTAGAAGTATGCCTCTGAGAGTGCTGTGTTCAGTAATCCCGGTAGCGCGTTCTGTAAATGCGTAATGCTGTAGTGTGTTAGAGTAGGTAGGTGTGTGTTTAACTCCCGGCCCTTCCAAGTGTGTGTGTGTGCGTGTGTTTCCAGCTGCCTGGGGACACAGTAATGCTTTTAGATGCCTCACAACACATACATTCCCTATCGGCGTCTTTGCCTTTGCGGATGATGTCACCCACCTAGAAGTACGCCTCTGAGAGTGCCGTCTTCAGTAATCTCGGTAGCGCATTCTGTAAATGCGTAATGCTGTAGTGTGTTAGAGTAGATAGGTGTGTGTTCAACTCCCGGCCTTTCCAAGTGTGTGTTTGAGTGTGTGCATGCGTTTCCAGCTGCCTGGGGACACAGTAATGCTTTTAGATGCCTCACAACACATACATTCCCTATCGGCGTCTTTGCCTTTGCGGATGATGTCACCCACCTAGAAGTATGCCTCTGAGAGTGCTGTGTTCAGTAATCTTGGTAGCACGTTCTGTAAATGCGTAATGCTGTAGTATGTTAGAGTAGATAGGTGTGTGTTCAACTCCCGGCCTTTCCAAGTGTGTGTTTGAGTGTGTGCATGCGTTTCCAGCTGCCTGGGGACACAGTAATGCTTTTAGATGCCTCACAACACATACATTCCCTATCGGCGTCTTTGCCTTTGCGGATGATGTCACCCACCTAGAAGTATGCCTCTGAGAGTGCTGTGTTCAGTAATCTTGGTAGCACGTTCTGTAAATGCGTAATGCTGTAGTATGTTAGAGTAGGTAGGTGTGTGTTCAACCCCCAGCCCTTCCAAGTGTGTGCGTGTGTTTCCAGCTGCCTGGGGACACAGTAATGCTTTTAGATGCCTCACAACACATACATTCCCTATCACCGTCTTTGCCTTTGCGGATGATGTCACCCACCTAGAAGTATGCCTCTGAGAGTGCTGTGTTCAGTAATTTCGGTAGCGCGTTCTGTAAATGCGTAATGCTGTAGTGTGTTAGAGTAGGTAGGTGTGTGTTCACCTCCCGGCCCTTCCAAGTGTGTGTGTGAGTGTGTGTTTGTTTTTCCAGCTGCCTGGGGACACAGTAATGCTTTTAGATGCCTCACAACACATACATTCCCTATCGGCGTCTTTGCCTTTGCGGATGATGTCACCCACCTAAAAGTATGCCTCTGAGAGTGCTGTGTTCAGTAATCTCGGTAGCGCGTTCTGTAAATGCGTAATGCTGTAGTGTGTTAGAGTAGGTAGGTGTGTGTTCAACTCCCGGCCTTTCCAAGTGTGTGTGTGTGTGTGTGTGTGTGTGTGTGTGTCTCCAGCTGCCTGGGGACACAGTAATGCTTTTAGATGCCTCACAACACATACATTCCCTATCGGCGTCTTTGCCTTTGCAGATGATGTCACCCACCTAGAAGTATGCCTGTGGGAGTGCTGTGTTCAGTAGTCTCGGTAGCGCGTTCTGTAAATGTGTCATGCTGTAGTGTGATAGGGTAGTTAGGTGTAGGTTCGATTCCCAGGCCTGCCAGGTGTGTGTGTGTGTGTGTGTATGCTCCCATCCACCTGGGGACTCAGGTTATGCTTTTAGACGCTTCGCAACACAGATGTATCCTGCTGCCATCTTTGTCTTTGCAGATGTTGACATGCACCTAGTAGAATGCCTGTGTGTCTGCTGTGTTTAGTAGTCTCGGTAGCGTGTTCTGTAAATGCATCATGCTGTAGTGTGATAGGGTAGTCATGTGTAGGTTTGATTACCAGCCCTGCCAAATGTGTGTGTGTGTGTGTGTGTATGTCTGTATCTCTCTCTCTCTATATATATATATATATATAATCTATTTTCTGCCCATAACCCTGCTCTTGCATGGACAGCTGACTGTTTAATGTATCGCATATTTGCATAGCTTTCACATACCAATGGGGTATGTTGCAACTCCCAACATTGTCCATGCAACATCTGTGTTACGGGCGGTGTTACACACCCTTACAGGCGTTTGCTGTATATCTTGGCAGACATCTATCCTTGCTGTACTCCCACTGTACTCGTACACGCCGGAGGCTTCATGTATCATGGCCTAGTTTTGATGTGTGTATGTCTATTTGTGCTGTGTGCATGGCTGTGGGTATGTCCCAGTATCCTCATTTGTAAAGGTGACAGCCCTAAAGGTTTTTCATGTAGACTGCTGTGTCATTTGACATGTCAGCACATACCTGCGGACAGTACTGCATGTCCTACTGCAGCGCATTTCATACCTTCTGCGTTATCTTGTAGTCGATATTGCTGTTTCCTCACACATGTATCTGTTTCTGTTCATACCACTCCACCTCCTAGAGCAAGTTGCTGGACAAGGCCTTATCTGATAGTGGGACACATAGGGGCAGTATTGACATGTTGCTCTTACAAACGTAAGTAGTTGACACAATAATAGGTTTTGCATTAGTATGGCTTTTCTGTCGGATTTGGTGTCTTACGCACATGTTTGTCATTATTTCATGTCTTCAGTTATCATGGAAGTGCCAGAATGTTACTGTTACGTGGAACACACCAAACATATGAGGCAGAACTCTGCATATTCATCGTAAATCTGTACAGTTGCGGAGTATGTGTCTGTAACAAAATATCAACTTTCTGACACGAATACACACTCTGTATGGCGGCATCAGAGGCCACATGCCATTACATTTATATTGCAGGACACACCCACCCAGACAGTTGTATTCCTCACACAGGCCAACAGCTGCTTATCCACACTAGATGGTCTATCATTTACCATATGTGTGCACCGGTATTTGCGCTTTCCGTCAGTGGCAGAGCTCACGTACGTGTCTGGGGGACTGGACATTGTTACGGTGACACTGCAAGACACCGTGAGGGACACATTACGTTTTTGTCTATTAACCTTCCACATTGACTTTCACAGGGCATACGTTGTCATTCACATTTGTCGGTGTACATGCGTGTGACTTGTACATGTTTTCTCATTTGTCCTGATGTCTTTCTTCTCACCTGTCCACCTAGTATCACTAGTTCTGTACATGTATTTTGGACAGGTTACCTTCATACCCCTAACCTGTACACATTATGGGTAAACGCCCTGACGTCTGACCTTGTTACATTTGTCATAGTGATGTGCCTTTCTGGTAAATTGCTGACAAGGCATTACGGTAGATAATAGTGACTGACATTTCCATTACATGATTAGTAACACTCATAGCATCCATATTCATGGGTACGCCAGTATTCTCACAATGTTCTGACTTTGTCTGGGGTATATCTAATATAGTCCCTATTTGTATTTCATGTACTATGCCTTAGTGCAGCTGTGTTATTCTGACAGTTTGCCAGTTATGGGTACCATCTTGGTCGTACGCATGTCCATCCATGATAATCGCCTACATGACACTGATATAGGGCCCTACATATTGTCAAAATGGTTTCCGCAATATCCAGTGGATGGTTTGCCCCATTATTGAGAATATAGGCGTGTGCTATACCCACATCACTCCCACGGGGCGGGCCTACGAAATCCCTGCCAAACAACACCTAGGCCCATTTCTGCATAACCATAATTCCCATACCTGACTACCCTCTACAGTACCCATTACATATGTTTAATGTGTGCGTTACTGAAGTGTGGAGACACTTATATGCACTCCCCACTCTCCGGATATCAGTTTGTACGTCATACATTCTATCGACACATGTGTCATCACTCTTGCACCTGATACTGTTGCATGTACAGCTATTTCGTATTTGCTGCGGTCACTTCTTTTGCGTCAATGTCGGTTGACACTACATATGATTCAATTTATGGAGTCCTGCAATGGACAGCTATCTGCATGTTTAAAGTGTAGAACTTGCTGGACTGTCACTTTCTGGCCAATGTTTTTGAATGCTGTGGTTTATTCACCTTTCCTGCATGTCTGTTTGTCTACCCATATTAGATATAACGTCGCCTATTTATGTACATATGTCATATCTACGGGACATAAGTCTGTTGTGTATACATATATACATGTACAATCCTCATTTCATAACTTGCTTTGGTTTACGTCTGTGGATTATGTGTATACACATATATCTATATCCATACCATACCTTTCCACTATACAGATTGTCGCAGAGTGTACAGCTGCTTGCCCCTTTATCTTTGCTGTGTTTTACATACACCTGTGTCTATCTGGCAATGTAGTGGCATTTCATTTGAGACTTACTGTGGGGATTTCTGGCAAGCAGTTCAGGTTACGACTGCATACCCTTCAGAGAATCCATGCTACTGGCACACCCGTTATTCTATCCACTTTCTATGTTTGTTCTGGCACATATCTGGGGTTTGTCCCTATTTGTACCGGTAGTTTGCATGGCTTCGTCCGGTTTCATACTTTACGAGGTTAACAGATTTGAGCCATGTATAACTAACGTGGGGGAAACAGCATTCATTTACTATGCTGTGAGCGGATCACACACGCACAGGCGCACTTGCATTTCCTTATTGTGGGTTACGCGCGGGCGAGCATACATATCCTTATTGTGGGTTACATATGTTTACTAAGTCTTTGTGCTTACGTGGGCTTTATTACTTGTGACAGTACCAATAATTATCTGTAATCCGGTTAACGGACGTTTGCTAAACACACGTTCACCTTTACATATTTAACTGTCTGTACAGCACAGATGCATTCATTACACTTTCACATTATATGTGCTGTAGTCGTTGTTCAACCGGGACTGCATTCACGTTGGCCGGATGCTGTAACCAGTACACGTTTGGTGTTCTGACTTATTTATATGCATACCCATAGTACATAGCTACATTAACATATGCCTCACCGCTTCACTTACGTCACAGGCATCCATTCTTCTGCTGGGAAAAATGCAGTACTACATGTTACACATTCCCTATTCCCTATTCCCTACTGCTCTGGACCCAAGCTGCATATTTCATCACTGCAGGGATATTCAGAACCCAAAGGCTTATATTCCTGAGACATACAGGTCTTTAATTGTCAGGGTGTTCATGTGGTGATCTGGGTTTAGGCTTGTCCGACTGGTGAACGGAACTGCCCTGACCGTGTTCAAATGTCAGACAAAGCACATGGACAGGGATTGTCCATTTTAAACATTTAATCTGTTTACAGACACAGGTGTTTGGGCACCTGTCAGCAGCTTATGATGTTGGCAATACATAATATGGGTGGGGTGGTTACGATACATAATCCACGGTGAGTGGTGTTCCCATTCACATTTGACTATTTCCTGTATTCATTCTTACAAGGGTTATTATTTTGCACATGATGTAACTATGAATTAACTACGGGTATGCAGTAGTACAGTCAACATATGTGACGGTTTGTTACAGTATATATGTACGGACCTCTGTAATACTGGGGACTACCCCACATCCTTCACAACATTTCCTGCTTATGTACATACTATTATTCAGTGAACTTTCAAAGCTTGTGAGAGCAGTAATTACATCTGTCCCTATTTGTCCACCCATCCTTTTAGGCTTTGTCCAGGTTTTGTTGCTGTAATAGGTTGAAAGGTGGTGTCGGTATGTGATTGAGTTGAATATATACTGTCGATAATTCAGTGGGGAGTAGGGTTACCACTTGTTCCTCTTTGCGAGGGGAGGACCCACTTTGGATAGTTGTGTCCTGCGATGACACGTAAGACATGGCAAATGTCCTGTGATTTTAAGACAATAATATATTTCTTATTTTCTGTACTAGTTGCATGATACAGGTATTTTGTATCTGGTACACATAACTATTATTTGGGATAGCATAAGCTATTTAAATGCTATGGCATAAGCTTTTATCTTGGCATACACGTGTAATTCTGTCCTTTGCACTGGCTGGGGGTATGTTTTATCCTGTAAATTCTCACATTTCTACAAGGGATGTCCCACCTTGGCCATCTGAACAGGTGGCAACCCTAGTGGGGTGACCTGCATGGTGGACAGCTGTTCCATCCTGCGTAGTATGAATTGCATGTCTGTGTAGAAACTGAACAGTACCGTGACTACACATACATGTTTTGTCCAGATGTGTACAGTAATGGACACCGTGGCGTGTAAACAACTCTGAGGTTTCAACAGGTTACTTATCCCACGCGGGATGTACACACATTTTGCCGTAACATTAACGCACGGGCATTTGGATTTACGTACCTGTGATGGGATGTTTATAATCGTGGGTTACATATTTGCAATCCGGACACTGCCTAGGACGATACTTCCTACTACATATGGGGAATACTCGCTATGTGCAGGTGTACGGATGCGCAAGGCTAGTAGCTGGATTTGGTGGACATTCGGACATGGGTGCGGGTTATGTGCTATACTGGGGTTGTTGCGTATTGCATTTGCATGCATGGGTTCTACTTTTGGATATCCCGGTTCCGCATATAGCATCCTATGTGTATGTGACGGTTACGTTCCTGTTCATGTGTATAGCACATTTTAATATACATATGTTTGTGTGTGTTTGGTATACAATTTGGACTGTCAGGTTTCTTTACGGTTGTTATATAGCCACAACTGCCCTGCTGTGTACTATCACTACCACTGTGGGACTGCTGGTGACCATACCCATGGGGCTAGACATGTGTATTGGTGGCGCGCTGACATGATGCGCTTCACTTCCACTGGGTATAACTTCTGACAGTGCAGTACATTACGGACACACGATTTTAAATATCATTTGTTCCATGGACGGAAACTTATATTATGTTGCGTGCATTTCTGTTTGGTTCTCCATTTTGTGTGGCCAGGAACTGTCTTGCATGCTTTGCATACGTTTCATTATCCACGGACACTGATAGGTGCGATTACTATTGCAGGCAGGCTATAATATTCAGCAGTTTAGGTTGCTCATCGCCAGCCAACATTGACACGCCTCCGGGCGCAGCTTAGTAACGCCCCATGCACTCGCGCACGTGTCCTATGCACATGGATGTGGTAGCGGTGCACCTTCATTAATATGCATATGGCACTACTACACCATTTATACGCCGCACAGCCGGCGCAGGCCTTACACCGGCCTTGCGCCGAGCTTCATGAATCCGGGGGAATGTGAACAGTTGTGCACTAATGTGAAAGTGCAAACAGAAGTTAGACACTGTAATGTATTTACCTTTATATGGTCTAGTATTTTGCTGTATGCTCAATACACAACATGAACAAGGAACACTAACTCCAATATTCAATAATTTATCGCTGAATTCGACATTAACATACATGGGGTTGATGCCATAAGTTATGAATTACCTTCATTAGTACTGAATGCACAGTATCTGTGGCCTGTGGCTGCATCAAGGTGACAAATAATGCAGAGCAATCAACTGCAGGCATTTGTAGGATGTCAGGAACCACATGTGTTCACAAACAATCACAACTGGTCTGGTCACATATACATCTGACATAGTAATGCATGTCATGTATTCTTTGTATGGTGAGAATGTCACCTACAGAGAACATCACAGTTTCACCATAGCATTTGCATGCAGTCACTGACACTGGATAAAGCATTTCAGCTGTACTCCTTGAATACACAGAGGGACCAATCTGGTCACAGTGGGATACTTTGGTTATGCTGCACCTTTCTACATCCATTCATGACTGTCTGTGTAATTCCTGTCCCTTTTTCAGGCAAATTAACGTTTGGTAAGGCCTGCCTGCTAAACTATGTCAGTGGACTTGGATCATGAGAATTGGCACCCAGGGCTGTCATCGCCAAAATTACGTGTCGTATAGGAAACTTGTTGATTTTAAGGCATGATGGTAGCAGGTGGGAAATGTCTCACTACAGGCATCAATAAGTATTACCTTTTTATTACTTTAATTGCAGTAATGTGTTAAATACATGAGACCACTCGGCTTTAGAGCATCCTTTCCGCAGCAGATCTTATCTTTTCTTGTTCTCCAATGTGCTGCATACATTGTAGCAGTTGTGTGGGTGTTTACAATACCTTTGTGCAAATGACTGTCACTGTCACCGTTTTGTGCTCTCAACACCTTTGTTCTCCTTACAGAATGCTGTGACATGACTAAGCATGCTAATGCTCTTTTAGCATATTATATTATGTTTAGTCACTTACCATACTTGCTAGTTAAACAAATATGGGAAGGCACATTGCCATTCTCCATGGTTGCTTATTACTATTTCTACCAACATTGTTTACAGACCTGACCAGGACATTTTCAAACAGACCACACACCTGTGCTACTGTTTGTAATGTGACAGTAACACAGTAATATATATTGGCACACTGGCACGGCCACTGTTGGCTATTGCTGACATACCTACCACATGAAACTGTAAAATGGCACAAAATGTGACATCATCCACATTTGATGTGATTTTTGAATTATACTCTGAAAATCCAAATCAGAAAGCAGAATTACAGATCTTTAATCTCTGTAGACTACAGATATACTTTTAAAATGGTAACTACATTGTTGAAATATTTTTATTTTTTGCACTGTATTAATGTGCATGTGATACCATATTTCTGTTAGATTACTAAATGTACCCATAATCCCCCTTTCCTTAGTGCACTGAACAGTGGCAGATGTGGGACTTCTGATATTTCCAATCATCATCACCATCATCAAAATCCCTCTTAATATCAACCTTTACAACTTTTCACAGCTTATCAACTCCACAACATACCCCTCTAAAAACCTCTCTAACAGCAGCATTCTAGACTGGATTCTAGTCTCTCACCTCCACTATTTCTCTGACAGTGGTACTCTACCTGATCCCCTTAGTGACCACATACCCATCTTCACACATTGACTCCCATTACTCCTGGACCGCACCCATAATTGTATTACTATCTGTAACCAAAAAAACTTTGATCCAACAAGCTTCTCAAAGTCTCTAAAATCCATAAATTGGAACTACCTAAAAACATTATCTCTAGATAACGCAGTTGCCCACTTCAACTCAATATTCCTAAAAATACTTGATTCTCATGCACCCTTAAGGACTAAAATAATTAAAACTAAAACAGCCCCCTGGCTATCCAAAAATACACTAGCATCCATGTGACACAGAGATAAAGTCTGGGCACATTACCAGAAAAACAGATCCCCCCTAGTCCAAAATGAATATAAAATTCGTCATAATTTCCATTCGACAAAATTACTTCTCCACACTCCAAAATAGCAATAAATCAAACCCCCAGAAATTCTGGAAAGGTATCTCTACTCTCCTCAACCCTAGCAAACAAAATACCCCTACCCCACACCCAAACGCTCCTGACCTAGATCTGGCTACACAATTTAATTCCTTTTTCATTGAATCCATTTCCAAATTAACATCATCTTTCTCTAACACCACTACACTCTCAAATACTCCCCCACCCTCTCTCCCCAGCACTCCACCCGGCACCGCCACTACTCCCACATCTCCATTTACTAACTCTTCTCCCTCTACATCTTCTCCTACTCTAACTACTTCATTATCTTCATCTGCCCCTAACCCCCCCCCTCACAGTCTCCCTCTTTCTCATTAAAACCTATACCCACTTCCACTATAAAGAAACTCCTTCTGAAACTGAAGCCATGTACTAATGCTCCTGATAACATCCCTTCTTACTTTCTTAGCATAGCTGCTGATGCAATTGCCTACCCTATTAGCATTTTAATCAACTGCTCTATCCTAGAAAGTACAGTACCCCAAATCTGGAAAAAGACCTGCATCATCACTTTGCACAAAGGGGTCAACAATAACAATGTTACTAATTTCTGCCCCATTGCTATCCTGTCTCCCATCTCTAAAATCTTAGAAAAATGTATTCATCTTCAACTCCTTCCTTACCTTTTAGAAAATCACCTACTAACTCCCACAAAACATGGATTCAGACCTAATCACAGCACTATGACTGCCCTCCTCTCCCTCCTTGAAACTGTTAACAAAGCACGCGACTCTGGCCAAATTGTTTCTACCCTACTACTCGACCTCTCTAAGGTCTTTGACACTATCTCTCATAACCTGCTACTAACCAAACTCGCAAGACTTAACCTATCTCCCTACTCCTTGGACTGGTTCTCCAACTACTTATCTAACAGATATCAAGCAGTAATATGGAAAAAGGCCACCTCCTAATTTCTAAACACCCCTACTGGGGTACCCCAGGGGTCCATACTGGGTCCCCTTCTCTTTAATATATTTATAAATGATTTCCGCAACTCTATCCCATTCTCAGACATCATCCAATATGCAGATGATTCCACTATTATATGCTCTGCCTCTTCTATCCCCTCACTCCTAAAATTGACCCAAGAGGCTTTCACAACCACTGATCAGTGGATGAAAAGAAATAACCTTGCTCTCAATGCCTCCAAAACCAAATAAATGCTATTTCCCCCCTCTAAAGCTGTCTCTTTCGACACAAACACATTCTCTATCACTAGTCAAAATAATTCATCTCTGGAACTAGTGTCAGAGACCAAGCTACTTGGGGTCCAAATTGATAACCAACTCAAATTTAACTCTCACCTACAGCTAAATATAAAAAAAAACACCAAAAACTTGGTATGCTGTACCGGCAAAATAAATACCTCACACCTGCTGCCAAAATCATTCTCTCTACTTCATTTCTTATCCCCTCCCTTCTCTGTGGAGCCCACTCCTAACTAATCTACAGTCCTCACTAAAAAGCCAACTTTCCTCTTGCTATAACAAAATTGCCAAGTTTGCTACCAACCACAAGTCCTCCTCACACCACTGTTCCTCTCTCCATATACTAAAATGGCTAGAGCTTCCCAACTATCTCACATACACTCAACTGACTCTTGCTCACAAACTCATTTTCAACTCCTCTCTCTGTCCCTCCCTTTCATCAGCTTTTAAAATGCACCTTCCTGATAGAATATTGAGGTCCAACAATCAAAATATATTAGAAATATATAAACCCACTCGTCCCCAGGGAAAAATCTTCTATGTTTTGTCCTTGCCCGCCTTTGGAACTCTCTACCATCATCCATCTGCACCACCCCCAACCACTTTATTTTTAAAATATCTCTTCATTCCCACCTAGTATCCAAGTGGGAATGCACTTGCTCCCACCCCACATAGCTAATTTACTTGCAATTGCCATCTTCCTTCTTTGCCTTGATTCCTTGTGCATTATTCCTGATTATTTACCCATAACTAATATACATTATCATTTCATATTATAGGGAAAACTGCACTAAGCCACACCTCCTAAGTGCTTCCTTCATAAATTTCTGTTATTTCTCAGAAGTTTCATTCAGTATTTCAGAATATGATACAAACTCAAAATATTTTTTCATGCAATATTCTTTACTATCTATAATCTATTAATTTTATCTATTGTTCTTTCATAGTTATTTCTTCTCTATTTACTTGAAATTGTTTTCTGGTGTCAAAATATTTTGATTATAATATAATTTGTAATTTGTTATAGTTTTGTATAACTAGTATGAATTACTTTTTTGTAACATACTTAGTTCTGGAGCTTTTCTCCCCAGGACTCTATTGAAAATGGGTTATTTTTGGCCCAATGGACTATCCTGGTAAACCAACTGCAAATAAATAAATAAAAATAAAATCATGCCTGGTAGCTATCTGCCATATTTTTTGTTCTGCCTCGTAACACATCATTTTCCACTTGGAAAAAGTACTTTACTCACACATGAATTATAGCATGAATCGATCCACTTTTTACAGAACAGCTTGTCATAGTAAGGCAGTACACATGCTATTCAGTCATGGATCATTTTGTTATATTTATATAGCTATTATAGACTCACATATTATTTGTTGTATGCTTACATCACAATTGTTTTAGGCAATCTTTACAAGTTTGCTTAGTTTGCTTTTAGAAAAGTTTTTGAAATACAGGGTTGGGTTGCTTATGATTAGTAAGTTGTCTGGAGAAGATGAGACAATGATGTAAATAGTTAACATTATCATATGAGTAACATCTGATATTGTACACAGGGACATCACTGAAGAAGTTCACAGATCTGTCATAATGACAGTCTGCAGGATTCACGAAGCCTCCGTGTAAGAGTTAGCAAGTCTTACACGGAGGCTGCAGTTAAACGGGTGATGTCAGCATGCCATGCATATTCATGAGGGCACGCTGAATCATACCCTAGGTTAACACGGTCCATGTAGCAATGTTGGGGGCGTGTTCGCATGGTGAGACCTGCAAAGGGACACGCCCCCAGAAGAATCACAGTCCCAAAAGAAAACTCCCACGAGCGAGTCCGCGGAAATGTCAAGAAACACAACAGCACACATGCCCCTACAGACTATTAACCCAACTGAAATGTAAAACGTAAAAATGAACAGTTTAATTTTTTTTTAATTTCAAAAATGTTTGCCCGTAATTGCGCTCATTTGCATGGGTGTGCCCTTCGCTCAGCCACAGTTAGCAGTCATTGAAAAAGCATATAAGCTCTAAATATGCAAAACAAGCCAAGTAGTAATAGCATAGCGGTAGAGACGTCGGCCAAAGAGGAGGCAGTCACTGTTCGAGCCCCAACAACATCATGTTTTATTTTTAGTGAAATAAGCACAAAACAATCCCCTGACATATATGTATATATATATATATATATATATATATATATATATATATATATATATATATATATACAATTATAATTTAAGTAAAATGCAATGAAATGGGACATGTTTTATGAAGAACTCTGACACAATAAAAAAATAAAATATTTTGTAAGTGCCCATAGCTGAGCAGTGCTCTAACAAGCTGAGTATGTTTGCCCACAGGTGACCAGTGGTTTAACAGGTGTAATAGTAGTGCCCGGAGTTGAGCAGTGCTTTAACACGCTGAAAGTGTGTGCCCGTAGTTGCGCAACATTTCTCACAGTGTAATATGCGTGCTCACAGCCAAATAACGCATTAACCAACGTAACCCATTTGCGCGTAGCTGCCCAGCGCGCCAACCGGCTTACTGGCGGGCAACATTGAGCAACCTGTATCAAAGCCGCCTTTAAACAGACACACCTCCTAGCCTGTCTAGAAAGTAGTAAAATAAAAAAAAAGCAATTCCCAGGCTCGAACCCAGGATACTGTGCATCATAGTCAAAGTACCAAAACACTAAGCCATGACAGCTGTACTGAAATATGCAGTATTAGCATATATATAGGAATGAATGGAAATAGAAGCATGACAAAGCAGGTTTTGTGAAGCTGATGCAATTCCAAAATGGCCAATCACAGATAAGTGTGGGAAAAACAGCATATATAAGCCCCATAGGCGGGAATACAGAGCATAACTGATTGTGGTACCTATTTGCAGTCAGGATGGCAGGTGTAGGAGAGGGTAGTCGCTTTCGATCACAGAGGTGGGGTGTTGAGGAGCCCAAATACATGGTTTGGCTCCTAGTCCACGATCATGAGGCTCAACTCATGCAGTGCCAGGTTCTGTGGGGTGCATATAAGGCAGAGGCGTGGAACCGGTTGGCACATGATCTTACCAGTGCCACAGGCATACCAAGGACTGGTGAACAGGTCCGTCATCACCATGTGGACCTGAAGAGACGGAAGCAGGACCAACTGAACCGTTGGATCCAGGAGGCCCAGCAAATGCCCAACGCCCCACTACTGAGTAAGTATCCATGTAATTATGTTTGTAAGGAATTATCCTAGCTGATATTATGGAGATGTATGTTCCAATATTACTTCATTTATATTACAGCTGCAGGTGTGCGTTCCGCCAATTGGCGAGCCTATGGTGATAGGCTGGAGCGGTTGCGCCACCAGGCAGGTTAGTAATTATATTCCTGTAATTGTTATACAATATAAGTGAGACAGCTTGTAAAAGAGGTCAGTGTAGTCACATATTAATAAAGTTCAAATAACACTAGAAGAAAGATTTTGCTAGTACTGTATGATTAGATAAGTGATGCAGCCTGTAATCCAGAAATAAAAAGTAAACAAGTCTGAAATAGTGATTACCCACCTGAAGTGTAATATCAGATAACCTGCAGCAGCCTGAAAATCAGTGGTAAACAAGCTAAAGTTAATAGACATGTGTCAAATACATCCCCTTAGAAAATCTGCCATATGAAACAAGTGAGTCTGTTGGAAAGGATTGTTGTAATCAGGTATGACATGTTAATAACGCCTAGAATAAAGTACCAACTTGAATTGTAAAAATAAAACAAGTGAGTGTGAGAAAGAGGTATGAATCGACCAAGAAAGCTGTTATAACTTCTGAATAAAGTATACTGCAGTCAGTACATAATGAAATGAATGAGACAGCCACAACCAAAAAGTGAAATGTTTGAAATAAAGTACTGAAGCTAGAATGTGTCTGTCCCACAATTTGTATATGTTGCTGTACCCTTGCAATATGGAGATAGTATGGTTGTATGAAATAATGAACATCCACAGTTGTCTAGAGCCATATAAATGAAATGTAGCAGGATGCTGTACCTGAACATAGCCAGATATGAAATGTGTATGAATAAAAATGCAATGTATGTTAATGTATCAGTAACAGTCCCATCACCAACATTCCTAAGGTTACATATAGGAAACTGTACTAAGACCTGTAGGGTGTATATATCTGCATCTACTAGAGATGTACAGCATATGTATATGTAGTTGAAGTTGTTAATGAAATATTTCTTCACTCTACCCTATATTCGCAAATAATGCCATTCCACAACAAACTGGGTATGTGTATTCACAATCAATTCCTATGGACATTTGTCCTGTTTCAAACATATTTGCATGTACATTGCTGCATGTGCCCTGTTCACATATCCAAACCTGATGGCCTGTTGCCATCAATCGACCCTGCATGCTGTTGGATTGTGTACTGTTGTTCAAAATATGCATGTGTTATGCTTGCTGATCAGTGTTTGGAATTCATGGGTGTTTGGTTAATGGGAATACTGATGCATGCTGTTACAACTAATTTTGAATGGTATTGTTTGTTACTAACCCAAAATGTCATAAAATATTTCTAAACATAGGACAACAGGGAAGGCGGGTTCCAGCGGACCCACCTCTCCCACCTCAGCTGGCGAGTGCACCTGGCACTAGTGTCCAGGCCAGAACCTCCTCTGGTGGCCCTGTGCCACCTTCAGGTGGAAGCGCTGCAGGGGATGGGGCTCGTCCCCCCTCTGCAAGCGCGGCCGGAGGAGACCATCCACTCACCCTCCAAAGTGTCCGGTCTGTGGTGCGTAGCGAGATCAGGCATTCTGTGCTTGAGCCCCTATGCCAGCTTGAGGCTTGGGTGGCACAACTCACGGGTGTCCCTGCTGCCCATCCTACACAGCCCCCAGCACAGCCCCATCCTGGGCTGTGAAGGCACAGTGGCAACTGCCCATGGGTGGGGATCTCAGTTCCACTGTTGCCATCTGTGGGCTCATGGGCTCGCGATATCCAAACATCCGTCCCCGTCACTTGTGTCCCCCCCCCACAGGTGTCATACTCCGCCCCTGTATGCGTCTTGTTTGTCTTGTCTGCTAACCTCCCCTACCTACCTCCCCAAATATACCTACTTCCTGTACCTCACATTCCACTCTCACCTGAAAAAAAAAAAAGGGCACTCTGTTCGCGCAAAAAAAATACGTCCCATACATAGCTGCCCATTTTGCAGACATGTCTGCTGGACATGTGAAGTGGTAATTACAGTTGGCTGTACAACATATTTTGTTGTCCTCACCCCTCTCTCAGGGGTGGAAGATTTCAAA
Organism: Protopterus annectens; assembly: GCF_019279795.1. NCBI lineage: Eukaryota > Metazoa > Chordata > Ceratodontiformes > Protopteridae > Protopterus > Protopterus annectens. The sequence continues at coordinate 1,463,894,324 of NC_056743.1, forward strand.
TTTCACACCAAATTACAGACATATGCACAGCTGTTGCTGATAAAGAAATGGGCAGCTATGGGCCTTTCCTACATCCTTCCTGCAAATCCCGAGCTTGTTTTCCTACTGTCCTAACCTCTTTGTGCCCCCTTTTTCACCACTGTCCTATCTCCCCATTTTCTTTTCTTTCAAAGAAATTAGCGCAGGTGTGCGCGAGAGTAAGCACTTTTAAGCAGTTGTAAGCGGGAGTGTGCTTGTGTGCGCTTAGCTAAGCGTGTGTGCGCGAAGCTAAGCGACAGTGCGCATGTGTAAGCTCCAAGTAAACCAATGCTAACCCGCTTACAACTGCTTAAAAGTGCCTTAGTCACTCTGAATGACAAGGCCTGTAGTCTGCTCAGCAGCAAAATAAAATTCCTCTGTCAGTCTAGAACCCAGGACCTTAGAGACACTAGTCTGCGTGACTTACCACTAAGCCATAACTGATATACAAGAACTTTGTGCTGAAAGCAATATATCATGAAATAGTAGGACTGAATGTAAAGGGAATATAGGAAGGCTATTACACAAAGCTTTTCTTGTATCTTTACTGGCAATTCTTGTGGATTTGTATAACATTAGTGTGAGAAGAGAAACAGCCATGCTAGTCGGTAGCTAGTAGGTAATAATGTGACAGTAGCATCTTGCAAACCACACACACTATCAGAGCAGGATAAACACTGCCATATTTGAACAGGTAAGAGGCCAGACCTCGCAACTGGGACTGATTTACAGGGATGTCCCTGATTTGAAAACAAATGTTAACTGTGCCCCACTGACTCCCTGTGAAATGTACTAACAGTAGGCAGAAAGGTGTTTTGTCCCACATAATGGTAACTGTCAACTACTGAAAGTATGCACTACGTGCATGTCAGAAATGGTGTATTAATACACATGCTCAAAATACCCACAGTCACAACTGCAGAATATCTGAAATATATCACGGGTGTATCCCACTGATATGGACCATTCCCTGAGGCTGATAAAAGATACACCTGAGAATGAGTATCTGAGGCCTGCAAGTGTCACAAACTCACAGGCATATCATTCTGTCTGCTGTCACACACTTTGTGAATAGCTGTAGAATAGCTTCCACAAGCACACCCACATGTAGGTGTACAACCCACAAATATCAAAGGAGGTATCCAACTAATAACAGAAGGACAGTATAGCAGTTTACAAGCACTGCATGTGCCTGCTATCCATAACTGTTAGTACAAAGTACAAGGTGCCACTACTGCTCAGCAGCAAAATAAAATACCCTTGTAGGTGTCAAGCCCCACACCTTGGCCAGACCAGACTGCATGCAGTACCACCGAACCACAACAAACATATAAGGAATTGCTGCTGAAAGAAATATAGCAAGCATTACAAGGAGTGAATGTGAATGGAAAATAGGAAAGCCATAGCAACACATTCCAGTAAAGACACCTAGCAGGCCTCCAAGGAGTGAATGTAAATGCTAAATAGTGAAGCCATAGCAACAAATTGCAAGAGCCACTGCTGTAAACCAGTTACTCCATAAGTCCCACAGGAAAGCACATACTCCCATTTAAACAGTGCTAGTATTATTAGGTGTCAGTTAACATACACACTGAGAAGAATAAACTGGAGGAAGCAATAGTCAGGTGTCAGTACAACATGCATGTCAGTGCCTACAACACAGCCTGAGATATGAGAGACATACCAACCTTTACGCTCACACAACAGTGTCCACAGCATACCAGCATGGTCCCAACCTTGAAAATCTGAAAGGGCTACGCCTACCTCACCTAACATTTTATAGCACTGTCCTGAAATCACAGTGAGAACTGCAATTACCACACAGCAGGCTGCATGCAATTAGCAAATGCTGGCTAACAATTGGTGCAGAGGCCATCACATGCACATCTGCATATACCTACAAAGGCAGCCTGTACTCCCAGTCCACACATGCAATACGTTCATTGCAACAGCCGGAGGGAGAGACAGAGAGAGAGAGAGAGAGAGAGAGAGAGAGAGAAAATAAATAAAAACAAATAAATAAAAAAAAAAAAAAACGAATAAGAGACACAGACTGCCGAAACTACAGCATTACAGAACAGCAGGCTACCAAGCAGCAAGCCATCAAAAATAGCAGTGTCCAACAAAGGTAATGTAATCTAATAATGTAATAGTCTACATACTGTCAACCCTCCATATGTGTTAGCAGTCTGTATATATATATATATATATATATATATATATATATATATATATATATATATATATATGAAGATGTGCATAGGGCAGGGAGACATACTGCAACTGTTAGTGAAGGCTGGACATACATATGTATGTGAAGGATGCTATGTGCACATATCAATGTAGGTTGTAGTGCAACGTACAATGTAGGTTGTACAGTAATGAATGTTTAGCAGTATGTTAGTGTGTGTATTCGTATGTGTAAATAAAAAGGTATATATATATATATATATATATATATATATATATATATATATATATATATATATTATATGTATATGTATGTATATTTATATATGTATCTATATATAATATGCATATATCTAAGAATCCAAAAAATGCGAAGCCAAACTCAGAACCACAAGAACAAGCCGTGAACGACTCCAGGCAGTCAAAAAAAGGTTTATTTAAGCGCTTTTCGTCAGTTTAATAAGCTGACTTCTTCAGAACATAAAACAAAGACCACTGACAGTTTGATCCTTATAAAGGCGTAACCCTCATTAAGGTATTCAAGCAGTAATTCAATTAGTCCAATTAACATGAAGTAAATTGAATTTTAAAAAGAGAATGGATGAATTTAAAAAGGAACTGTTTTAAAAAGACAGTAACCGATTAATGGTAGCAAACTGAACAACCTTGTAGGTGTGCCTACAACACAAATACATAAAACAATCTGTTGATGTGAAAGTGAATCCTGTGGAATGTGTTGCTTGTTGCAACCTTTAATAAACTACTATACCACAGTAATGTTGACTTTTATACAGCTTTAGAACCTTAGTTTTATTTTGTTTTATTTTACTGTTGAATCAAGGTTCTAAAGCTACCCATGTCGTTGTGTATAAGGTAAAAACCTCAAATATCCCAAAAGTTGTTGTAAGTTTTAAAAAAACACGTTAGAAAACATGGTAAAAAATCAGTTTATAAACTAGTTTAGAAAGAAAAATGAATGTTGTATTATTTTTATGTTTTTATATATTTATGTGTAATTGTAGAACAATAAGTAGGTATACTACAATATTTGATGATACTGAAAACTGCTACTAAGAGTTAATATTACTTAAATTAATGCTTAATGTTAATTAAAATAATATTCGCACAGCAGATTTTAAAAACATAACAAAAAGTTAAAAACACATGGTTGTTTGTATGTGATGGTACTACAAAAAGCGCTACAAAGAGTGTATGAACAGTGTGTTAAATACATGAAGGTGTGTAAATGTCACACATACCACAAATACTTGATGAATTTCAAGTGATATTTTTTGAGTAATGTTATATTATAATAATTTTTAATAATTTTTATAATTTTTAATAATAATTGTTTATTTTTATGTATTGTATTAATGATTTAAATTATTTATGATAAGTTAGACATACCTAATGTCGTGAAAATCGTGATCAATTAGTTTTAATGAATTCATAATCACGTTTGATGGAACTAGCTAGTTCACGAAAATAATCATAACAGACGTGAAAACATAACAGACATTAAACCCATGAAAGACCTGAAAAACACATAATACATGTATGCATAATAAACAGAAAATGTATATATACACATAAATGTAGATTCCATAAAGGGGGTGTGTGTCAAGTGACAATATCTTCATCTTTTCAAACTAGTTAATTTTAATAGGCTTCCAATTGAACAAGTCTCATTCAGTCCTGGGAAGCTGTATGCATTTAGTTTTACCTGCCATTTCAGTTCCAATTCTTCCAGTTTCAGATTTCTGGGACCCCCTCTCGGGTCGATTTTTACATGGTCAATCGCCATGAACCTGAAACTGTGATTTGGATGACCTGCCGTATGTTTAGCAAGTGCTCGAGTTTCCCTTTTGATGGCATACAGATGTTCATACATCCTTTCACGTAGTCTTCTTTCAGTCTTACCAACGTAAAATGCTAAACAGGATGTACACTTAGCTAAATAAGTAATATGGTTGGTGTTACAATCAAATTTATTCCTTAACCTAAATTTTTGTTTGTTCAGAATAAAAGAATTACCCTCCTGGACGTGTTTACAATAATTACAATTGTGACATTTATACATTCCAGGGCATCTCACTATGGGTACATCATGTTTTTCTAACAAGTTTTTGATGTTTAGCCCTTTCCTGTAAACAATCATAGGGTGGTCACCTAGTTTTTCAAATAGGTCAGGTTGTATTTTAAACAAGTCCCAGTTTTTCTTCAATATAGATGAACACAAGGTGCTTTTTATATTAAAGGTAGTAATGAATTTAACAGTGCTTAGCTCGTTGTTTAATCGGCCACTAGTTGGAACATTACTCCCTTCTTGGTCACATAAGTTCTTGTTGACCAAGATGACACTGTTGTCGTTGGTCAAATTTTTAGTGTTGGTCTTCAGGAGGGGTAAATACACCTTATTGTGTCTTTTATCCATTACTTCCTGGACTATTGGGTCAAGGAAAGTTACCGGGTAGCCTCTATGTATAAACATTTCCTGTATGTAAGCACATTCCTGTTTAACATCCTCGTCCAGGCTGACCATTCTGGAAGCTCTTACCAACTGCCCCTTCACAACAGATTTCTTCTGATAGTGAGGGTGGCAGCTGGTGTAGTGGAGGAAAGTGTTAGAGTATGTTGGTTTCCTAAAAATGTTTGCAATAAACAAGTTTAAGTTGTAGTTCTTACTAAGATGGATGTCAAGGTAGTCGATACTGTCACAATTAAACGTGTGAGTAAATTGCAAAAACTCAGTAGTGTGGTTGAAGTAGTCAATAATTTGATTACTGACATTTTCGCTGCCTTTAAGTAAAATGAAAATGTCGTCCAGAAACCTTGTGTAGTATACAAAGTACTCAAAGAACAAGTTTCCTTTAAAGACAAACTCAGATTCCCAGTATGCCATAACCAAGTTAGCCACACTTCCTCCACAAGGTGATCACATGGCAACACCTATTTTTTGCAAGTAGAATTCTTCACAGTGGCAAAAATAGTTGTTTGTTAAAACTAAATCCAACAGGACAGAGACTAAATCTGTTTCCCTGGTGGGAGCTTTATGTTTCTGTATTCGTATGTGTAAATAAAAAGGTATATATATATATATATATATATATATATATATATATATATATATATATATATATATATATATATCTTATATGTATATGTATGTATATTTATATATGTATCTATATATAATATGCATATATGTATACATAGATAGAGAGGGATGTAGAAATAGATAGATCCAGAATGATACCACAGTACAAGGACAAAATGATTGACCTCAACAATTGGCTAAGCTTCTGGTGTCATTCTAAGGGGATCCAGCATCTGTCTGCCTGGGACGACATGATCGACAGTCCATGATACTTTGCCAGAGATGGCCTGCACCTGTCGCCCTCAGGATTCCGGATACTGGCTAAGACTCATGCCACCCCTATAGTGCCTTTGTCAGGCAAGGTTCAAATGACAAATTCACCACTGTAAACGGTGACATCTGTGCAGTGACAGAGACCTGGTTCAAAGCTCCAGAGAGCACCCCTGGATTACCAGGCTTCAATTCATACCACACCTTTTGGCCACCTAACCCAGAAAGAAGCACTAAAGGCGGAGGCGTGTCCATATTCATTAAGGATATCCACACCTCCAGGCAAGTTGCACAGCATAATGCATCTGAGGTATCCAATTGCAACTAACTCTGGGCAAGACCGCAATCCAAATCGTAGCTTGCTACAGACCCCCACCATGCCCCAGGATTCACACCCCTCATTTCATGATACACTGGAAAGTATTGGGTACAACCCAACACCCTAATAATGGCCGATTTCACCTACCCCACCATTAACTGGAAAAACTACTCCTGTGCCAACTCTATTGGTCAACGTTTTCTAGAATTCATAAATACCAACGCCTTGGATCAACTTATTCACACCCCCACCAGGGGCAGCAATATCCCAGACTTGGTCATCACCAACATGGGAAACCAGTGTTCCACACCAGAGGTCAATTCCTCATTGGTCAGATCCGACCACAAGGTAATCAGCCTAGACATCCACATCCCACCCCCAGCCCCAATTAGGGACACCATCGTAACAAACTTCTTAAAAGCCAATGTCACACTTCTTAAGACAGAAGTGGCAAACTGCATGACACCCATGCAGACGGACAATAGAGGTATGGCCTCCGAATCCTACACAGATGCACTGTATAAGCACTTACACGAGTGCATGTATCATGCTATCCCTAATAGAACCAAGATGTTATCTCCCAGACAATGGAAGCCAGTCTGGTGGTCCTCTGCCATAAACAAACTCTACATCAGAAGAAAGAAACTGTTGCAAAAATAAGTAAATTCCCATGACTGGAGGAACTCCCTGGTCAACCTCAGTAAGAAGCTGAGATCCCTCATAAAATCCCCCAAAGCTAGTTACGAAAACAAAATTGCCACTGACTCTAAAGACAACCACAAAGCATTCTATAGCTATGTCAAGAATCTAAATGGGAACACTCAGATCTGCTCTGAGGTACAGAATAATGGCACTAAATATACAGAACCAACTGATATTGCCAACATCCTGGCAGATAGGTTCAGTGCTAACTTTACCCCCCTCTCACCCCCTAGAGGGCCCATCTCTATACTGGAAGAATGCAAAGTCCCTATAATCACGGCTGCACAGGTAAAATACACACTCTCCAAAGCCAAGAACACAGCATCCATGGGACCTGACAATATCCCAGGCTGCGTTCTACATGAACCACTGAATGAACTGGCACCCTACCACAGTACTATGTTCAATCATAGCCTCACCTCAGGCTTTGTAGCCACTGAATGGCACACCACAACACATCCCACTCCACAAAGGGGGAGCCACGATGGACCATGGTAACCACCACACCATTAGCCTGACGAGCCTGGTCTGCAAGGCCATGGAATGTACCATCATGGAACTCATAAACAAAGACATTGGTAATCTCCAAACTCTGGACCCTACTCAGTTTGGATTTGTAAAAGGCAGATCATGTCTCTTAAACCTGATTGACTTCTTTGAAGGAGTCACCAAAGCCATAGATGATGGTAAAATGGTTCACACAGCTTATGTAGACCTCGCCAAGGCTTTCAACACCATCCCCCATTCTGGAATTATAGATAAGCACACTAAACTAGGTATAAATCCCTATGTCATAAGATGGATTGCCAACTGGCTCACGGACAGAACCCACACTGTGAAAGTAGTGTATTCCAAATCTGACATCAGACCAGTGACAAGTGGAGTACCACAGGGTTCAGTCCTGGGTCCTCCCCTGTTTGGTATCTACTTCTCTGAAGTGCAGGCCAACACAGAAGGTCTGTGGCTAACAAAGTTTGCAGATGACTGCAAACCAGGAGCCATAATCGCAACTCCTAACAATGTGGGCAAACTACAAAAGGCCCTCACTGAGACAGATACCTGGTGTCAAAGCCATGGCCTGAAGCTCAATGCCAAAATGTGTATTGTCATCCCCGTGGTATAAACTCTGTACCCATGAACTACCACATAGCTGGTAGTCTACATAATGCCGAAAATGTGATAATAGACCTTGGGACACAGGTGCACAGTAGTCTCTCCTTTGATAATCACATCACCACAGTGGTCGGGAAATCCTTCTATGTGGCTCATCTCATCACAAAAGGACTCCCATCCAGAAAAAAGAGGTCATTGTTCCCCTCAACTCATCACTTATTAGACCCATAATAGTGTACAATGCCCCGTGTGGTATGTACCTCACAGGACAACTACAACAACTGGAAAGACCACAGAAATACCTCACAAAGAGGATTACTGGCCTCAAACAGATGCCCCATGCAGACCGTCTCAAAAAACTACAGCTTGACTCCATGGCATATCGCCTACTCAGGGGTGATCTCTGCCTAACATACACAGCTATGTCAAACCTAGAGCTGTTGGACATGCTCCACTTAAAGAAATCCCAATCCCTCTGAGCTACATGCTCTAGGGACCTTAACCTTGTCACCACAATAAACAGAACATGCTGGAGGGATAGAGTCCTGTCCCAGACACTTCCCATACTCTGGAACAGACTACCTATCTATGTCAAACAGAGCTCCTCATTAGCACTCTTCAAGAAAGATCTTGATGATTGGATGGGAAATGGGGAATTCACCCGGGGTTCACGTCTTTGGCTCTGCTCGACAGGGGCATAGGAAAATACCTTTCTTGGGTGGCGAAAGCCAGGGTACATTTATTGGCTAGGCTTGTATGGGCCCTAGGGCTGATAGCCTAGTACCTACCTATGAACCTATGAACATATATAGATAGATGGATAGAATATGTATATACACATAGTATGTAATAGACACATACATATATAGATATATATAGATACATACACATATACAGACAGATATGAATGTGTACAGATATGTATGTATATGAATATCTCTCTCTCTATCTCTCACTCATATATATATATATATATAGATATGTGTATATATATATATATATATATATATATATATATATATATATATATATATATATATATATATATATATATATATATATATATATATATATATATATATATATATAGATATACTGAGAGGCACATGTGTGCATATGTATTGCAACAGGTGCCTGGTGACAAAGGCATGTACTGAACACCAGTGCGGATACAGGAGTACCATACCCCATTCCAAAACACTTACACCACTAACCACCACATATGTGGTTGCCTGCCTACTACTGGATGTGTCAGGAGGGAACATGGGAAACAAGTGTACAATAGCTTCCCCTGTGATATTCACAGTGGCACACCAGTCTTGTAATACCTGTACATGGTACATGTCAGCAGAAATGGTGTGTCAGCTAGTGAAATGTAGGTCACTGTACCCCTCTACACCTCACAATTTCCTACATGGTATGTACCTCCCATGACAACTACAGAAAGGGAGAAGGATACAGTCATACCTAACAAATGGTGATAATGCCCTCAAACACATTACCTATGCAGTGTGACTGACCAAACCACAGATAGAGTGCGTCTGAAACTACAGACACAGAGCATACCACTGCTGGATATACATAGTTAAGTCACACCCAGAACAGTTGTCCAACAACCATGGTAACACCTCACAATATCCCCAGCATAAATGACCTATGTCTGTCATCATTGGCACCACAGTAAAGAGCACATGGTGGATGTACAGGTTCCAACCCACAAATAGGCCATACCCTGGAGTAAACCACCCAGCATTACGAAGCAAGGCTCCCCATTAGTAGATGTCAGACATACCCCTGTTGAATGTTATGCAGATAGGTAGTATGCCATATGAGTCACCCTGTGTAACTGTTTGACAGGAGCAAGTACAACCACATTACATGTGTCCCAAGGGGCAGGGTAGCATTACAGTATGCTGCTGTAGACCCAGGCCCAATAGCATACTACATGCCTATGACACAATTCACACACACATGTACTCATTGCAATACCAACTATGTGAGGTGGAATGCGTGTGCCACTGACTGTGTGCAAGGTCTGTAATGGTGTGATTGCTCAGCATAACCTTGTGTCTGTCATGGTAATGTGTGTCCTTGGTGTGAGGCCAGAGAAAGATGTGTCAGGTATTGGGATACAAACATACTACATTGCCATATGTTGTGCTGTGGTTCCCTGTATGTGACTGTGGTGTAGGTGTGGTTATGGCAACAAAGACTACGGTGCATTACCAGTGACATTTGTACTGTGCATTGCATGCATTGCATGGGTTGACAATGTTCCCCATACATTACCTTGATACATACCTCCAGTGTGAGGCTATGCATTGGACCTCAAACAGTGTGCCTACTGCTGGAGTATACTTGTTTGTTGTATGGAGTGTGCCAGGCACTGTCACAGAGTTGTCGGCTGAGCACTATGTGGTCATTCACATGTGTATCCCCCAATAGACAGACAGATGCTATATATGGCAGTTCAGTGATATCACTACAGTAGAGTTTTATGTGTGCCATATCACTTGCTCACATATTTTTCTTTTCCTTCCAGGGCAATGGTGCACCAGCGCAATCCCACGTACTCTGCTGCAGAGGAAGAGGAGATACACCAGAGCCTAGTGCGGGATTTTGCCACACTCTTTTCCCGCACCAGCCAGAACCAGCAGGAGAGGGCTGCACTGTGGCAAGACCTTGTCCGTCGGATAAATGACATAGGCATGCACAACCGGACATATGAGCAGGTACGCCATCACTGCAGTGATTTAATTAGAAATGTCCGTCAGTGTGCGTCTGATATCCACAGGCAACAGCTTGCCACAGGTGGAGGGGCGGCTATACACCCCCCCCTCACCAGACTGGAGGGGCTCCTCCTAAGTGTTGTGGCTCCAGCCCAACAACAACAACATCCACACACATGTGTAATGATTGAGGCTGGAGCCACCCAGCAGGAGGACTTGGAGCGTGCAGGTAACATGCCATATCTATAGTTGACTGTTCTCTACACTGGTAGTTTATGCATGTGTGAGGTGTGTACTGTATTTGTAGCTATTATCCTGGTAATTATTGTGCAAGAGTGATATTTTCAATATCGACAGTAGACCTGTGAAAGCCAACTGTTGTACTACTGAACTGTATCATACTCACAGTATCAATGGCACAGTTGTGCCCACTGAAAATGAATGTCTTATTTGTGCAGGTCCCTCTGGTGTAACAGCAAGACAGCCAATCCAGGCTGGTGTGTGTGTAATAACATTCCTTTAATACTTATGATAGTAATAGTAATAATACCCTAAAATGGTATTGCTATGTGTGTGATTGCAGGTGTGTCTGTGTCTGTGTGTTTGTATCTCATGTACTGAGGAGTGTGCATGTGTGCATGTGTGCATGTGCCCATGTGTGCATGTGTGCATGTGCCCATGTGTGCATGTGTGCATGTGTGCATTTGCGCATGTGCCCAAGTGCGCATGTGTGCATGTGTGCATGTGCCCATGTGTGCATGTGCCCATGTGTGCATGTGTGCATGTGCCCATGTGTGCATGTGTGCATGTGTGCATGTGTGCATGTGTGGTAACATTGTGTGCACGTTGTAAACTGTGTTTCCTGTCTTCTTCTCACAGGTTCTGGTGCTGCTCTGCTGGTGTGCAGCAGGGAACCTGAATCTGCTGCTGGGGATAGTGATAATGATGATACCTGTGTAATGGCACAGGGAGGTGTGCCAGGGTCCGTTGTTGGTTAGCCAATCGACAGTACACAGCTGTCAACCCCATTAATGTGCACAGTCATCCTGCCAATACATCCATTGTCACCAATATCCCTAGGTGATGGACAGCATACAGTGGGCATTGACCAGGGTAATGTGGTATCAGTGGCACATGCATCCCCTCACAGCAGCCATGGCCAGAGTCCTGACATGGTAACACACAGGCAGATGTCCAGGGGTTCTCATGGGAGCATCCGTGTTCATACTGCCCCTGTCAGACGTGCCCACAGAGGTCTTTCAACCTCAGCTATGTTCCGGGCTGTAATGCAGGCACAGGCACATATGGAATGGTACACCAGACAGGGTCTGAGGGAGCTGAGAGCACATCACACTGCTATGAATGACACTATGCATGACGTTGCGGCTGCCATCCTTAATTTCACCGAGGTCATTGACAGACGTTGGGGGGACACATTAGATCTGTTCCACAACTACATGTCCATGAGCCAGGGAAACGCAGGGCGGTTGAGGCATCGACGTGGACGAATTCCAGCAACAGCAGCAGCTGGAAGTCATCGCGGACGACAACAAACCCATGGCCGCAATGCTGGGTCTGTGCTGTCATCAGATCACCCTAGGAGACCACGTGCTCGTGGCTCTGGACAGTCCCAGCAGGGACATGTCTCCAGTCAACAACCACCTGCTCCTGATGACAGTACCCAGTCTGACTTAGTACCTGATACTGTCCGTAGCACTCCTGCCAGGCCCAGGTACTATGTCTGTGGCCAGAGACAGTGATCTGTATGACCTGGCAGGTACAGTCTGTGGCTGTCCACAAACACCCGTATATGGCAGCCACAAGGTGGAACTGTGTGCATGCATACACACATGCATAATGCTAACACTTAGGGCTAACACATACATGGACACACTGCATCAACATTGCCCCATCTTCTACGGTTGTCCCTCACTAACACACACACACACATACATGTCGATTGGTAGTATCAGTGGCAGACTCAGGCATACCAAGTACACATCCTGTGCATATGATGAAACTGTGCCACCTCCTGCAATCTTTAACATCATTGCAGGACTGGTTAACATGGTGATGATGTACAGGGTGACTACATAGATGTGTAGTAATATTATCATGTTGTCAACTGTACAGTTTAATGATATCATTGTGGGTATATCCCAGCATGCCTGATGCATTAACAGTATGATTGTCATTGTATTGTTTGGTACACCCCTATTAATTACCATAGTGTAATGTCTGCACATCTTTGCATTCTGCTGGTAAGGCTGTAAACAGAAGGCCACCTACATAGGTAGCACAGGGGATAAGTAAATGGAAGTTATGATACTCAATGGTGGACATGTAAACCGCAAGATGCATGCAGTACAACCTCTACTCTGCAAGGAGAATGTTGATATCTGTGCAGTAAAAGACAACAGGTTCAAGACTCCCAAGAGCACCCTAGCACTACCAGGTTACACCTCATACCATGCTTGACAGCCCCAAAACACACAACTAACTATGACAGGAGGTGAGTCTCATTAAATGTCAGGGATACTGTGGTGGCAGGACAGGTAGCATACAGCCTACTAAGTTGGGGAATGCTGATTGAGGGCTCAGTGTCTGTCATTTTAAATGTGTATTAGTTCTGGTTTAAGCAGTTGGGCTTCAGGCCAGTTATTTGACATTACAAAGGTTCATGGTCTGCACTCTTGTGGGAGGAGAGGCTGGACTCTGCCCATCTGAGCTGGGAATTTCTGGCTAAAGGCTTTTAGTGCCTGCATATTTGAACTGTTTCTTACTGAAATTGGTACACCTTGTTTGCTGTAGCATAGACTATATCCATGCCTGCTGATTGTAGCTTTGTTTGTATGCTTGTTTGCTTATTTCCCTGAAACACTAATTCCACCTGAAATGCAGCTTTACCGCACCTCTGTGGATCCCTAGTGACATGTGCATTGCTTACTGTATGTATGTCCTTGTTTCACTTGACAGAAAGTTAGTGTTTGTCATGTATGCAATTAAGTTACCTGTAACACATTGCATTTGAGATACCTGGCTCTTGCTCACTAAAGCATTTATATATGCCAGCACTAACAAATTAAAAGCACTACACCCTCACAAACTCACCTTGCATACCTTGTTCCCCATTGGCCCTTTTTGTTGTTAATTATAAAGGAATTCCCAATACTATCCTAGCATGTTCAAAGGTCAGTTGTCAATCTCCTCCATGGTCCAGCTAGTGAATCTGGGAATCTAGAGGCAATGTTACAACTGCCTCATTTACACAGTCAACCCTCTCCTCCTCCCAACAAATTCCACCACATGTGAGAGATGCAACCATATATCCAAACTGCAGGCTAAGCTCTCTCAACTCAGTACTGGCAAAACCTGTCAGGAGGAGAAGGAAACCACAGTCACTACAATTCCAGTCTCACATAGACCTACCACGACAGCAATCCAAACAAATAAACACACACAACCATACTTGTAGTCTCTAAATAAAGGTCTGCCTATGCAGCAGAAACCTCCAAAGCAGACACACAAGCAACCGCTACCCCAGAACAGAACGCGTGCAACACATAGCTCACAAAGCCAGTGTGCCAAACAGTCACAGCATGTAATGCTAAACAACACACCTGCTACACTTGTGATGGGTGCCTCTATAGTCAGGTACACTGATGTCCCGCTCACCAGGCTGAACAAGGAGAAGGTCATGGTGAGATGCCTGTTGGCCGCTATGATCTGCCACATAACACAAGCACACAGGTCACTCCAAGGCATGTACAAATATGACTCAGTCAGTGTCCATGCCAGTGTGAATGACCTGAGACATACCTCCCTGGACTACATAATGAGAGACATAGAGGAGCTCTCTGAGCATGTGGCCCAGACTGGTATGACCCTGACCTTGAGTAGCATCTTACCCTCACCAAGAATGATGCCACAATATGTAGACAAGATGATCAATTCAGACAATTGGCTTATGTTTTCGTGTCATTCAAAGGGGATCCAATGCCTGTCAGCCTGGGATGACATGCTCAACAAGCCATACTGCTTTGCTAGGGACAGCTTGCACCTGTCACCCATGGGCTTTCGGATATTGGCAAAGGCTCTTGATACACCCATAGTGCCATTTTTAGGCAAGGCTTAACAGACAAGACTACCTCCATAGGTATCACAAGGGATAGGAAACTAATAGTAATGCTACTCAACGCCAGCAGTGTAAACCTCAAGATGCATGCACTGGAAACTGTCCTTAGCATGGAGAGCAACAATATCTGTGCAGTAACAGAATCCTGGTTCAAGGCCCCCAAAAGCACCCCAGGACTGGCAGGTTATACCTCATACCATGCTTGTCGGCCACACAACTTGCACCGAAACAGAACAGGAGGGGGAGTATCAATATTCATCAAAGATACACACACCTCCAGGTTGGTGGCACAGCACAAAGCATCAGAGACTATCCATGTGCAACTAACAGTGGGTAAGACTGCCTTCCAGTTCATAGCCTGGCACACACCATACTCCCAAACCCAGGTAACCCACTTGGTCTACTTAAGAATACATGTATATCTGCAGGTGTCTCCAAACAACAATATATTGGGCAACTTCATTTACACACACATAGACTGTGAGCATTACTGTAGCTCCAACACCCTAGGTGTAAAGTTCCTAGAATCCATACACTCGATTGCTATGGAACGACTTGTTACCACTCCCACAAGTGGGGAATACATGCTGCACCTGTTCATCACCAACATGTGGACTATATGCTCCAGACCAGAAGTGTATCCCTCGCTGGTAAGATGACACCATAGACTACTCTCACTGTATATTCACATACCAAATGCAGCCCTTGCACAGAAAACCACAGTCATAAAGGTGTGTAATGCAAATTACATGTATTCACATGAGGCAGGCTTCACACATGGGAACTATTTCAGGTCACAGGTACATATGTCTATGTGGCACACACATACCTCATGTGTGCATTGACATTACTGATATGATCTATGTCATACAATATTAAGAGCAACACCCTACACCCATGGACAAACTGTGTGACAAAAACACACATGGCATTTGTAAGATTCAAACCCCTACTGAACTATGTTATGACACTTGAGAGAGACGCATTAGCGGAGCATGCTATTCGCATTACTAAGAGATCACCCTTCTCCTGCTGTACTTATAGGGTGCTGACATCATCAGTGTTTAGAATGAGGAATGTGCGTCATGATGTGTGTTCTTGTAGTTGGCAAAAGGGACATTTCTTTCACACAGAAGTGCACACACACTAACCCCACTCACCCAAACACACACACTGAGCATTTGCAGGATTCAAACCCCTACCTATGTTATGACACTTGAGAGAGACGCATTACTGGGAGGTTTCCCTTCTCCTGCAGTACTTATAGGATGCTGACATCATCAGTGTTTAGAAAGAGGAATGTGCATCATGCAGTGTGTTCTTGTAGTTGGCAAAAGGGACATTTCTTTCACACAGAATTGCACACACACTGAACATTTGCAGGATTCAAACACCTACCTACCTATGTTTTGACACTTGAGAGAGACACATTAGCAGAGTGCACTGTTTACATTACTGGGATGTTTTCTTTCTCCTGCTGTACTTATAGGGTGCTGACATCATCAGTGTTTAGAAAGAGGAATGTGCATCATGCAGTGTGTTCTTGTAGTTGGCAAAAGGGACATTTCTTTCGCACACACGAACCCCCCTCACCCAAACTGAGCATTTGCAGGATTTAAACATTTACCTAACTATGTTATGACACTTGAGAGAGACGAGGATTCAAACACCTACCTAACTATGCTATGACATTTGAAAGAGACGCATTAGCGGAGTGCGCTATTTACATTACTGGGATGTTTCTCTTCTCCTGCTGTACTTATAGGGTGCTGACATCATCAGTGTTTAGAATGAGGAATGTGCATCATGCAGTGTGTTCTTGTAGTTGGCAAAAGGGACATTTCTTTCACACAGAATGGCACACACTAACCCCCCCCTCATCCCAACACATACTGAGCATTTGCAGGATTCAAACCCCTAACTAACGATGTTATAACACTTGTGAGAGACACATTAGCAGAACACGCTATCCAAATTACTGGAAGGTTTCTCTTCTCCTGCTGTACTTATAGGGTGCTGAGATCATCAGTGTTTAGAAAGAGGAGTGTATATCATGCAGTGTGTTCTTCTAGTTGGCAAAAGGAACATTTCTTTCACACAGAATTGCACACACACTAACCCCCCTCACCCTAACACACACACACACTGAGCATTTGCAGGATTCAAACATGGATGTGACATTGCAAATTCAACCCCTGGGATCTCCACTGTGTCCCTGCTTGACGGAGGCACAGCACACTAGCCTTACATGGTGCCTTCTGTGACCTACTTTACAGAGGCACAGTAGCCTACTGCACTGGGGAGGCAGATGCCAAGCACACTCTGGCTAAGCTTGTATTCCCTAGGGCAAACAGCCTAGTATTGACCTCTACACCCATATGTTTAATTTTCAGATGCACAATATTTGTTGCTGATAAACTGTTTGCAGATCT
This sequence comes from Protopterus annectens, assembly GCF_019279795.1. Lineage (NCBI taxonomy): Eukaryota > Metazoa > Chordata > Ceratodontiformes > Protopteridae > Protopterus > Protopterus annectens. Next base: position 1,463,911,329 of record NC_056743.1, read on the forward strand.
TTATTGCCA